>NC_137618.1:43653640-43947623 GCF_963280865.1 Gymnoscopelus braueri
TTTTGCTATTCATCGTTCGACATTAGAATATATAGGGCTTATATGATTCTGTGGTCCGTTGTGAAGAAGAGGAGGCAGGACAATTAAAACAGAGGAGAACGAGGGCCAGGGGAGGCTATAACAGGCCGCTGGTTTGGCAGGGAAACAGCAGCTGTTGCAGCTCCCCCAGCAGCATGCAGGCTTCTGTTGTCTCCGTCTTTGATGGCCGAAGGGATAAGTGGACCATTAAAGTCCTATGATCACTTAATATACCTGTCATTAGCCATCAACTGTGCATTAACACCGTGAACCGGTGTGCTTACCGCGGTAGCCAGCTGGAGAATGCCAAAGTTGCATCGATATATATAAAAACAAAGAAAGTGGGGACATTTCCTGAAAACAATTGTGCCCAAACGGCTGGTCATAATGTGCTCTGTCGAGAAGCTTTGACGGAAGGCACTAAACACGAAGTCAACGACTAAAGAAAACAATTATTTTGTGAATAACCTACTTGCTAGGGCCTGGGAAGTTAACCGAAAACATATCCATACCCATTATCCATACAAGCGTCTTTGGGTACTTAGAAAAGCGATATAAAAATTCGAGATATTATTAGAACCATTAACCGACTTAACCAGTGAAACCAGGGGTTTTCAACGTTTTTCAGCCCAAGGACCCCTTAGCTGAGAGAGAGATGAAGCAGGGACCCCCCACTGTATAAAATTGTGTTACAGATTCAACTTTTTCATAGATGGCTTCATTAGACTAGTTTGACAGCACTATCATCAGTGCATGTTGGATTCGTGTTAATGTGTATTTTCAGACATTTAAGCATCACAGTAAAAAAAACTTTGAGGTCATAAAAAAAAGGTTTTCAAGACTTTTTTTATATTAATATTATATTAGTATTAAAATCTTTTTTTTTGCCAGTTACAGTATTTGGGGGCACACTTGCAATACCCTCACAGCCCACCACCACCAGTGGGCCTCTATGAGTTTGAAACACACAAAACACACTCTAATATGGAATATCAGTAAAGGAACACATTATTGGGCTGTTCAGAGAAGAGATTGAATGTGTTAAAGACTCATTCTGTAGACACTAGACTCTACTCTGGGTGATTTTCCGGGGCTGTGGGCACATTTTCCGGGCTGTTAGCATTACTGATACAACTAATTTTTATGGAAAAGTTCAGAACAAGGACTCAGAGCACCCTTAAATCTACCTCCTCCCCAATCCTTTCAGAGGATTACCTCCTGAAAGCTCACAGAAGCTTCAAGATATATCTCAGATAGTAGAGTCTACAGTTCCCTCAACTCCAGTTTAGAGAGAGTACTTTCTTTTCTTTTTTGGGGGGGCTTTTTCTGTCTTTGTTGATGGTAAAGTGGAGAAATACAGGAAACATGTAGGAGATAGGGGGATGGGAGTGACAAACAGCCCGGCCCGGGAGTCGAACTAGCAATTCAATGTCAGGCAACAAAGCATATATCGTTGGGGCAGACACCGCTTATCTCCATATTTTCACTTTTTGTGGGGTTTTTTTTGCAGCAAATCTACAAGCTCGAAACACGCCGCGTCTCGAGTTTGTAGATCTGCTACTTTTGCTATTTTTGAATTCGAATCCTGCATAGTAACAGTTTTGTGGACATATGAGGTTTCCACCCAACAGAGACGCTATGCTACTGTATGTGTGGTACGCACCTTATCCACTTGGCTATCGGGCGCTTAGGGAGAGAGGGGTGTTGTAAAATAATATAAAATAATAACCAAATTCAATACAATCCCAGGAATTGTATTATGTGAATACAGTGCTTTAGTGTGGATTTATTGTGGAATAGCCCCCCCCCCCCCTCCCCTCAAGACCAACATTTTCTCTCTGAAAAATAAACAAAATGGACATTGCGGTGTTAGGACCTCAGCCAGTGTATTCATTAATAGAGTCATTAACAGAAAAGGAAGCGGTATATGTAGAAATTGATTTTCTGGTAATTGTTTTTGTAGCCGGAGGCCTGGGAATGCGGATTTGTTTTTTTGTGTGTGACTGTTTATTTCTTTCAATATCAAATCTGCAAGTGGCTCCTGTTCTGCATTAATGTAGCTTTGAGCAGTCCATGGATGCCGAGGCCATTTTAATTAGGCGCAGAAATGTATTTTTCTTTTTTATCCCTCAAAAAAGAATGAATGGTTCCTTGAAAAATAATTCTCACTCCTGTCTGGACAGACATTGTATGGATAGAATGGGAAATGTACGACCAAAGCTGTTTCTGTTGAGAGAGCTGACCATTTCTGTGTCTTGGATTCTCCTGTGAGGTTTAGTAAGGTTTCAATCCCTGTAATGACAGTCTCCTTACTTAGAGATGGATTAGAGCTTTGGTTCTCAAAGTGGGGTCCGGGGACACCTAGGGGTCCTGGGGGGGGGACCATCAGATACGTCACATGCACAGGTACAGGGATACGGAGCGGTACTGTAGTAACAAGTTGCATTTACTCGGTTACATCTATCTAAGTAACTTGTGGAATAAATTGTACTGTACTTCTAGTAGTTTTAACGAAACATACTTTTTTAACTCAAGTATATTTTGTGATTGCGAATAAACTAAGGTTACTTTTTTTTTTTTTTTTTTCACATAATTTTATTGAAGATTTCAGTTGTACAGGAGAATAAACAATGACAAAGGACTCTTCAGATTTTCTGTGAAACAAAAAACAAACGCACAAGACAAACACAAACCCCCCCACCCGCCCCTCACAAGGTTGCAATTGACAATGTATTAAAAAGTACAGGAAAGAGGGCAAAAAATAAAAGACAAAAAGAAAAAGACAAAAAAACAAAGAAAAAGAAAGAGAAAAAAAAACTAAGGTTACTTTTTACTAAATTTGGGAAATCAAAAAACATTTTGCAAATCATTTGACTACATTCAGCTTATTTGAACCCATTTTTTACTTTCTATTTTTGCATTCTCTCAGACAGACTTCAGCCAAAAACGCTGACTCGTACAATATTCGCTTTGGCTCTGTCACATAGTAACTCCATTTCACCAATCAAACGTAGCCAGTCACAGCACAAAGAACACCTCTGCACCAGGCAGGTGATGCAAGGTTATACTTAAAAAAAAATAGCTGATATACAAGTTCACTATGAGCTTGTATATCTGCTATTTTTTAATAGCCAAAGAAATCTAAAATGACGCAGATGCGTTCTTGGATTTAATTGAGTGATGCGAGGCTATACTCACATAGAAGAATGGTCTCACTGCTGTCATTTATACATATCGTATACACAGCTCTGGATATATGACGTTTCCACCCGACAGAGATGATATATATCTGTAGAGTATGTTTCTGACTCACTGGGCAGTGTGGGCCGTCAACGTGAGACTGTCAATTAGTGACAGCCTGTCAACACCTCACATGGCTCACAGTCTCGCAATGACAGCCCATACTGCAGAGTCAGAAATGTAATGACAGCCCTAATACTGCCGAGTCAGAAATGCAGTGATAGCCTTAATAATGCCGAGTCAGAAATGTAATGACAGCCCTAATACTGCCGAGTCAGAAATGCAATGATAGCCTTAATACTGCCGAGCCGGAAATGTAATGACAGCCCTAATACTGCCGAGTCAGAAATGTAATGATAGCTCCTAATACTGCCGAGTCAGAAATGTAATGATAGCCCTATTACTGCTGAGTCAGAAATGTAATGACAGTCCATACTGCAGAGTCAGAAATATATACTGTGCTTTCTTTACCTCAATAAAATGATATAGAGTGCACATCAAGAAACAAGAGATCAGAAAACGTAGGATGTCTTTTATTATTCCTGAACCGATTAACCGAACAATCATAAAATAATGAATAAAAAAACATAGTTTATTCAATACGCTTGTCCACCCAGCTCTCTTTGACTTCAATGCATATGAATTGAACTTTGGGCTCCCGTTTGCCTCCCAGTGGCTAGAATGTGTTCTGTGTGAACGTCTCCTTGTTCATATCGTCACTGTCGGATGGAAACCTTGTACAGTATGTCCGAAACCTTTATTTTCAGAAAAAAAATAAAAAAATACGTGTGAGCTTGTAGATCTGCTATTTTTGACGAATGCTCCGCTAAGAGTAGGGATGCTGGGATTCAAGTGGTTAAGTAGTTTAGTTGAATGACTGCAGTGACGGTGTCTGGATAACAGCTTCCAAGAATAAATGTTTATACTGCAAATATCAGTTTATTGTTTATATCGTGTGCAACTTAACTGAGTAGAACACATAAAACTATAAATGCACGTTGCAATGTATTCTTGTATGCCTCTTATTTGTATGTACTCATCAGTGTTATTAATTCTATTTATTTGTCTTTAAATGCCTTATGTAGCCTAATGTGCTTTTTTATCGTCCTTGTGCATAAAATATAAACAAAGAAACTTGCCTTTATCATAGCCAGTGATGGAAAGAAACAAAGTACATTTACTCAAGTTTCAATGTACTTTAACTCACTTGAATATTAACATTTCTTGATACTTTATACTTCTACTCCACTACCTATGTAAATGTACTCTAGTACAATGTAGTATAATAAATTGACAGCTTTAGTTACTAGTTACTTAATTATTTAGATTATTAATAATTGAGCAATGTATTGATACAAAATCTTTGATAGCCAAATTATGAAATATGAACACAATATGTGTGTCCGGGTAGATCAGTCGGTAGAGCACTCGCCTTTGGACCATAAGATCAAGGTTCGATCCCAGATCATATGGGTTTGATCCCATGATCCAGTTCTACTGGATCTCTTCTCCACTAGTTCTGACATTTTAGTCTAGTTGATATTTGTTGACAAAATTGTCAATATATTTAGTCTTAGTTTTAGTCATCGTAGATTAGTTTTTATTTCGTTTTCGTCAGTGAAAAAAGGTAGTCGACGAACATTTTTCGTCATAGTTTTAGTCGATGAAATCAACACTGCTTCCACCATTAATCATAGATAGCTCCATAGCCTCAGTGATA
Source organism: Gymnoscopelus braueri (assembly GCF_963280865.1). Lineage (NCBI taxonomy): Eukaryota > Metazoa > Chordata > Actinopteri > Myctophiformes > Myctophidae > Gymnoscopelus > Gymnoscopelus braueri. The sequence goes on from NC_137618.1 coordinate 43,658,619, forward strand.
CTGAACTCTCACAGCAATTACTGTATGTTGATATAACCCGACGGCAATAATAGAGCCACCAACCCAACAAGTGTTGTTTATCTTTCACCCACGACGAGTTTTCATATCTGTGTCACCTTGGTCAAATATCACTCGACAGATATGGCCTCACACATTAGCCTTTCAACTGAGGCCTGCAGAATTTATTCTGCAGTTGTTTATTGATCTGGGAGGATTTATGGGAGAGAGACATCATTACGGGCCGAGTGAAGCACATGAAGGTATTGGAACAGAAAACAGCAAGGTGGCTGAGGCAAGGTCAATGATGAGACTGTAAGTTATTACCAATGGCAGAGATTTGTAAAACATCACACACACCCAGTGGTGTAAAGTAACTAAATACATTTACTCAAGTACTGTACTTAAGTAACATTTTGAGATGTTTTACTTTACTGGAGTATTTCCAGTTTTCAGCACTTTTTCTACTCCACTACATCTCAGAGGCAAATATTGTACTTTTACTCCACTACAATTATTTGAAAACTTTAGTTACTAGTTACTTTGTAGATTTTGATTATTATTACAGAACATACTGTAAGCCCCTATATACATTTAGGCCATTTGAAAATACAACGCATCGCTATGCGACGCATTGTGAGCTTGTAGATCTGCTATTTTTAAACAACTTTATTTTTACCTTATTTGAAAACTAGAAATGGGATACTCTGCATAATGAGTACTTTTACATTTGGTACCTTAAGTACATTTTGATGCCAATACTTTTGTATTTTTACTCAAGTACATTTTGAATTCCAGACTTTTACTTGTAAGAGAGTATTTTTATATTGCAGTATTGATACTTTTACTTAAGTAAAAATGTGAGTTCTTATTCCACCACTGCATCACACACACCCACACAGGCAGGATAAAAAACCTTGAGGCAGTACAACTTTGTCTGTACATCTTCACATTGAGTGTTGTAAACGCCTTCCAACCTGGCTTTCCTATTTTTGGGTATGTTTTTAAAGGCGAAAATGTTCCCCCAATCTTTTTTTTTTTTAAATTCAAAAAATCACCAAGCTTACAAACAAAGTATATTTTGTCTATATCGTCTATATATAGGTCCAAAACTGCCGCTTTTCGAGCTTGTAGATCTGCTATTTTGGGTACTGTGTAGTATGATGAAGTAGGGCATTAGTTTACGAAAAAACAAGTTTCTGCACGACAGCAACCATATAGGACTTCAGTGGTTAAGTCACATTTGTACAACAAGCTCTATGATGGCAGCTGTGGTTGACCACCTTAACCCTGGTATCCCTATTTTGTATGTCATTTTAGACAAAGATTTTCAAAAATGTAAATTGTTGGCTATTTTTGACACACACATCGTAAGGCAAAGTATGAAATAGGGCTTAAGTGGTTAAAAACATGTATCTCAAAACTCAGTTTTGAGATACATGAATTTTTTGCCCTACTTGATCCATACTACAGCGTTACACAAAAGCATCAAAAGTAGCAGATCCACAAGAATTTGCGCTGCCTTTTGAGCTTGTAGATTGTACTTTTGCAATTTTTTTATTTGAATCCTGAAAAGTAACAGTTAACATAATATTATTAACAAGTAACAAGTAACACAATATGAGCTTTCCACTCGACAGAGAAGATATTTAAGTTAGATGAGATCAGATAAGATAAACTTCAGCGTCCTCCATAGGGAAATTGGTTCTGGCCCAGTTCAGAAGATCATATTGTCACTGTCGGGTGGAAAACTTGTATGTCCAAAACCTTTCCTTATTCATTATTATTTTTAAACATTAAAAAAAAATTGTAAACAGCCGATCTACAATCTCACAACACGTTGCATCGCGACGTGTTGTGAGCTTCTAGATAATGCTGATTTCACGACATTTGTGCGACATGAAAAGAAATATGGAGATACAAGGTTTCTGCCCGACAGCGACGGATGTATTAATAATATCTCAACAGCACACACTGTAGCCTCCATGTAACAGGTTGCACATTATTCACATACTGTACTCACCTTGTGAAAATAGCAGCATATTGCACAATCTCCCCAGACACCATCCTACAACATTACCTGTTAGAATTGAGAGTTTTAGTGGACATATACTATAGGCCAGGGGTCTTCAACGTTTTTCTGGCCAAGGACCCCCTCGCTGAGAGAGAGATGAAGCAGGGGATCCCCACTACATATTTTATTCATGTTGAATGTGTGTTTTCATACATTTAACCACTTAAACCTTCAATACTTTGTAAACTGGACCGTTACTTCTAGTCCTCTATTTTTCCCTCTACACCAAACCTCTTTGCCGAAAATAGCCGATCTACAAGCACACAACGCCTCAGAGTGTGAGGCGTTGTGTGCTTATAGATCTGCTATTATCAGCTAATGTTCCCCTCAGAATAGGGATGATAGGGTTCATGTGGTTATTGTAAAAAAAAAAAGTCCCTACCACCCAAAGATTTGGCGCCCCCCCTGGAGTTACTCTGAGGACCCCCTGTTGAAGACCCCTGCTGTAGGCAGGAATTAATGTTTATATAACCAAGGTTGGATTTTCTAGGTTGGGGGATCCATGCCCCTACTTTTTAGACTCAAAATCCGAATCAATATCTAGTTGCCTAGTAGAGAGGCCGTCTGGGAATTAGAGGGCAGACGGTTCGATCGCCCATCTTTGCGAAAGTGTCCCTGAGCAAGACACTTGACTCCTGACTTCAGGTGGATCCCGAATGCTGTGATGGCAAAGTGAAGTGGCTATTTTCGCTATATTTTGGAAAGGTTTTGAACGTAATAGTGAAAGTGGTTAAGTGTGTCTGTCTGTGGGTTTTATCAATATATCGAGCCAATGAAAAGTACTGTACTAACAAGAGTTTGTGGCAAAAAAAGACCAACTATGTTGGACAAACAAGGTGTCCACCTCGACATGCAATGATATTGTCTCTGTCGGGTGGAAACCTCATCCAAAACTGTGACTTTTCAGGATTCAAATAAAGAAATAGCAAAAGGAGCAGATCTACAAGCTCAAAATGAACTTTTAGATCTGCTACTTTCAATGCTTTTGTGTGACGCTGTGGTATGATCAAGTGGTGTGTTTATTTACGGGGGGGGGGGGGGGGGACCACAAAAGGTTAGAACATGGAGATAGGAGGTTTCTGCCCGACAGCAACCATATGTTATTGCATATTGTTATGTACTGTATGTGTGGTAAAATAGTAACATGAACTTCTGCTCAACTCCACACATCCATACATCTGTCTGTTGCAGTCTACAGCAGACAGCCTCAACATGGGTACTCACTCCAGTTGATGGTAGAAGTACTCAGATTCTTTTTTGCTTATGTAAAAGATGCAATACCACTGTGTAAAAAGAATACTTACAAGTAAAAGTTATTCAATATCTTATAAGTCAAAGTACAGAAGTGTTATCATCAAAATCTTTCCAAAAGTAGCAAAAGTTAAAGGAGCTACACCATGAATTTAAAAAAAATATTTGATATTTAATATCATATGGTGTATGTCCCTCAAACCTTTTTCAAAAGGTTTGAGCCTAAATCATCACTCAGATATACTCATCCCAAGTCAATTGTCTCTGGCTTATACAGCACTTTCAGCTGCAATACCAAAACATCCTCTTGTGCAGGGGGGGGGCTACTGAGCAATTCTGTTAATAAAAAAAAATATTAAAAGAAATTATAAAAAAAAAAAAAAAAATGGAAAAATTCTGCATAAAAATAAGCATCTAAGAAAAATACAAAATCGAAAAAAAAACACTTTGAACATTTTTGAACAATTCCACCAAGTGTTTGAGGTGCCTGTTTCACCCACTTCCGGGGGGGGGGAGCCAAAATCCGAGCCCGAAGTATTTGTTCGTAGACCCCCACTTAGGGGGGGTAGAAAAAGTTTCGGAGCGATTCGGGCACTTTTCATTTAACATTGGGTTTGCCATCATTAATGTTTGTGACATCATAAACATTTCCATTCTGAGATCGCCTGTTCAGACACGCCCATTCTGGAAATCCATGAAATGAGAAAGAATGACTGAATAAAAAAAAAAAAAATGAATTTTGGGTACAAGAGACACTGGGGACCCCAAAAAATACAAAAAAACAAGAAAAAAGTGATTTTCATGGTGTAGACCCTTTAAAGTACTCATTATGCAGCACATTAATAATTAACTAAAGCTAAAAAGTACCTATGAGAGGTTGAAGCATGAAGTATCAAGAAATGGATATACTCAAGTCATGTAAATTGTACTTAAAAAGATATGTTCATACTGTGCCAGCAATTTTAAAAAAAAGTGCTTAGGAAGCGAGATACGTACTACAGTCTTTTTCAGTTATAAGTTAAACAAGGAGTGGATGGAGCTGCAAATCTTCAGATAATGATCTTGGGTTCTGAACATTTTTTCCCAAAAAAATAAATATATATATATATATATATATATATATATTATTTTTTTTCGTTCTTGGCACTTTGGGCATTCAGAAAAAACTCGGGATATCTCGTTGTGTGGCACTGAGAGAGCTAAGTACAGAACTCTAGTAAATATCATCTCTGTCGGGTGGAAACCTCATATATCCAAAAACGTAAATGTTCAGGATTCAAATTCAAGAACAGCAAAAGTAGCAGAAACAGCAAAAGCTCAAAACGTTTCAAGCTTGTAGATCTGCTACTTTTGATGCTTTTGTGTGACGCTGTAGTATGATCAAGTAGGGCTTTAATTTACGACAAAACGCAAAAAGTTAAAATATGGAGAGAAGAGGTTTCCGCCCGGCAACAGCGATAATACTTGTGACTTTACACCACCGTGTACAGTATGAATATGAACACTGATGTACTTGTGTGATGAGCAGACTTGAGTGATGGATTCCTGGTGGATAAGCAGCCATCTCTGCCTCAGGCTGGAGCAGCATCTCCTCAGTCTCCTTCTCATTTTAGTGGCAGATTGTTGCTGTCACACTGTTGCACACATCTCTCTATTCCAGAGCGCTAAACTGATCAACTGCTGTCTCTGTGGGTTAAGCCAAGGATGGCTGGAAACTTCTGACAACGGAATTATGTATTATGTACCCACTCTGCAGGTTGGGTTACATCGCCGCCTCTGTTCAGAGTTCTAACGCGACTGTTTCTCAACATCAGGTCCGGGGTACCACCAGGAGTCCAAATGGACCCTATATAAAGCCTGATTTATACTTTGTCACATGACGGTGTCGTGAGACGAAAATAGCAATCCAAACGGGTAGGTTTGCTAATTTCCAACTCACATCAAAGCTCTCGACACGTTTAAAACCACACTCAAATATAAATTGCATGTAGTATTATTATTATTATTTCGGCGCACAGTAGCGTCTGAATTAGGCTTTACGGGCATGTAATTATGGCCTGGAATCCAGACTGATTCGCTCCGTTCAGCCGAGTTATTTTTCTTTTTTTTTTACTTCGCTTGTCAATCTGTCCGTCTCGGACACCCAGTACCGAGGATTCTCATTGGTCTGTGGGCACGAGGCGGGACCATAGAGTAAAACATTATAGGGAGGTTACGAAAATCCCCGCCCAATCACTTGTATGGAGTTGCTCACCCAGCGCATACTCCCTTTTCACCCCTTCTTCCGGGTTGGGAAATGTGATGGACGGGGCCTATTTGGGGCCTATGTGGCGCGTTTTGCGTCACCTCCGTGCGCAACCCTGTACGCAAGCTTGTGCGCAAGCTTGTGCGCAAGCTTGTGCGCAAGCTTATGAGTCGAGCCCATTGGTTGAAACCGTTTTCGCTCGTTCATGTGTCTGGTCCCAGCCGTAATAAGCTGCAGTACCTATGATCGGCCACCATGTCCAATGCTTCTCCACTCCCTCTCGGTTCTGGGGGCTTGGGTGGGACCAGAGCTTTCCACTGTGTACTGGTCTGTGGGCGGGGCAGCGGGACAGAGCCTTCAAGCCACTTCCCTTCTCACTGTGATTCGCCGAGCGCTATCCAATGACATGCCTGCGTTAACAGCCGACATTCGGTAATCAGGCTCAACTCCGAGCTTCCCAGACTGAGAAGCAAAGTGGGAAAAAAACAGTCTGGAGCGAATCAGTCTGGATTCCAGGCTACTGTAACTCTGAAACTGTACAAGAGACCCTTATACGGGTCCATTTTGCAATGCAGTGCATTGTTGTTTAAGCTAAAAACTTTTAGAACACATTTTAAGGACCTTAACAGCATAATATTATACATTTAACATGAGCTTGTTAACTAAATAATGACTACTAAATTAACACCCTACTTGGTCATACTACAGCGTCACACAAAAGCATAAAAAATTGCAGATCTACATGCTCAAAAGTATCAAAAGTAGCAGATGTACAAGCACGCGCCGCGTTTTGTGCTTTTGTGCTTACATCATGATTAATGGAGAATTTTAAAAGTTCATGGATGGCAGTGATTGAGAAATTCATCTGAGTTAGGAACACTCTCATCATTTATTTTCAACAGAACCGTCAGAGATGATGAAAATGTTTCCCACATAACGGTTCCATAGTTTGATATGGTTAAGGAAGGGAGGGATTTTCAGAGATGGAAGTTTCAAAACAGACTACATAGGGAATTGAAGATAGGGCAACGGTTCTCAAACTTTTTTTAAAAGTTTAAAGACCCCCATATCTCTGAGAGTGTACAAATTTAATCAAACGCACCGCGACGCGTTGCGAGTGTATTTTTTCCGAAATAGTTTGACAGATTTTGAAGAATGTTCAGTTTTACTTTGGTAATGTAAGTATATTTTTTACTTTGGCACTTTTACTCAAGTAAAAAAATGTATACAGGCCTTTATTGTGTTATTAAACTTTTACTGATTACTTCTTCCACCACTAATTATTATCCAAAAATTGTGTTGAAGCATTTAAGCTGCCCCCTATTGGTCAACATTGGTAATTGCATTCTGCATTGTGACTAAGGTTAGATCATCCACTGTCTTTGAGATGTTAATCATGTCCATTGAATCCCGGATATAGGACGAAAGGGTTGTTTTATAAAGCGGCTTTATAAAAAAAAACCTGATAAACGATCGACATAACTGGAAATGTGTTCGCCAAAAGCATCTGCCTGCGGTTTTCATATTTCTCTCATTTTGACCTGACTAAGATACAAGTCGGAGCGAAGCGTCATTATTAAATATTTGTGGCACGGAGCAAGAGGGCAGGTGGTAACCTCTACTTTAATTGACGCTGTTTACGATAGCCTTGCACCTATACGTGCAGTGCATAATGAATCTCCTTCAGAAGTCATATTTGAAGCATAAATAAATACTAGCAACAACCAGCTAGGTGTGTGTGGCTGTGTATGGGTGTGGGGGGGGGGGGGGGTCGTTTGAAATTGTCTGCTTGTTTTTATGCTAATTGGCATACATTCCCGCTGTGCCCTCATTGGTGAATAGAGCCGGCCGCAAACTGTGATTCGCGTATGTAGCACTTAGCGTGTTAGATCTCCAGCAGCTCTCTCAGCATCCAAGGCTGACACCTCAGTGGTCTCTGTGAAGTATAGAAGGAGGTTTTTAAAGTTGTGGGCTTGTACAACAAAGTAAGTAAGTAATTGTCGGTATCAGCCGAGAACTATATTCTGATAGTAATCATTGTTACAGAGCAGGGGTCTTAAACGGGGGGTCAGGGACCCCTAGGGGGTCCTCAGAGATACTGCAGGGGGGGGCCCGCCAAATCTTTGTGTGATAGGAACTTTATATTTTCAACGACTTGAACCCTTGCATCCCTATTCTGGGGGAACATTAGCCGAAAATAGTTGATAGTCGATCTAGTCTATATTCGATCTAGTCGATAGTCGATCGGCTATTTTCGGCAAAGAGGATCGGTGTCCAAGGGATTTTGTAGACTACGTACATAGCCAAAGGTCAAGTTTACAAAGTATTAAGGGTTTTAAGTGGTTAAATGTCTGAAAACACACATTTAACATTAATCTAATATGTAGTGGGGGATCCGTGCTTCATCTCTCTCTCAGCTAAGGGGTCCTTGGCCTGAAAAAACCTTGAAGACCCCTGTTATAGAGTGTTTATTCAGTAACAGATGCCTCCCCGTCTCTCCAGCTCTTTAATAAGCAGAAAATGCATTTTCTGCAAGTGTGTTCGCCAACCTTTTAATGATGCCTTGACTTCGAGAGAAGGATACACCCGGAAAGGACGTCATCTAAAACAGTTTCACTCCGTCTGATGTTATCAGATTTATAATAATACATTTATCTCTGATTTCTTTTCCCAGATTGCGTTTTTGTTGAAAACGAGATAAATTCAACAGCCGATAACTACAGAACGGACGATCTCGGTTACATGTTTATATTTTTCTTTTTCCGTTGCAAAGAAGAGAGACTGGAGAAAAAAAATCTGTGGATCGTCAAAAAAATCTGGTCAAAATGAAGTAAAACCCGCTGGCAGTGGTGGATGAATTAATTAATTAATACTTGGTAGGCCTAATGAATGTGTTGAGTGTATTCAGCATAATCGATACATCTTTTCGAAGCACGTCGTCCACAGAGGTGTGGTGTCAGTGTTTGCGTTGCTGTTCAGAATGAGCTCAGTGTGCTGCTCTGCTCATGGGCCTCATGGTGTGATAATCAGGGCCGTGACGTCTACTGTACCTCCATGAATACTAACGCCATGTTTCACTCTGCCTGGAGGCCACTTGACAGCTGCTCAGCGTTGTCAGCACCATTTGCCTTTCCTCAGACCAGTGAGCGCTCAGTCTTCTTCTTCACTGGTCCCGTTTGGCCCTGATTTCTAATCTCTCTACCTCGCTCCCTCTCTCTCACGAAAACAACAACAACACGACAACAACAACCAAACAGCAGTGGTGGAAAAAGTACTCACATTTTTTACTTAGGTAAAAGTATCAATACTGCAATGTTACAAGTAAAAGTCAGAAATTCCGAATTTACTTGAGTAAAAGTACAAACGTATTGGTATCAAAGTACCAAAGTAGAAAGAACTCATGCAGAATGTCCCATTTCCCAAGTTTTCAAATATATAAAATGTATAAACATCTTTTGAAAATAGTTGATCTACAAGCTCACAATGGGTCGCATCGCGACGCATTGTGAGCTTGTAGATCGGCTATTTTCAAATGGCCGAAATGTATATAGGGCTGAAGTGGTTAATGTATGTTTTGTAATAATAATCCAAATCCACAAAGTATCTAGTAACTAAAGTTTTCAAATAATTGTAGTGGAGTAAAAGTATAATATTTGCCTCTGAGATATACAGTAGTGGAGTAGAAGTAAAAGCACAGCCAATTGGAAATACTCCAGTAAAGTAAAAAATACCTCATTGTACTTAAGTACAGTACTTAGTTACTTTACACCACTGCCAAACAGGGGGAAATGGAAGGCGACAGACGTACGCTTTGGCTCAGCACTGAAATTGAGTAAAAGTAGCATTAACACAGTGTAAAACATTTTTTTTACAAGTAAAAGTTCTTCATTAAAAAGCTTACAAAACTTCTGCTCGGGTGGCAGAAGTGCCTGAACACCACCACCACAAGGTCGTGGATTTGAAGGTTCTACGTCCTCCCGGTGGGGGCTCCTCACTGGCAGGTGAGTCAGTGACAACACACTGCAGTGTGTGTGGGGAGGAATCAATTGGCATTGGAGAAAAAAGGGGTAAAGCAATTTATGTTACATAACTTAAAGTGCAAAAGTATTAGCATCAAAATATACTTAAAGTCTCAAAAGAGAAAGTACTCATTAGGCAGAATGGCTATGTCAGAATCACATAATATACCTGTATATCATGTTATTGGACTATAATTATTGATCATTAACCTCATACCACATGCCTTATTTTGTACTTCGGCTATTAAGGTTTTGCAGTTAAAGTAACCAGTAACTGCTAGTGACGAAAGCTGTCAAATAAAGAGGAGTAAAAAGTACATCTGCCTCTGATATTTGGTGGTGAGTAGATGTATAAAGCCTCAATACATTGAAATACTCAAGTAAAGTGAAAGTGCCTTGAAATTACCGTACTTGAGTGAATGAACAACTGGGCAACATCACAATCTGTGATGGAAGAACTGTCTCTGTGGTTGTATAGTCACAGACCAGGAGAGACGGAGCAGATATCAGGGAAGAGGTTCAGGCCAGGAAAGGGGCGTTGGCTTCTGGTTTGGGGTTTGCACTGTGCTCTCTCCTCTAGAGCAAGACAGATGTCGGTTTGGCCGATATATCAGACATTATTTGACTTTTCAGTGTCCTGATTTTTAACCACTTTCAACCATGGCGTCACTATTATGGGCATGTCATTATAGGAGATCATTTTCAAAAGTTTTCACACATTTTGAAAAAAAAAGTTGCAGAACACAATTGTTGGTTAGATAAAAAGTTGATGGTTCTCAAAGGGTCCTTGAGGGGGTTCCAGGGGATCCTCTGCAAAATTAGAAAACATAATAAAAGCCACTTTAATCCTATATACTGTACATCAACTATTCGAAAATAGCCGAGCTATACACAAATGAATCAGAATCAACTTTATTGTCACATCACAGGTGTACAGGTGTTTAAAGAAGTGTGTGAAACTCTTTCATTTTTGTGGGCGGACAAATACCTATTAGTATGGGTGGTCCCTAACATGAAAATGTTTGAGAACAACTGATGCAGCACTCTCCAAAATCAGGATCGGCATCGGACTGGCATCGGCCGGGCTCTGCCCTCCATCATACCCTCTTTGCCGCAATACCCCCCCCCCCCCCCCCCCCCCAACCGACCAACCAGCCAACCACCCCGGAACTGAGTGATGTCAGACAGTCAGGGATGCAGGGATGCTGAGGGAGAGGAGAGAGAGAGCACACACCACGGCAAGCAGGAGCCAAAGATAAGGCCTTCCCATACCTCCACAGATTAAACAGCGGGATTAACCTCTCTACTGCGCCACTGCCACCCCCGCTTCTTTCACCCCCTTATCTCCCCCAACCCCTCTGCCCCCCCCCCCACCCCACTCCTCCATCCCCATCCTCCTCTTCTTCTCTCCCCTCCCAACATTTTTGCCACCGTACATTTGTACAGTTGTCATGATGTGGGGAAATTGCTTTTTAACCCTTTGTGGCGTCCTGCTGTCCCTGGTAATTGAAACATAAGAACAAATGGAAGCGGCGCCCAGTGCCAAGGGAAGGAGAACAGAAGTGTCACACACTGTCTGTCTTCAAAGTGTTGCCTTTTGCTTTTTATTTTCCCTTCTTTGAAAAAACAAAAACAAATGCTTTTCTTTTTCCTCTTGTCCCGAGCCAGTGTCTGTAGACATGATGGCAGCCATGCAGAAAGAGAGGAAATGCTGCAGAACAGAACGCTGTTGAAGAAGTACGCCAATTGTTTTAATTAACCCATTAAGGCCTGAGGTTCCGATAAAATGTATGTCCTCTAAAACAGTTTTCTGAAAAACCTGTGTTGCTATACATATATATATCAGTGGTTCTCAAACTTTTTCATGCCAAGGACCCCCAGAATTATATGTATTTGGCTGCCGACCCCCATCTCCAAATATTTTCCAGGTCCAGGGACCTCCCAGAAGCAATGATTTTAGTTAGAAATGCTTGCTTTAAAATATATGTATATTCAAAGATTTGCACAAATTTACAAGCTTGATTGATTGATTGAATATTTTATTAGGCAAAAAATGTACTGTAGAACTGCACAGTTACATTTAAAATACATTGTCTTTAAGGTCCATTCAAAAAAGTCCTTGCGGTCTTGCTTCCAATGAGGTCCTTGGTATTCAATTCATAGCAATGAGCATGTAGATCTGCTATTTTTGAATAGCCAAAGTATAAAATAGTGGTTACACAGATGCGTTCCTGGTTTTAATGGGTTAAGTGCAAGTAGTAATTCCACAATATAGCAAGTAATTATAAGTAAAAGCCCTGTATGTATTTTTACTTAAGTAAAAGTCCAAAATTATTTTTTCATATATATATTTCAAAATGTGTGATTTATTTCCTTCCTTTATTTTTTTCATAGATCTCCAGTGTAAGCTCGAAAGCTGTAAGCATTGTGAGATTGTAGATCGGCTAACTTCGAATAGCTAAAGTATAGAATAGGAGTTTTGTATTACCATAAAAATCTAAAGTAACTTGTAACTAAAGGTGTCAATTAAATGTAGTGCAGTAAAATGTACAACATTTGCCTCTGAGTCATGGAGTAGAAGTATAAAGTGTCAAGAAATAAAAGTAAAAGTGATAGATCATTTAGATCGATACCTTTATTGATGGGAATTTCAGTTGCCCAGAGGCAGCACAGCAGTTAAGAGTTACAGATTGTTGCTGTCAGGCAGAAACCTTATCTCCATATTTTAGCTTTTTGTTTTTTTGGTAAATTAACGCCCTACTTGATCATACTACAGTTCACACAGAAGTATCAAAACTAGCAGATCTGCCAGCTTGAAAGTTTAGGGTGCAGCTCGGAAATTTTTCCTTCACCGGCGCGTTTCACTGTTTTAGCGCAGCCTTTGCTTCTACATTTCGGCGCTCTTGCGGCGATAGTTCAGTCTTCTTTCACTTTCTCCCCGCCGTTTGGTGCCCCCCCAATGTTGGTGCCCCCCCAAGGTTGGTGCCCTGTGCTTCAACACCTAAAGCCCTTCCAGGAGGCCGGCACTGGAAGCATCGCTTTAGTTCATGCAGGGCACGGATTACGCTCAGCTGTAATCAGCTGTCAGTCTGCTGATTGCTTTCAATGAGCCACACTTTTCCTACACACCAATCACACCTCATACCCTCAACAAGGCAGTCCGTTGAAATACGGCTTCCTCCTACACTGTATCTCTGTTTTTCAATTGCTGCCACACGCTCCTGCTGGCAAAACTTGCCTCCTCCACCCCAGCCTCCACCTTTATAGTTCAGAGTCTTGCATTACTCAAGCGTTTAAACTGAATGTTGAACTGAAATTCATGTATCTTTGTAAACTGGAATGTAATGTTTGCATGGCTCTAAACTGAATTCAATGTTCTATGGCTTTAATGTTAAAATGCATTCAAGTTTGCACGACTCAAGTTATTCTGATTAAATGTCTTGCTATAGGTCCGCGCTTGTATACCTGTGGGGGTTTTTGCATAGCATCGTTCCCTGATTTTGCTTAGCATGCTGCTTAGCAAAATTTAGGGAACACCTTAAAGTGCGGAGCCATTAACGCCAATAATTGGTTTCATCTACTTTGACGTGTGTATTCCTGACTGAATTGTATCTATGTAACTATCCTGCACTTATCCATGGTTCACATGACGCTCGTCTGTCACAAGCGTCTGTCACAAGGCGGAACTTCAATCTGGTTTTGGCACTTTCTCCATTTACAACCTGTACATCTACATAAACGTATGTAGATTTATTTTTAAAAGTGCTTACCCCATGGCCACGGATGTAACAAGTTGAAACGGGTGGGTCTAAGTACCCGTATCTTCCGTATTGTTCAAGAAAAAGCATTTCAATCCGATCGGCGGCTACCACTAACTCACAGCGACAAGTTGTGAACTTGTCGGTCTACTATTTGGAATGAAAGGTTAAATCGTTAATCACAATTATTTGTATGACAATGAATCGTCGTTAAAAGTAAAATGTCATGATCGTGAAAAGACAGCTACTCTGAATTTCTTTTCTTTACTTTACTCCCCCAGATTGAATAACTTTGAAGATTCCAGTCGCAACATTTGACTTATTTGTGCTCAAAGAAATGAGAGGAGCCAGCCGCGCCGAATAAATAGTTTAAGTGATAATGTTGTCCTCGGCTGTGCCACCCCCGAAGCCACGCTACAGAAATGATTTGTAGCTATTTATTTATTTTATACCCCCCGATGTTGCAGGCTTCCAACCACACTCCCAACAATATCTCTGCAGCGCTCTGATGTGCTTATAGTTTCATGGTTATTGGAGGGCAATCAAAAATATATATCTCGAGTGTGTGCCTACTAAAATGGAATGGTATATATTTACATAATTTTTTATGCTGAGGATTGCCCAGGGTAGCCGGCACTCGTATCCTTTCAAAAGCCAATGCATTTCAACTATCTGTGCCTAAGGCTTCGGCCATAATTACACAGCGGCTACATTAAGCCAACATTTGAAAGGAAACGTTTTTTGTTATTCTCACAGTAGATTGATTTCAAGACTTTTATCATCATGAAAGTAATAATAAAAAAATAAAAAAATTGGAACCGAGAGCCTTTCGTGAGCTTTTTTCAAAATGTACACTTCAAAATCCTGTTGTTTTTAAAATGGTAAATACAATGTGGTGCATTTATATAGCACCTTTATCCAGAGCGCATTACATTCACCCATTCACTCACCGACAGTGGAGTTAACCATGCCAGGCACAGTACTGCTCATTGAGAGCACTTAGGGCTGCAGTGTCTTGCTCAAGGACACTTAACCCACGGGGAGCCGGGGTTCAAACCGGAACCTTTCAATTCCCAAACGGCCACCGAGTTACTGCCACCCCGAGAGTAAAAAAAATTGACTCTCAGAGATCATTTACAGTGTAATTATAGATGTATCTACACGAGTAGTGGTTTATTATATTTTACATATTGTTATTCAATGAACACACAATGCAGAATGCACTGTATTTTGGTTAAATTCCTATATTTGGTCCTCTATAAAGTACGATTGCGTTCACACCCGCAACGTGGTTTGTTTGGAAGCGGACCGAGTTCACACTTTTCATGCAGACCGTGGTCCGCTTGTTTGATTCGCACCAGGGTTCGAATGCGCGTTCACACCACTTCAAACGAACCGGACCAAAGGAGTGAGCGGATCGTGGTCCCTTTTAAACAACCAAACAGTCCTGGTGTGAACGCGCCCTAACTAGCTCTAAAGGTTACGATACTCATATGGGGAACTTTGTAACTGCATTACAATTGTGGAGCATAGACCGTAAAAAAATATGGACATCGTTACGCCCCTGGTTTCTACAGACCGTGAATAAAGCCACATTTTCAGTGATTTCAAATCCGCCATCTTTCTATATCCGGTCCGAAAAATGGACTCGGAAACTAATGCTATTGGTTGGGACCAGAGCGGGGGGTGAGAATTAATGCTATTGGTTGTGTATCTTGTCAGTCAAAATCCTACTGCATACCCTAGTTTATCATACATTTTAAAATAAATGGTACCATAATTTACCAAAACGCATATCATGGTGATTGAAAGAAGACTTTAAACTAGCGACTGGAAGCATATAGTATTTATGACAATGTTTTTTAAGGTAATAAAATCAAGTGTAAAGTTGCTTCTGACACCAGCAGGGGTGAAACAGCGAGAAGCGGCCATTCATATGAACTGTCTCTTCCTATATAGCCTCAATTTACAAGCCGGGAACGCATCTGTTACGGCCCTATATGGCCTTAGTGTGTGTGTTAACCCTCTGTCAGTGCTGCAGGATGCGGTGGGAGTGGCCATGGAGATTGGAGGAGTGGCGTGGGGATTGGGGACACACCTGGCTCCCATTCCCCAAATCAAGCAGCCACTATAAAAGCCTGGAAAGATCAGCCCTCAGTCCCTCTTTTACCATTGCAACACCACCTTCTGAGACCTGTTTTCCCAACTGACTGTTAGCTTAATTCCAAGCCTCATCAGTTAGGCCGTACTTTAGTAAAGTTAGTTCTACTTCTTTATATTCAGACTGAGTCAACTCAAACTAAACCCATCCTTAGATAGGAGACCTTCCTTAATAGTATTTACACTTTTCCTGAGTACCTCCGAACAGGGAAGCTGGTAGGGGTGTGCTGCCATTTTCTTTGTTCCCCCTTTTTTTCCCCTGTTTATTAGGTAGGGAGTTTATATTGTACTTTTTATTTTGGTGTAGCTTAGATTGTTTTTCTTTTAAGGTAGGGTTTGTTCTGGCATTGGCCACCCCGACGTTGTTGCTTCCCCTGTTTGTTTTCCCTTGTGAATTTGAGTTTAATAAACTGTACACTTTTTTGGTTGAACCTGACTGGTCTGAAATATGTTACTCCTTGTCCTCTAGACCATATAAGGTCGTAACAGCATCTGTGTCATTTTCAGATTTCTTGGGCTGTTAAAAAATAGCAGATCTACAAGCTCATGGTGCGGCACTGAGTGCCGCACTATGAGCTTGTAGATCTGCTATTTTTGAAAAATCTTGAACATTTTTGCAAATCTTGGAATATATATATATTTTTAAAGCGAACGTTTATAACTCAAATCTTTGCTTCTGGGGGGGTCCCTGGAACAAAATCTTTTCAGATGGGGCTCTGCGGCCAAATACATATCATTTTGGAAGGTCCTTGACATGAAAAAGTTTGAGCACCACGGCACTGATATTATAGTGACATACGTTTTTAAAAAATTAAACTGTTAGGATTTAGAAGACATTTGTAGAATCCCCAGAAGCAATGATTTGAGTTACAAATGTTCGCTTTAAAAAATATATCTAAAGATTTGCACACATTTTCACGATTAAAAAGAAATCTGCAATTTTTTTAATAGCCAAAGAAATCCAAAAAATGACTTTTTCCCGGTCTTAAAGGGTTAATCGTGTCTAATAATATGGCCGTGAAAATATGGCAGTGTGTCAAACCTCATTAAGTTTAACCACTTAAAATGGGTACATAGTTCACTGCCAACATTAGTTTTTTTTCCCTTTTAATTACTCAACCCCATGAAGCTTCATTTCATGGAGGTTGTTTTCTTTTGGTTGCATTCCTGATTCAATATTCCAATATTTGATGAATTGAAGTAAATGGGAGGCCAAGCTTAACTATTAACATTCGCTTATAGAGCACCGAAGTCCTGACGTCACTCGTTCATCCCCAGGTTTGCGGAAGTAATTTCTCTATGGAGAATAACATTGGGTCATCTTAGAATCGTCTCATATAAGAATTGTGGTCCAAAAATAAACACCGCGTGTCGGCGTTATTGTCAGGGAGGAGGTTCTGTATCGTTTATGATAGTCAGTCACTTATATTTGATACAGTCTGTTTCTGGCGAAAATGTAACTAATTCGGCGGAAGTAACATTAGCGTTTTCTCACCGTCAGTTGATGCTTCATATCCATAAGAGTCAACCCGCCGTGGTCATTTGTTTATTTTTGGAACACAGTTCTTATTTGACGCGATATTAAATACGTCTATGGGATTCAGAACGGGGGTGGAAAACTGCGAACCAGGTAGACAAACAAAGGATGTGTAAATGACGTCAGACTTCGGCGTTCTATAAACTAGCGTCATACGTTGTGAACTTGTAGAACAATTTTTAAATGCAAATCCTTGGCCAATAATGACATGTCCAAGATAGAGACTCCAGATTGAAAGTAATCTGGAAACCTACAGTATGCATTTCTCTCTTTTTTTTTAATGGAAATAGTTGTATAGCACGCAATCTCCTTTTTCCGTGTTAAAGGAACAGTGCCAGAGTTTTTCATTGGAAAAAAAAAAGTACTCAGGAGCCGAAATACAGCATTTTAAAGTTTTAAGTTAACAAGGAAGTGGATAGGAGTCTAGATCTTCAACTAATCATATCTCCTTGGTCTTTGGGTGAAATTGGAAAAAAAAAACATTAAAAAAAAAAATATATATATATATATATATATATATATATATTATTTTAATTTTATTATTTGTTTCACTTCACGTAGATCTACGCGATTGGCACGTGGCGGCTTTAAAGCGGTTCGCGTAGATCTACGTGATTGGCAGTGAATCAGTTAAACAGGAACTCGGGTTTGGCTCCTCCCCTTTTCAGTCTGATCCATCCGGGTGTTCCTGTGTTGTTTATTCCCACTAACAACAACATGACACGTTTAAGGCAGTTGTAGGCCTATAGCGCAGACAGATTCTGCTGTTAGCATAATCTGTCTCGAGAGATCCGGTTTGAAAGTGGCCGAGCACACATCATAAAATTAAGTCAGCTCTTTGGCTGCTGTATAGTGTATGGCCTTCTGGATTGTGTGAAGGGAGCGGAAGAGGGTGATGATGATGATGTCCCATTGGAGAAAATGTTTACCCACACAGACACCCCTTCAAACTGGGTGATTAGCATAGTCCTCCCCTCCTCCCCCCCAACGCTGCCACCACCCCACCCCACAGCCCTGTTCACGCTAGGTAACTCCAGATAAGAGGCCGAGTGACCAAGTGAGCTATGACGATTCCATTGATCCAGAAAATTGCTGCGGAGCCAGCCTTGAAATTAGTTTAAATTGCTGAATCAAAAAAAAAAAGAAGAAAAAAAAAGTTATCCAGGGATTCTGGCAAGGCCGCCGTTAAACCGTCCTTCCCCCTAATCCCCCCCAGACTGATGTGAAAAGTTGTCAGAGGATCGTGTCTTCCTCCCCCCACTGCCTCTTCGATTGATGGGGGAATTTGGATTCCCCGTGACAGTGGAGAGGGAGACACACGCAAGCATGTGGGATATGACTTGGACGGCACTTAACGGGGCTTGCCGGGGCGGGGGTCGTGACTTGGTTTCAAATCTGCAGGCTTGAGGAACTTTGGAGTGTGATCTTACCAGTGGCTTTGTGCTTTTTTCAATTCAATTACACGCCAGCGCTTCGCTGCCGTGGCAACCTCGGATCCCCGCTCGCTCTGTTAGGCCCCCGATGTATGCACTCTGTCGTACTGCGGTGGTGCGCGCCGTAAATAGCCGATCTACAAGCTCACGACGCGCAGCGGACGCGGCGCGTCGTGAGCTTGTAGCTCGGCTATTTTCCACCGCCGTGTGACAGCGCATAAATTGAGCATTAGTTGAGTCATAACTCGTAGCCCTATGCTGTGTACAGTCCAAGGATCAGAAGGAGAATAATTTACCATCAATCATGTGTCTGATTTGATCCCTCCTTTTGGAGCTCTGACTGGAAATAGCAGCCAGCCCCGTTGGTTTGAGTCGGAGATTGATGGAAGGAGGGGGGAGCCATAGGCAGGAACATGTCGACTGTAAAAACATCCCTAATGTGGAGTAAGTACTAGCTTAATCCATAAAGACCGGGAGCGCGTCTGTGTGTCATTTTTAGATTTCTTTGGCTATTCAAAAATAGCAGATCTACAAGCTCATAGCACGGCACCGAGTGCCGCACTATGAGCTTGTATATCTGCTATTTTGGGGAAAAACCGTCGAACTTTTGTGCAAATCTTCGAATACTGTATATATATACTTAAAGCGACTATTTGTAACTCAAATCTTTGCTTCTGGGGATTCCACAAATGTCTTCTAAATCCTAAAAGTTTTTTTGTTAAACCTATGTTGCTGTAATATCAGTGATTCTCAAACTTTTTCATGTCAAGGACCCCCAAAATGATATGTATTTGGCCGTGGACCCCCATCTCAAAATATTTTGTTCCAGGGACCCCCCAGAAGTTGTAACATGAGTTAAAAACGTTCGCTTAAAAATATATATATTCAAAGATTTGCACACATTTTTCAAAAAATCTGCTCTATGAGCTTGTAGATCTGCTATTTTTTTATAGCCAAAGAAATCTTAAAAATGACACCGATGCGTTCCCGGTCTTAAAGGGTTAAGAGGATCACTGAGGCAAACACACCACTGGATTAAAGTCAGACATTAAGTCATAATGATCATTATTCTATTCAACAGCAGAGACTTCTTTTTAGGGAAAACAGTGTGCTAGGGGTTGTTGATGGAAATCTTCCTCAGAACGTTTTGCTCCCTTGTGGGAGAAGAAAAACATCAATTCTGTTGAATATTGACCGCACATGATGACACAAATTACACCATGTCAGGAAGCACAAAGCCGTCATCATGGCTTAAAGAGCTCCCACTGCGCTTGACGTCACCTCATTACTGTAACTAAGCACCAGTGGTGGACAGTAATGACGTATTTGCTTGAGAACAGTATTTTTGTATAATTCTTTTCAGTATCTGTACTTTTTAGATACTTCACCTTCATTCTACTACATTTCAAAGACCTATTTTACTTTTGACACTACTACATTTCTAGGAAGGGAAAAGAAAGAATTAAAGCCCTCACAGCCTTTTTTCCTTTTTCAAATATAGTGAAGACAAGCTCACAATGTGTCTGGGAATTCTGGAAAATCTTTGAATTTGCATGTACGTTTGCATACTTAAAGCCAAGGGATACACCCCCAAAATGACTTTTTTTCTATCGAATGGTCACCCCATGGAGACTTGAATTCATGGATATTTTTGTCACATTCCTAAGCCAATAATTTGATGACCGGCAGCGGTTCCGGTAGGAGACACAAAGAGTCTCCTTTGTGTCTCCTACAGCTGCCTACCGGTCCGCTGGTCATCAAATTATTGGCTTAGGAATGCGACAAAAACAAAACAATATCCATGAATTCAAGTCTCCATGGGGTGAGTAATCGATAGTAAAAAATATATTTTTTTTGGGTGAACTATCCCTTTAAGTATTTTTTAAAAGCAAGTACTCCCGTACTTTTGACTGCTGCAAACTACAAATTTGACTGAGCAACGAGGCTATACTTTGACTCAAGTAGGCTGAGTACTTTGTTCCGCCACTGATTAGGGTTTGCACGCAACTGTGCAAATTAAACGGCCGGTTGGACTGAGAGCTCTAAATCCCTTAAAGCTCATTGCTCGGCTAAAAAGTTTTTACCACTAGCCACTAGTCAGGTGGTCTGAAACATAACATTAAGCCATTAAGGCCTGAGGCCGATTCTAAAAAAAAAAAATAATGTTGATATCAGTGGTGCTCAAACACTTTCAAGTCAAGGACTATGTATTTGTCGTGGACCTCCCATCTCAAAATATTTCGTTCCATTGACCCCCAGAAGCAAAAATTTGAGTAAAAAATGTTTGCTAAAAAAATATATGTATATATTCAAGTGTAACATAATGGCTAAAGTGTAAGGACCCTTAAAGGAGAATTCCGGACTACCTTCTTCTTACCTTTTATATGATATTATTATATCCTAGGACGAGTGGTACAGTAGATTATTTTATTTATTTTGTGAGATTTGATGTCCATATCGACAGAAAACCCTCCACAGTGTTTGTGTTGGATGCGCCCCTCAGGGGGTCTCGCAAGACGAGATTTCACCCGTGACGTCATCTAAGTCAGTTTGTAAACACTACGGCGGCCCATTAGGACAAAAACACTGTGGCGAGGTTTCTGTCGATATGAACGTCAGATCTCACCAACAAAAAGCGGTGGACTTGGGATGGAGTTATGAGGTTTTTCTACTGTAGGCCTATCACCCGTCCTAGGATATAATAATATCATATAAAAGGTAAGAAAAAGTTAGTCCGGAATTGTCCTTGAAGGACCCCTATGGTCCCACTTTGAGAACCAATGTGCTCTATATATATATATATATATATATATATATATATATATATATATATATATATATATATATATATATATATATATATATATATATATATATATATATATATATATGTAGCTAAAATATAAAATGACAAATGTGCTTTCCCGGATTGAACGGGTTAACACCAGCACAGAGTGGCGTCTGGCACAGCCAAAGTTGCAGATGTCACCTCAAGCCATCCTTAGAGACAGGACAGGTGTTTCGCTTTATGATGATCCCCCACCTCCCTTCCTCACACACACAGACACACACACACACACACACACACACACACACACACACACACACACACACACACACACACACACACACACACACACACACACACACACACACACACACACACACACACACACACACACACACACACACACAGACACACGAACACAACCTCAGCACTGGACCGCTGTGCATTGCTATGCCGGCAAACAGTTTCTCCCATCGTCTCCAAGTAGAGGTTGAGAAATGTCGCATATAAAGAATAACAGATGGCGTTTCTTCTCGCAGTGCGATAGAGAGGTTTTTTGCCCCAAACCAGTCTTTTTTTGGGGGTGTTGTTGCTTATTTGTTCATTTGTTTGTTTATCATGCCGCAGGAAGGGATGTTGTCAGCAAGCCAAGAAAATATTAAATGGGTTGTCTTCAGTGTTGCCATGTCTGCTTATTATAAGCAGCTTTGGGCTTGTTTTTCCTGTAAAGTCGCTTGTAAATATTGGTAGTTGTAGGTAGCGTTTTTTTTGGGCTTGTTTTTAGTTGCTTATTTGGGCTTGCTTCCTAAATGTTGTTTAAACCAGTGGTTCTCAAACATTTTCATGTCAAGGACGCCCAAATGAATATGTATTTGTCTGCGGAATCCCATCTGAAAATGTTTTGTGCCAGGGACCCCCATACAAGATTTGTGTTGGTAAAAATTTGTTTTGAAAATAGCCGATCTACAAGCTCACAGATTGTTGTAGATTGTTGTAGCTCGTTCTTGTAGCCGTTGTAGATCGGCTATTTTCAAATAGCCAATGTATGTAGGTTTAAAGTGCTCATGAAGCCTATAGTCGCTTCTTTTGGGCTTAATTGTTTTCATAGACCGTGGTTGCTTATGCGTCTCTCGCAAAATCTGCCAACACTGGTTGTCTTTTTGTTTCTAATCTTTTAGGCTCTTGTGGTAAAAGTTGGGCTGTAGGCTGAATATGCTCGGGAGCCTTTTGTATGTAAATCCCTCTCGCTGCTTACACCGCTCAACACAACACATTTTTAAAGATACCGTGTGAAAATCCTGGAGGATAAATGATTGTCCCACTGGATGCACTAGGATTAACATGTCCTTTAAGTCCTCATCGATTAGCATCAACACGGGGCAACGTGCAGTATATTACAGGCAGATTAGAAGACACTGTCTGTCAACAGTCAAATGAAAGGCAAAGGTGGTATAGGTAGTCTTCCAGCGTACTGAATATACTGTACTGTATGTCCCCCACAGGCACAAAGTGATATGTTTTCATAAAATATTTAAAGTCTACGCGCCACAGTCCTGTTTCCTCCTTGATAATGATCCTTGGGCAATGCTGTTATATATCTTGATTTTTCCTTCTCCAAAAGAACTGTACGTCTATGTGTTAAAAAGCAAGTATATCTGTGGACACAGCTTAAAAAGTTGCATGATACAGCAATACAGCATACGTATGTTTTAAACACTGTTAATATTATATAACTTTGCCCTAAGTTTACATAACAAAACAATGGCAATTTTACCAATCATTTCACTCTATACCAGCAGGTATTCAGCCACTGTCTGGAATAGTGACAACACTTTGCCCTCTCGCTGTATTTTGGCGTTTTCACTGTTTGACAGTCTGTCGTCCAAAACAAACAGTGAAAACACCAAAATACGGCGAGAGGGCGATGTGTTTCTGCAGTACTCCAGTAGATGATATCTGCTGGTATATAGAGGGAAATGGGTAAAACATGTATACGTTGTTTTGTTATGTAAACACAGGGCAAAGTTGTGTACTATGCCTTTAAGTAGTAGCCTATATATTAAATCATGCATGAACTTAAAACACTTTTCCAAGCTCTTCAAACAGCTCAAAAAAAAGAAAAAGTGATGTTAATCCACAAAGCGGCAGTGACACACACACACACACACACACACACACACACACACACACACACACACACACACACACACACACACACACACACACACACACACACACACACACACACACACACACACACACGTTGGGGTGATGGAGCTGTAGCTGGCTTGTGTCCAGGTGGAAGCTGTGACCACAGCAGTGTTTTCAGCTGTTTGTCCTCTTAAGGTCCCCACTGGGGGAGCGGAAGCCGCGAGGCCCACCATCCTGACAATGTGTTGACTCTGCAGAGGGTCCCTGAATACCGTCCACAGCGCCCCCCCCTCCATCCCCATCCTATACAGTATGTCACGCTGAGGAGTGGCTGCTGCAGATGCCAGGAACCTGCAGCAAAAAATAGACAACGAACTACGGCAGGGGTTTTGTTGGCCAGCGATGCTGAACTTCCTTCAGGGACGTCCTTCAGCTGTCTGCGCTCAACAGCCCCTCTGTGCTTTGCTTTGCTTTGCTTCGTTTTTTTTTCTTCTTTTTTTCTCGAATGCGGTGCTTTTGTGGAGGTCTTGTGCTCGGTTTTTACACGTTAGTGTTCGTGTTGTGGCACCGAAAATATCAATGAGGCACAAAGTAATCAGGCTTTAGCTATCACAACATGACAATACAGGGAGTAGGGTTGTCATTTTTATTTGCTTGTAATTTAATTGTTTGTGCGTGCGTGCGTGCATTCGTTCGTGCGTGGCACGTGTGTGTGTGTGCGTGTGTGTGTGTGTGTGTGTGTGTGTGTGTGTGTGTGTGTGTGTGTGTGTGTGTGTGTGTGTGTGTGTGTGTGTGTGTGTGTGTGTGTGTGTGTGTGTGTGTGTGTGTGTGTGTGTGTGTGTGTGTGTGTGTGTGTGTGTGTGTGTGTGTGCGGTGCTATGTGTACCCTTAGGTGTTCATGAATTGTCTAACCCTGTTATACTTGATTCCCTGTAAGTCTAATGTAATTTGTGGAAACAAAGCATTCAAATTGTTTGTTTTTGTGCGTGCATGGTGCAACCTTGTGGTCCAAAGGCGAGTGGCAACTGAGCTTATACCCAGACTCATATTTACATCACAGTGCCAAATAAAACAGACATGCCCTCTCAAATATTTAACTGCCAACAGCTCTGGGATTCTCTCTCTTGGAACAAATATACATTTTAGAACTGCTTTGTATCATTATGTTATGTGATAGATTATTGGTAAGCCACTCTCTGCTTTTGTGTTTTTTATCTGACAAAGCTGACAAGCCAATCTATGATCTGGATTGATTTACATCAGTGGTTCTCAAAGTGCGGTCCGGGGACCCCCTGGTGTCCTTAAGGGGGTTCCAGGGGGTCCCCAGCTAAATGTGTTAATACAGAATCAAAATCAGTGTAACAACTTTAACCCTATATTATACTGAGGCTATTCGAAAATAGTCGATCTACAACGCCACAACATCGCCATATGCTTATTATAAGTGACTTTGGGCTTCTTTTTCTGTACATTTGCTTGTAAATATTGGTAGTTATGGATTTCTTTTTTGGGGGGGCTTGTATATCTAAAGGGTAGTTGCTTATTTGGGCTTGCTTTCTAATGTTGTTTAAATCAGTGGTTCTCGAACATTTTCATATCAAGGACCCCCACATTAATCTGTGTAGGCTATTTGTCCGCCGAAACCCCATCTGAAAATATTTGGTACCAGGGACCCCCATACAATATTTGTGTTGTTAAAATGTTTAACTTTTTAACAGCACAAATACTTAAATACAAATACCAACTTTTTCACAAATCTTTTTCCAGATGTTTTTAAAAATAGTGTGTGTATGTGGGTTCTCATGTGGCATAGTTGATTCTTTTGGGCTTTAAAAATGTATATTTGTAGACCTGGCCACTTTTTTCTTTCGCAAAATCTGCCAACACTGAGCGAGAGCCACGATAGATCAATGGAATATTTCACATCAGGAAGGCTACTAATGACGACAGTTGTGCAGAAAAAGCAGATACCTTTTAGTTTCATTCAGCAAATCCGCACCATCGTTAAATAGTTGCTATGCTAGGGCCCCTTGGGAAATTAAAAACATATTGTGCCACCGTCTCCCTGCGCCTCGGAGCATCCCCAGGGAGTCTACATTTAAACATTTCTAATAAAGGAGTCTCCAAATTACAGAGAGGGGACCTGGCGTTAATTAAACTGGGGATTTCAGCCGGGGTCAGGGTCTAATATTTATCTGTTTACATCCATAGTTTGGACCTCCTGTGAAGCCTGTGTGGTGTATATATATATATTGGGGTCACAGCTCATGGGTAAAACCAAACGGTTGTACGTTTGTGAGCGTGATAGCAGCCTACACATGTGATTTATGTTACAATAACATGAAATAATGAGATGATGACATCGTGCACAGCAGCACAGGGAAATTGCCAACGGTCTTATGAAATTCACTTTCTTTATTGGCTCTTTGAAAATGTCTCTTCTTTGATTTTTGCGTGACGGAGCATTTCACAGTGGGGGAATGGTGAGGATGTTCTGCCCTTGATAGTCATGCTTCATAATTCTTTTTTCCTTATTCCTGCTAGTTTTGACTGAGATCTAGCATTCCTATTCTGGCGGGAACATTAGCCGAAAATAGCCGATCTACAAGCTTGCAGATCGGCTATTTTTTGCTATTTTTGGATACTTGAACGTGTATACATGGAGTTCCATTGCACGCTGCCATTTACAGTGACTAAGCAGCACAAACGTAACGCAAGGCTCCACCAATCCGTGAAGCCGACGGAGTAGGGTTGGCCAATCAGGGAAGCCGATGCCTACACTCCGATACTAACAGAGATTTGGAGCTGCATCCTGTGGAGAATCGGTGCGTCCCTCCGCAGACCCGCGGTCAGACAGATAGAGATATTTGTGGTTTTATGGTTCCCGGAAACTTTTGGTCTGATCGAATTACCACTCGACACTGCACACCCCCATGTCATATGGGACATATTACACTCCAAATTTTAGGTCGTTCAGTCGGGCAGTGCCCAAGTTATTCCCAGGACAGCAGGTTTTGTGAATTAATAGATAGTTAGGTGAAAGCTTTGATTTCGGGATACCTTTTTTAACATTATTCACTTTTTAATTAATCGCCATATTTTACTTTTCTAACATATTCCTTCATCAGTCTAAAACTTTGAGATAATAACAGCAGTGATGTGACACGTTGTGAGCTTTTATTTCCGCCTACAGTATAATGATATGTCAAAAATAGGGATTGAGTATTTTATTAAAAAATATATTTTGACCTTGACCTTGACCTTTGCTCTTTTGGACTCAAATGTTAAGCATGTCTTTGGGGCAGCCTGCTGATCGTTCTCTACTAGTTTGATGGAGATCTGCAGATTAGTATTCAAGTCATCTTTTAAAAAAAAAGACTAACAAACAAACATGACAGACATGACCAATTACAATACCCTTGCTAGCCTGCTGTGAAAATGAACACTGTAAATAATATATTCCCATTCACGTTACCTGGTCCGTCAATGCCATTTTCATACTGCACAAGTTATGGATTGCCGCTGTAATATTAGTACATATTGGATCCGCATTTTGAAAGGGGGGGTAATCCCAAGGCTTTGAGCACCTCTGGGAATATAAAGTATACTGTACCTTGTATTCATATGGCCCAATGTTTTCTACGCTGGAGCTTATGAATTGTGATGGATATTGCTGTGTTTCAACCAGTGATCCATAGCTTTGCTCAAACCCATCAGAAAAACATGGGCTATGAGAGGGAGTAGGCTACTTGTGTCTCAGGCATGCCACTGTACAGCTCACGCTTGCACGAGTTTAATGTGGCTGTCTGTTTGGAAGAGCATTCCCACATCAATCTCATGTGCTCAACGGCCCTCTGCATGGAGCACGCCATGAGATGCCTCCTCCTCACGCCACCAGACAACGTCTCTCAGGTGGCACGGGGGCCTGCAGCAATTATGGCAGACGGACACGCACGCCACTTTCTGGCTGCCATTACACTTCACTGTCATTCCCATCTGTTTGTATACGAGCAGCTTAACGTGAAGTTGAAGCTCTTTAATGACCGTTCAGAATTACAGCAACATTGCTTTTTGAATAACTTAAGTACATAAAACAAGGTAATGCCTTATTTTAAAAGCATGATTCTTAGTTTTTCCTCTGTCATTAAGCTTTTACATTTTGCAAGGATTATACAGTATATACTGTACTCCACACTGTCCCTTGATGCCAGTCCTTGTATCTTGTTCAAATGTCACAAGTGTGTTATTTTCTCCTCTAGAGCGCTGACTTAATATCGAATCGCGTATAATATTCCTATGCATGAATGCATGATGTGAATGCACCTTAGCAACCAAGAAATGTATAGTCAAGTGGAACTTGTGGAATCTACGTAATCCACACTTGTAAAAAGCTATTTTTGTTGCTCCGGCTGTGAGTTGTTTATAAAGGTCGATATTTCCATTTGGCAAAGGAAACCGGCTGCAACAGTT
Organism: Gymnoscopelus braueri; assembly: GCF_963280865.1. NCBI lineage: Eukaryota > Metazoa > Chordata > Actinopteri > Myctophiformes > Myctophidae > Gymnoscopelus > Gymnoscopelus braueri. The sequence continues at coordinate 43,686,502 of NC_137618.1, forward strand.
AATCGTCCAACTTGATTTTATCAATTTTTTTCTTTAAACCTTGAATGTATATTACGTTTGTTTCATTGTTCCAAGCCGGAAAAACAATCAATTGATTGATCATTGAAACAAACATGCTCTGAAAATGCGTGCGGCGCCCACCCATTTATGTTACCACAAAATTGACTGAAATAAACAAAACATCTGACCACTGAACACGTCAGCCAGTCGCCCACGAAGGGCTTCTGAGGCGAGTGGGCCTTGATCAATGAAAAGGTTGCACTGATCTAGGATGAAATAGGGGCGGCGGCGCACGCCAACTTTAACGCATCCCATCGCCACCTTTTGGTTTGCCAAGGCAGGGAGCCCCCTTTCTTTCTTTCTTTCTTTTCACATTCACATTTACTTTAGCCCATTAACACCTGAGGCCGATTCTACAAAATGCCTTCTAAATCAGTAGTTCTCACACTTTCTTTCAAGATCTTTAAAAAATTTTCAAACATAGCAGATATACAAGCTCACAGCGCGTCACTTCGGGCCACACTGTGAGCTTGTATATCTGCTATTTTTGAACAGCCAACGCTATAAAATCTAAAATTACACAGATGCTTTCCCGGTTTTGATGGGTTAGAGGTGCTTGATCAAACTTATTTTGAGGGTTTATCTGCGGTCCAAACACACACAAAAAAAGGCGAGGTGGAGCGGAGTGGGAGGACTGATGGATGTTCTCTCCCAAACTCCTCTGGTTGTTTGTCTCATCCCCTCGCCGTTGCTTAAAAATGACCCTTCAAACAGGACCATGGCTGCAAACTAGTGTTCTCTGCAGTGCTGAGGGAGGACATGCTCGCTTGGGTAATCCTTTACCGAGGCTTTTCAGAGGGGCTTTTTTTCTTGACACCCGGGCAACCCCTTCAAACATCAATATCAGCCGTTCGTTCCGCTATCCCCCCCTTTGGGGTATAAATTCGGCTGATGACTTTCCATCGCCAGTATGAAGGCTCCTTTCTGGCAGAGATGGAGGTGTTATGGGAATCCACTGACATTGATTTCTTCATCCCAGTGCACACACTGATGCTTCGACTTCAATGCTGATCAGTTGGAAGTGTTCTGTTTGCTGGGATCCAGGGACGTCGAACACGAGACTATAGACCAAGTCAATGGTGGTGCGTTGGGTATTGGGAGGGGAGACGTGATGGGTGGATGGGAGGAATACTCATTTCATTTCAATGCCACATCATTTCTCCTTCGATTTTTTTTAAAGGCGATGGATTTAGAGTTGAAACAAACTTTAATGTTTATGAAAAATGCCAACGTGTTTTGACCAGTTAAGGTCTTCATCAGGGGCGAGAAATGTTTACTTCTTTGAGTTTGCTATACCCAAGATTCTTGTCAAATAGTTGAAAACTTGTAACTTGTAACAGAGTGCTGACAACAAAACTATTTTTGTTGTCAGCACTCTGACCTTGGGATGTCTCTCTCTCTCTCTCTCTCTCTCTCTCTCTCTCTCTCTCTCTCTCTCTCTCTCTCTCTCTCTCTCTCTCGCAAAGGTCCTTGGATTACTGTTATTGTAGTATTCCAAGGCTGGTAGATGGGCACTGGCCGTATACATGCATGGCTTAAGAAAAGAAGTGTTGACATACCATGATGACTAGCAATGTGATTATGCAAAGAGGATGTCACAAGCCAACTGTAAGGCCTGCTCAGCTCGCTTACACTCACTGTCATTCACTTACATTACAGTCTGTACTGTTACTTTTCAGGAAATAGCATGTGTTCCAGTTGTATCCTAGTTATAGTCGCAAGCTCTTGTTAATACTTGTCATTGATTCAATATTTGTAAAAAAAAAAAACTGCAGACACACTTTATTTATTTTTAAAATAGTCATTTCTCTTGTGGGGACCTTGAAAATTCCCTTTTTTCCCCACTGTGTTTTTCAAATTCTACTATATTTGCAGGGACGTTTGGCCCTCACAAGTACACACACACACACACACACACACACACACACACACACACACGCAGGCAGGCATTCCTGTCCCCTCTCTAAAACGAATTAAAGCCTAAAATTTTGCTTGGTATAAAATGTGCTCATTACCCGATGCCAGCCCCTTCCACTTCACAGATACGATAGATCTGTAAAGTGTTTGTACTACATCATCTTCCCCCTTCCCCTTGCCTGACAGAGGGAAATGGCAAGGTGAGGCTGAGGCCACGCCAGGGCTTTCTGTCTATTAAAGGGAATAAATTGCGGGTTGAGTTGAAATACTTTCATTTCCCTCTCGTATTAATGGAATCCTCACACGGCTCAGGACAAGGTCAGCGTCAGAGGCCACCATGGCTTTGAAATTGATTTGCGGCGGTTTCGACGTCGCGTCGGGTCTGCCACGTGCGCGTGTCCCCGAAAAACATCCCTGTTTAAAAGATATAATCTGATCTTCTTCTGACCCCTCTGAGTTCTGTGTCACATTTAAAGTCCCTTCCAGATTGAAAATCGTCTCTCTCTCTTTTATTTTTTTACGCTTCAAGACGGGTGTAATTTATACTCCGCCGTACGGCGCTGTCGTGCGACTGGGTATATAGCAGATCTACAAGCGGCTGTCGCCAGTGGTGGACAGTAACTAAGTACATTGACTCGAGTACTTTTTTTGCAAGCTGATGACTTTAAAGGTAGGGTAAGTGATTTTCTACGGTTAAAATAAGTGTCAAATAGCTCTATATTCTGATAGTACTCAGATTGCTATAGAGTGTTTGTTCATTAACAGGAGTGTCATGTCTCTCCAGCTCTTTAATACACATAAAATGCATTTTCAGGTCGGGATACCAATTTTATCCAATCAGGATAGAGAATTCAGTCAGGATACAGATTAAACCAGTGATATTGGAAGTGATGACACAAAGAAATGAGCAGACACAATTGGAACTGGAATACTTTAAGAAATAAGCTGATAAATGGGTACTCTCTCCTGATTGGCTGACATTTTGTCACCTATACCTGAAAATTTATTTTCTGTTTATTAAAGAGCTGGAGAGAGGGAGACCCCTGTGACTGAACGATTACTATCACAATAAAGTGCTTTAACCTTTTAACAAAAAACTTATTGTTTTAACCAAAAGATATCACTTACCCTATACCTTTAACTCCAATACATTTTAAATAGAAATATTGTACTTTTGACTCTACTACTGTCAGGCACCAAACAGATATAGGACTCAAAAGCAGGCACAGAGGCAGTTACCAACTTCAACAGTTTTTATTGAAACAAAGCTGGGGGAGGTGGAGAAGGCAACCGGGGGCAAAGGGACCAGGTAGGGACGTAGTCAAAGGGGCAGCGTGGGTCAGAAAGAAAAAAAATATATATATATATGGTGAATTAACCACTTGCCCTTTTTCAAATACAGAGAAGATAGCCGATCTACAAGGCCACAATGTGTCACAGCGTGACACGCTGCGACCTTGCAGATCTGCAATTTTCACTATTTCTGACCATTTCTGGCAATTTCTGAAAATGCACTTTGTAATTTGTACTTTTGTTTACCTGAGTATTTACTTCATACCTTGTCCACCCACTGGCTTTCGCACGCTTGAACACAGCCGCTGTCGTGCGGCAGTCGGCTATTTTCGGTGCACCACACCGTCGTGCGACGGAAGTATGCATCAGATGAATCACTCCACTTTTCTCCGTACAAAATGTGAGCAGACCTTTCACGGCCTCCAGATACACTCATCTCATGCTTCTGCCATCACTCAGGAAATAAATGTCAGGATGAGAGAAAATATCATGAACTGAATAAATCACCCTGTAAACAGAAACAGTGAATGGGGAATAGTGTCTCGACAACAGGTTAGACTTGGTAAAAGGGTAAATGTAACTGCAGTGAATATACAGTGTACATACGTAATAGCCTATTTATTCAATGGCGGCACACATGGCCCCTGGGTATGACTGTTCTCATGGCAGACATGGCAGACACTGTCCAGAGGGACAGTGTTTGTGCCAGGTTTTGGTGCGGATTGGCGCAACGGTGCGCTTTTGGCCCCCGGGGGCTCCCGATGTGGCCCTTGGTATGACTATTCTCATGGTGGGCCCCTGAATATTGTTTGTGCCTGGTTTGGTGTGATATGGAGCATACGACATATTGGGTGTTTGGTAAGGTATGGAGCATACCAGTGGTGTAAAGTAACTAAGTACATTTACTCAAGTACAATTTTGAGGTATTTTTACTTTAATGGAGTATTTCCAATTTTCAGTACTTTTACTTTTACTCCACTACATCTCAGAGGCAAATATTGTATTTTTACTCCACTGCAATTATTTGAAAATTGTAGTTACTAATTACTTTGTAGATTTTGATTAGTATTTTTTTTTTAAACATAGATTAACCATTTTAGCCTTATTTATACTTCGGCTATTTAAAAATAGCAGATCTACAAGCTTCAAAATATTGGAATACATTTTATACATAATAATACTTTGTGAAACGGGACATTCTGCACAGAGTATTTCTACATTGCAGTATTGATACTTTTACTCAAGTAAAAATATGTTTTACTATTTCCACCACTGGAGCATACAACATATTTGGTGTGCCCTGATTGAAAGCACCCTAAACATGAAGGCAATCTTTCTGCTGGCAACACAAACATGAGAAGTGTGCCCGTGAGCAGCACACTAACCTCTCAAGTTAAGTACAATACTCAAGTAAATCTACTTGTTACTTGGACCCTTAAGGCAGGCAGAGGATGATCATAGATGGCTGGTTTTATTCAATGAATCCATCAGTGCACTCTGCTCTTACCTCTGGGTTTATATTGATCATCCACTCACCTCTCTGCTCTGGACCAGTGGTTCCAATTATTTTGGGGGGGTCCCCAGATGATTAGCTTAATGTGCAACATTGTTTTCTCACTCAGTAAACAATGAGTGTACACACATTACACAGGGTGTCTGCACATTTCTGAAGTGGCAATTGAATGGCTTTTAAGACCTTTTTAACACCAAATTGTCAAATATTACATAAGAAAGAGGCAAACATTGTGAAAAATAGCTGATCTACAAGCTCACAACGCCTCGCACTGCGAGTGAGCTTGTAGTTCGGCTATTTTCACAATATTTATCTGTGGAACAGAGTCCAACTAAATGTAATACCAATAAGGGACCTACAAGTCCAAGTGCTTGTCAGGGTGGGGGTTCCCCAGTTCAAATATGATGATTTTGGGCGGGTCGCGGCCTGTCACTTTATTTTCATGTCAAGAACCCCCAAATGTATGTATTTGAAATGAATTTGTGCCAGGGATCCCCCATAAGAGACGATTGTAACATTTGTCATAATTTTTTTCTCTCGAAAATAGCACATCTACAAGCTCACAACGCAATTTTCGAATAGATGGAAAAAATAAGATGGGGCTTAAGTGTTTCAACTGTTCCTCATTTTGCTGGGGACCCATTGGAACCTCCCCAAAGACTCCAACTGTGGATGTATTATGTATTTTTTACAAAGACTTAGGGATTGGCATAATACATTGGGGAGAAAACAAAACATATCAAAAACAATTGATAAAAAAAACAGTCATAGTGCAAGAACGAACACAAGTAAATGCTTAAAGTGGCACTATGTAACTTTCTTTATGAATAAAATGTAATTTTGTCCAATCTGTATAGTAGAGTATGTTAATACAATATAACTTATACAATTAGGGTGGTTGTATTTTATCCCCTTAGCAAGCAGGCCGGCTCTATTATCTCAAAGGTTAAAAAAAAATCAGCACTTACGTAGGAAACCAGGTTCAAATCCAGGGTAGAAGAGGAAAGTTACATAGTGCAGCTTTAATATATTTATGTCAGAACGTTTTCATTTGATCAGAAAACATGGTGGGCCATTTAAACCATTCCATTTGAAACGCTCCATAAATCAAGTATGATCACAGATATCAATACAAAAGCATTATGCTTTATTTACAGTCCTACCACTGCTTCTCACCTCATCGCTCAACTCTCTTCATTCTCTCTTTATACTTCTCAGTTTTTAACAAGATACAAGATAAGATAAACAAAGATAAAACAAGATATAAAAACAAGATGATATCGTTGCCGTCGGGTGGAAACCTTGTATATCCAAAACCGCTCCTTCGCCGATCTAGCTCACAAGGTGTCGCATCGCAATGCCCTTGTGAGCTTGTAGATCTGCTATTTTCACCACTTTTATGCAACGCTCTTGTATGATGAAGTATAGGGCATACATTTTTACGTTGAAATGTGGAGATACAAGGTTTCTGCCCGACAGTCAACCATATAGTACGAACACTTTTGCCGGCGGCTTTTAAAGAGGTTTTTTGTTTCTGCACTCTAATTTGATTCTCTTATTTTTCTGTTTTGCTAAGCGCTTATTCTTATTTCCCATTCTCTTTTTTTTTGTAAGTGGCTTTTATTTATTTTTGTTTGGTGTAAAGCACTTTGAATTGCCTTCTTATTAAAAGGTGTTACATAAACATGCTTTAATAATAATAATAATACTATCTCAAATTGATACAGTATAGTGCTTTTCTAAGCACCCACGCTTTGGCCAGGAAAAACACTCAGAAAAGTTTTGTTCCATGCTTATCTCACTTTAACCATGAAACAACAAAAGAGAAGCAACGCTTCCTTCCTGTGTGTTCCTGATAGTGTCCTTCGTTTCATGTTGTCCTCTTCTCTATCGTCACTGTCCGACGGAAACCTTGTATGTCCGAAACCCTTACTTTTCAGGAAATGGATATGTTCCAATGGATCCGATGTAGTTATTATTTAGTCACGAGCTCTTGTTAATACATTTTAATTGGTTCAATATTCATATAACCTACAGGCACTTGATTTAATTAATGTAATTAATTGATACATTTATGAAAAAAACATGTATGAAAAAAGTTGGAATATGGAGATAGGAGGTTTCTGCCTGACAGCGACGCTATGCTTACCTTTTCCGCCTAATGGAACAGAGAGTTGTCCTTGGAAGAGAAAAAGAAGGACATTTGTTTTTGTTTTTGTGAATACCAGCCCAAAGTACCGGATGGAAAGGCTCTCTCGCTCACTGGCATGACTCACAAAAACCTCAAGTGTTCTGTGTGTGTGAGTGAGCGTGTGCTTGTGCTTGTGCTTGTGCTTGTGCTTGTGCTTGTGCTTGTGCTTACGCACGTACGTGCACGGTGCGTGTGAGCACTATATTCTGATAGTAATCATTGCTATAGAGTGTTTGTTTGATCACAGGAGTCTCGCTGTCTCTCCAGCTCTTTAATAAACAGAAAATACATTTTCAGGTAGGTGACAACATTTCATCCAATCAGGAAAGTGTACCCATTTATCAGCTTATTTCTTTTTTATAGTGTTCCAGTTAAAATTTTGTCTGCTCATTTCTTTGTGTCATCACTTCCAATTTCACTTGAGGTCTCTATCCTGATTGGCTAAAATTGGTGTACCGACCTGAAAATGCATTTTCTGTTTAATGAAGAGCTGGAGAGACATGCAGACTCCTGTTACTGAACAAACGTACACTCTATATCAATGAGCACCATCAGAATATAGAGCTATTTAACACTTATCTTAACCAAAGAAAATCACTTACCCTACCTTTAAGTACAGTACTCAAGTAAATGTACTTCATTACTGTCCACCACTGACGTACACCACAGCCTTTGCAGTGATAACGTGACCACAATTGGTACATAAAGATGCTGTATTACTAATGTGATTAGCAGCTACTACAGCACAGTCAGAATGGAGATAATGAGTTAATATCACAGCAGGGAGGCATGTCTCTAATCAGTCTTCACTTGTAATGGAGATGAACCTTTGTTCGCAGGGCTTTATTGTATTTTTGTTTTGTTGCCATCTACTGTAGCATGCCTATTATGTGGGGAACGTTAGCTAAAAGTAGCAGATTTACAAGCTCACGGCACGTCGTGTTGTGATGCATTGTGAGCTTGTAGAGCGGCTATTTTTGTCGAATATATAGAAAATGTCAACCTGTCATGTCCGTCTAATCGTTTAAAATCAATTCCACCTGCTTTCTTGATTTTTCTGTGTCCTTAAAGCTGCACTACGTAACTTTCCTCTTCTACCCCGGATTTGAACCTGGTTTCCTGTGCAAGTGCTGAATATGTTTTACCATTGAGCTAATAGAGCCTGCCTGCTTGCTCAGGGGATAAATTGGATCTTGATTTCTTTGGCTATTCAAAAATAGCAGATATACAGTTTTGAGCTCGTATATCTGCTATTTTTGGGGAAATGTTTGCAAATCTTTGAATATATATTTTTTTAAAGCGTAACTCAAATCTTCTCTTCTGGGGATTCTACAAATGTCTTCTAAATCCTTTTTTTTTTTTTTTTAAGAAACGTATGTTGTTCCAGGGACCCCCAGATGTTGTAACAGAGTTAAAAATATATATATTCAAAGATTTGCACACATTTTCAAGATTTTTAAAAAATTGAATAGCCAAAGAAATCTTAAAATGACACAGATGCGTTCCTGGTCTTAAAGGGTTAAGTAAATGCATATTATTTGCAACGCACTTACATTTTTTAGTACACTGCATTCTTTAGACAGCTGACATATGGACATGTTGCTTTTGCCTCGGGGGCATTTAGGTTCGCTATCTCCAGTTGTTCTTTCCACTCCAACAGTTGGGGGCTGAGGCCCAGATGAGATTAGATCATGAGCACAATCATAACGCAGTGGTATAAAGTAACTGAGTACTGTACTTACGTACAAGTTTGAGGTACATTTACTTTACTCGAGAGTGTACATTTGTCAATACTTTCTACTACACTACACCTCAAGAGGCAAATACTGTACTTGTTTTTACTCCATTACAGTTGTGTGACAGCTTTAGTTACCAGTAGTTACTTTGCAGAATTAGATTGTTACAAATCATACATTAACCTCTTAAGCCCTATCTTGTCGATCTGCCATTTTTGAAAAAGCTATTTCCAAATACTTTTTGTCTTTTACTCAAGTAACATTTTTAATACAGACCTTTTTACTTGCGAACCTAAATGCCCCAGAGGGTTGCCCCCGAGGCAAAAGACAAATTGAGATTTGTAAAAATGTAAAGTGTGTTTAAAAAATAAAATGTATTACACATTAAGTACACAGAAAAATCAAGAAGCAGGTTGATTGATTTTAACGATTAGACTGACATGACAGGTTGAAATAGCCGCTCTACAAGCTTGTAAATCTGCTAAAACATTTTTAGCTAATGTTCCCCAGTGTTTTTTTTTATGGTGGTATTGCTACTTTTACTTGAGTAAAAAAATAAATCTTAGTATCTTCTTCCACCACTGATCATAGCGACTGTGTATTAGGGCTAGTATAGGGAGGGGAGGAGGGGGGCCACATAGCCCTTATCATCATCAGGCATGCACACAGCGTTTCCTGATCGGCCTTCAGTTCATATTTGCTCAGTGGTGTTGTGATCATTTATTCTGTTTGGTAGAGGAGGCAGAGAGAGAGAGAGAGAGAGAGAGGGGGGGGGGGCGCTGGGCTCTGCAACTACCAACAGCCCCGCCTAGGGCATTTGTCTAACTGTCCACTTTGTTTTGCTCCATGCAGCCATTTAGAGATTCTGCTTTAATTAAAGGTACCTCTGTCATTAACACAGGGTTTCATTTCCTAAGCTCTCAATCTCTCTCTGTCTCTGTGTCTCTCTCTCTCTCTCTCTCTCGATTCAATTCAATTCAATGGAGCTTTATTGGCATGCGAAAACATACGTTTACATTGCCAAAGCGAAAGTGGCACAAAACAATCTCTCTCTCTTGTCTTTGACTCTTTGTCTCTTAAAAAATATTGACAGTGTCACACCATTGGTTTCCACAGATGACATGAAGTACATGAAGGCTATTTTTCAGCGATTTCAAATCCCCCATCTTTCTATATCCTGTTGATATCCGGTCCGAAATGCAGCCGGAAATTTATGCTATTGGCTGAAACCGCAGCGAGGGCGGGTCTTCACTCGGTAGAACCAGTAGAAACCCTAGAAACATACCCTACTTAATCATACATTTTTAACTAAACGGGACCATAATTGACCAAAACACATATCATGGTGAAACAGCAGAAACAAGACTACAGGCCATTCAAATGAACTGTCACACTTCCTATATAGCCTCAATTTACAAGCCAGATGCTAGCCCCTTGCTTCCTCCTTGACATTGATAGATCATTTTTATTATATTTCTTCATTTTTAGTTTTTTTTTGTTCTTTAGATGTCATGTGTATCAGATGTAGAATGGTGTGGGATGGTGTGAGAGCCATGGGTATGTTTTGTCGATGTTACTGTTGATTGTTGTGTGATTGTTTTTTGTCATTGTTTGTGCATTGTGCCTGAGGACCCCCTGGAAGACGAGATGATGCATCTCAAGGGGTTTATCCTCCGATCAAATTTTGAAATAAAAAACATGAAAAAGTTTGAGAAGCACTGATTTGGAATGCATTATAACTGAGACACCTTGCCTCTGTTTGTTTGTTTGGTTATCTTCCCAGGAAACTCTGGGGAAATGATATAGCAGTTTGGAAAAATGTGCTTTAAACTTGATAAAAAACTTAAGCAGAGAAGAGACGCACTACCTCGTCTCTGTCGGATGGAAACCTCATATGTCCAAAACTGTGACTTTTCAGGATTCAAATTCAAAAATATCAAAAGTAGCAGATCTACAAGCTCAAAACACGTCGTTTCGAGCTTGCGGATCTGCTACTTTTGATGCTTTTGTGTCATGCCGTAGTATGATCAAGCAGTGCATGGTGTTAAGTAACTAAGTACTGTACATGTACTTAAGTACTGTAATTAAGTAAAATTTGGAGGTATTTGTACTTTAATTTGACTTTAGAGTATTTCCAATTTCCAATACTTTTACTTCTACTCCATTACATCTCAGAGGCAATTATTGTACTTTTACTCCACTACAATTATTTTAAAACCTTAGTTGTTACTTTGTAGATTTTGATTTTGATTACAAAACATACATTAACCACTTCAGCCCTACAGTATATACATTTTGGCCATTTGAAAATAGCCGATCTACAAGTTCACAATGCGTCGCATCGCGACGCATTGTGAGCTTGTAGATCTGCTATTTTCAAACGATTTTTACATTACATTTTACATTTTACATTTGAAAACTTAAAATTGGACATTCTGCATAATGAGTACTTTTACTTTTGGTACTTAAAGAACATGTTGATGTCAATACTTTTGTACTTTTACTCAAGTACATTTTGAATTCCGTGCTTTTTACTACTTCCGTGCTTTTATCAGAGTATTTCTGTATTGCAGTATTGATACTTTTACTTAAGTAAAAAATGTGTGTACTTTTTCCACCACTGTGATCAAGTAGGGCGTTTGTTTACGAAAAAAGTTAAAACATGGAGATAAGAGGTTTCTGCTCGACAGCAACGATCTGCTATCTGGTGACATGAATCATCTGTATAGATATGCTGTTTTCCCCCAGTGAGGGTATATATATGAGAGTGGTACAAATGAGTATATAGGCCCCGCGCTGGCTTGTCATTTTGTGTCAAGTCATCCGAAAAACTGAGACACACACGCAATCTACTGCTGCTGTTTGTCATGACTGCAAACATTTTTGTGAATTGCTATATACCGCATTATCTAGTAACAACAACACAGTTATTTCTAGGGTGGGGGATATATCCATGCCTCTGCGTTTGATATCCAGAAAATGTTCAATTTGTCAAAATGTGTAAAAAATAATTATTGAAAATAGCAACTCTACAAGAAAATAGCAAATCAACAAGCTCATAGTGATAGTGATAATAGGTCATCTACAAGCTCACAACGCATCGTGTAACGGTTACACGATGCGTTGTGAGCTTGTAGATGACCTATTATCACTATTTGCTGAAAACAAGTGGTTAAGAAACTGTCTCCAGTGGGGTCTAATATTGTCCTGTTGCATATTAGCCTGGCTCCAGACCCTGAATCGCTAGCCTCACATTCAGGCCAGGGTCTGGCGACGCTGTAGAAGGCGGGGTTTTCTCGTTGAAAATCTAACCGATGGCCCGGCCCAATTGGGATCTGGATAATCCAGTATGAACCAATCGCTAAAGAGAGCCACTTTGGCCACGACCCAATCTCAGAAAACGGCTGCACTGAGAGGGTCAGGTTAGTTGCATATAATATTTGATTGGGTTAGGGTTGCATAACCACTGATATTATCAGTGGTTATCCATTTATATGTTGGCTATTAAAAAAAATAATATTTGTAAAATTTGGATGATTTAGACTTTTTTTTCTCTTTTCTTTTTACACAAATCTTCTTTCTGGGGCTCCCTGGCGCAACACATTTTCAGATGGGGGTCCGTGGGAAATACATATCAAATTGGGGGTCCTTGACTTGAAAAAGTTTGGGAACCGGTGGCATAATCATGCAAACCTTGTTTGATTCACCAGGTGGTGCAATAGGTGCCACATAATAAAGATAAACCCTAAACCTGCTTTGGAGAGAGCAGCCAATGCAATCATATTTATCTGACAACTGTGCAACATTCATGACCATGGGGACGCCATGCTTCCCTCCGGCTACATAAATCATCCAAGTAAACAAGCCTGCTTTTACCATTTTAGCACAGGTTAGAGAACTCTAGATTGGAGGCAGAATTTGCCTCAGCTCATTACAGTAGGTTAAGCAGGGAGCTTAAACTATAGAACCCAAGAGTTTCTTTCACACCCACACTTTCTTTTAACCAACAGACACCTGCTCTCATTTATCTTGCAGTGGTGGTGGTTGTCTCTCCTCTGACTTTAGTTTATAGTCCTGGGAGCTAACAAATCATCTCTGTTGGGTGGAAACCTTATATGTCCAAAACTGGTTACTTTTCAGGATTCAAAAGTAGCAGATCTACAAGCTCGAAACGTGTCGCTTCGCACCACGTTTTGAGCTTTGCAGATCTGCTACTTTTCATGCTTTTGTGTGACGCTGTAGTATGATCAAGTAGGGCATTAATTTACAAAAGAACACAAAAAGTGTTAAAATATGGAGATAAGAGGTATCTGCCCGACAGCAACTAAATTAACCAGACACAGCGCTCTGTGATTGAATCCCTGACCACTGATGCTCTGATTGACTGGCTCCAATAAAGAGTGTTAGGGTTGCAAGTATACATTATTTTCTTAGGGATTATTATATCTATAACCTTTTAACCTATAACGAATTGATTAACCACTTAAGCCTTACTTTATACTTGCACAACAGCGGCTCGCATGACTAAGGCCTTAACACAGTTTCATTTCCTTAGCGACTCTCTCTCTCTCCTCTTTAAAAATCAATCGCGCCCAAAAGACAAAAAGATTAGTTCCCTGGCCAAGCTCTTTATTTATACCAGCGGATCTCAGGTTCCCGGGACCCCTGGGGGTCCTTGAGGGGGTTCCAGGGGGTCCCCAGCTAAATGAGTTAATATAGTAGGCCTACCAAAGTTCAGTTTAAGCACTTTAACCCTACATAGCCTACATCTACTATTTGAAACACGTTGTGAGCTTGTAGATCAGCTATTTTCACAATTTTTGAATTGTTTAGATTTTTGAAACGTCTCACCTACGTAATGACATGCAAAAATATTGGGATAGAATATTAATCGATTACTGTATTAAATTATTGATTATAAATATTCTTTATCGATTGAATTGATTCGTTTGATTGCCAACAAATTGAAATGTTAAAAAAAAAGAAACCTGCCTAACGATGATGTCACTGGTAGGCGGGTTTCTGAAATGTCCACAGCCTCCTATGAGACACAGACCGAGTAGAAGAAAATGGTACCATTTTATCATGAGCATTAGTGAGGACCAAATATATGAAGATATGTTGAAAATGGGTGAAGTCGTCCTTTAGGGGTGAGTGGAGCAGAGCGCTGCGTGATCGCTGTCAGAGAGAGAGAGAGAGAGAGAGAGAGAGAGAGAGAGAGAGAGAGAGAGAGAGAGAGAGAGAGAGAGAGAGACTGATGAGAGAGAGAGAGAGAGAGAGAGAGAGAGAGGAGAGAGAGAGAGAGAGAGAGAGAGAGAGAGAGAGAGAGAGAGAGAGAGAGAGAGAGAGAGAGAGAGGCGCCAGATATTGTTGTTGTCGAGCTGAAACCTCTTATCTCCATATTCTAACTTTCTGTATTTTTTCGTAAATTAACAGCCTACTTGATCATACTACAACGACACACAAAAGCATCAAAAGTATTAGATCCACAAGCTCGAAATCGAGCTATTTTTGAATTTGAATCCTGAAAAGTAACAGTTTTGGACATATGGGGTTTCCACACGACAGAGACGATATACAGTATGGTGGGCTATTAGCCCATGCAGTGTCTGGATGGGTGCCACTTGTCCCAGATGTTTGGCATGTGGACCCAGGAGCTGCCAAATGGGGATCAGGACTCAGGAGACCACATGATGCTTTCCTATATAGGAAGTTTCTCCTCAACGTCAAGGGCACGTCTGATCCGAGGTTATGAAAATATAGCTCAAGCTCACTGTCAGTGGTGGAAAAAGTACCACATTATGTCCAAAACTGTTACTTTTCAGGATAAAAAAGAAAAAGCAGGTGTGTGTGTGTGTGTGTGTGTGTGTGTGTGTGCGTGTGCATGTGCGTGCGTGCGTGGCATTGCTTAAAATGAGCACTTCTCAGCTACTAACCTCAGTAAATACAGAATAAAAATAATCATGAATCACTGTAATTTCTGTGACAATTTGGTAGCAAAAGTGATCTAAAAGATAACCTTGATATTAATAAATATAAATAAGCATCTAGATATATCATGTTCTTATATTCCATAAGTTATAATAACCGCCTCCACAACCTTTTACAAAAGAGTGAGGTAAACAGGTCATGGACCAGTTGATTGCAAAACTGTATTTACAGTTCTGCACTGAATCTTTTTTTAGGGGGGGGGAGATACAGCCCAGTCAGTTGTTTAATGAAGTTAGGAATTAGTTGGCAATAAATGTAATGTGTTCAGCGTCATTTCAGAGGAGCATGCGTCCCAGGTGCACAGTTTAGAGCCAATGAAACTGGAGCTTAATGGTGCACGACTCGCCTCGTGCCTCACATTGTGATCTGCCACGTTGTGTGTGTCTGACTGTCTGCTCGCTGTGTGTGTGTGTGTGTGTGTCTGACTCTCTGCACTGTTTATCCAGGCTGTTATCCTTTTAACATATCGCTGCTGTCAGGCACAAATCGTGTATGTTTCAACTTTGCATGTGTTTTTCTTTTCTTTTTTAAATCACTGGTTCACAAACTTTTTCATGTCAAGGACCCCCAAATTGATATGCATTTCGCCATTGATCCCCATCTGAAAATGTTTTGTGCCAGGGACCCCCAGAAGAGAAGAAAAAAGTAATTAAATGTTCGATATTTTTCAAAGTTTTTCAAATAGCGGTAGCAGATGTACAAGCTCATGGCATGCTGTGAGCTTGTGGATCTGCTATTCTTGAATGCTTCGTCGTACAAGAGTGTTACACAAAAGTAGCAAAAATAGCCGATCTACACAGATGTGTGTGTGTGTGTGTCCATCTTTACAGCAATCTGTAGAACGGCTATTTTGGCTATACGTTTGATTTTTTTTTAAAGTGATTGTGAAAGTAGTTAAGTTCTTTTTTTGTGTCCATTTTGTCTCCGACGGGGGAACCTCATAAGTCCTAAACTGTTACTTTTCAGAATTCAAAAATAGCAAAAGTAGCAGATGGACAAGCTCAAAACGTGTCACTTCGCACCGCGTTTCGAGCTTGGATCTGCTACTTTTGATGCTTTTTGTGTGACGTATGATCAAGTAGGGCGTTAATTTACGAGAAAACACAAAAAGTTAGAATGTGGAGATAAGAGGTTTCTGCCCGACAGTGACGATTATCTGAGGGGAGGGAGAGGGTGTGAGAGCCCTATACTCCAGTATGTGGAGAGAGCTGGAAGCAGCTGACCCATGACAAACCTCATCTGCTCCACGTCGCCTCCGATAAGACTCTGAACTTCAGTTTGATTGGGGGGTTATTGGTGAATTAAAGCAGCTAAAGCAGTGTTTCCCAAACAATGGTTCGGGATTCCATCTTTATGGGTCACGAGTAAATATCACGGTTTTAATGTTTCATAGGCCTATAAAAAAATATATAAATAGTTATTATTTCAAAAGATTTGAAGGAAATACAATATTTAAAATAGCAGATCTACAAGATCACAACACGTCACACTATTTCCACTATTTTAAAATAGGGCTTTTGTTTCGATCAGACGGGAGACACCAAATGTATGTGTGTTTCCAGCTGGAAAGCTTGGGAAACCCCTGAGTTAAAGGAGCAGTTCACCCAAAAAATTACTTATTTTCTTTCTTTCTTTCTTTCTTTCTTTCTTTCTTTCATATGAAGTCGTTGAGTCTTTTTCCTTCTCTGACTCTGAAACTAATATTTCTTTCTTTCTTTCTTTCTTTTTTTCTTTTTTTCTTTTTTTCTTTCTTTCTTTCTTTCTTTCTTTCTTTCTTTCTTTCTTTCTTATGAAGTCGTTGAGTCTTTTTCCTTCTCTGACTCTGAAACTAATGTTGCGACCTCGGAGAATTAGAAAATAAAGGACATCTCTGTGACCCTGACATTTCAAGGTGGGGGTGATGACAGGGGTCTACAATGATGTCATGGTTTGTATTTTATATTGTCTTATAATTATTAGGACTCCAGTGTTCTAATGGCAGATGTCACATTAAGTGGAAACCTGTGTTCCAATGGATTCACTAGTTACCATATAACTGCTAATACTTTTCTTTGGTTCAATATTTATAAACCACAGACAGACTTAACCACTTTAAACATGACGTCCCTATTTGTTTTCAAAAACATCGGCCAACAAACAACACAGCACAGTGCCGGCTTAATGGAAGGGCTTTAGGTGCTGCAGCACAGGACACCAACCTTGGGGGGGCACCAAACGGCTGGGAGAAAGTGAAAAAATACCCAACTATCGCCGAAGGGCGCCAAAATTTAGAAGCAAATGCTACTGAAGGAGCTCTAAAACGGTCAAAGCGTAAATTCCCCCCCCGAAACGGATCGTAGCACCGGGCTCCACAAAGGGTTAATCCGCCCCTGGCGACGCGTTGTGAGCGTGTCGATCGGCTACTTTTGGTTTGACCATACGATGAAGTATAACATTTGGGCATTGAGTTCTGGAAAAAAACATAAAAAGATGAAATAAGAAGATACAAGGTTTCTGTCCCGACAGTGACATTAAGGATGTCATGTGTCATCTCTGAGCAAAGCAGCGCTGCACACATTGACATTAACGTCCTTACATCACTTCATTGTATCACCATGATGCATGATATGGGATGCAAAGCACTAAGCACAGTAAATCTGGCCCGGCAGCCTGTGCCTTTCACGTGGCAGAGCTGTCACATATGCCCTGGAGAGAGAGAGAGAGAGAGAGAGAGAGAGAGGTTCTGAAATCTCATGTAAATATTCAATCACTCAATCAGCGCTCTGTGCCGGAGGGCTGTAATGAAGCCATTAAATCATGGAACATCCTGTCTCAACCTTAAACCTGCATAAGACGGCCTTATAATGGCTCTGAGCTGCCAATCAGTAGAGGGCGGAATGTGCTGCCGCCCTCTTTAAATGAACTATAATCCTCCCGGCTACTCGTGCTTTGCTTACTCATGATGCACTCTGCGAATGCATGTTCTCTATACCGCAGTGGTTCTCAACCTTTTCAGGTCGTGACCCCCCAAATAATCAGATTTGAACTGGGGACCCCCCGAAATAAATATTTTTTGAACTGGGGACCCCACACCCAGACAAGCACTTGGAATTGTTGTGAGGCATTACATTTAGTTTGACTTGGTTCCACTGATAAATATTGTGAAAATAGCCGATCTGCAAGGTTGCGTTGTGAACCTCTTTGCCTCTTTCTTACGTAATATTTGACAATTTGGCCAATTTGGTATAAAAAATGTCTTAAAAGTCATTAAATTGTAACTTTAGAAATGTTTAAATAGTACACTTATACAGTTTGTAGTTTGTTTACTGTTGAGTGAAAAAACAACGTTACACATTAAGCAAACCATCTGGGGACCGCCCCAAAATAATTTGGGGACTACTGAGTTATTGAACCCTATAAACTTGACCTGAGCCGGCTCTGTACTTGGTCCGCTCTTTAAAAAAACAAAAACTGATCTACAAGCTTACAACCTGGCGCTACCTGGCGCTACCTGGCAAAACACGCGGTCCCACGGGCGAATGTGTCCTCCGGATTATATATGTTATGTTATTCAAGTGGTTAACCACCCATATACTCGATACGAATAGCGAAAATAGCCGATCTATAAGCCTCAAACAAACAGTGACGTGGCGCGTTGAGCTTATAGATCTACAATTGTTTGCTATATTTTTTTAATTTCCATTTTTTGGGGATGTCAGCTTGAAAGTGGTTAAAAGGACAGCTAAAGTGGCAGGGGAGTGTCAAATGGATATCATATCATAGACAGTGTTTCAGGGGTTATGAATCATGGCAATGTGCCTAGGTCTCAAAATGTATTTAAAATGGAGAGAGGGGAAACAAAGTACTTGGCAGCGGAGGAAAAACCCACACGTACACACACGCCACCAAAAGACTCTTAAAGGCTTGCGATTAAACCCAATTAAATTATAATAGGTGAGACAGATGCAAATGAGCCGCAGTTAGGCATTTTTCCAAAGTGTGTCAGTGGTTATGGATGAAAGATTGATGTTAATGCCCCAGTGGTGCTGTGATGGTCTCTGTTTAGATCTTACCCACTTCTTTTATAGTCACAATGCCCTTGGAACCAGTAAAAAGATGCTGAGTAGTAAAGTCCATTTTAGTGTATTTATTAATTATCATAGAAGAGTCTGCAGTGCTCTAACTTTGTTCCTGTAACTTGAAATTATACCCCCCCCCCCCAAAAGAGCACCGCTAAACTAAAGCGCCAAAGTAATTAACTCTTGAATAGCTCTCAAGTTACTCCTATAGGAATACAATACCTCCTCCATTCACTTGGTTTGTAACTGCCATGCTGTTGCTGTTTAGATAGTCAAACGGCGGTGCCAAGTTCCCCGCTGCTCGGGAATTGCCAAAGTCAGCCCTGTTACCTTTTTTTGCTAAATTTGGTGCAAGATGTAATAAGAGAAAAATGCTCCATCAATCACGTCGCAGATGCAGCCCTTTCAGAGAGAGAGATTGTGGGGGTTGGAGGGGGTTGGTGGTGCAGAGAGGCTATGAGACTGAAAGATGAAGAGGAGCACGCTGCCAACAACCATTTTCCTGGGCGAAGATGATGGGGAATCTTCGACCGGGGTCTCGCAGGATATCATTTGAGAACACCTTGGCGTCCTCTCAAGACAGAGCCCCAAAGTTTTTTAGTTCAGAATACAGGCATGCCAAGCAGGCAGCAGTGTTGTCATGTCTGCTTATTATAAGCGACGATAAGGCTTGCTTTTCTTGTAAATATTGGTAGTTGCGGTTTTTTTTTGGGGCTTGTTTCTAAAGTGTAGTTGCTTATTTGGGTTTGCTTCCTAATGTTGTTTAAACCAGATGTTCTTAAACATTTTCATGTTAAGGACCCCCAGATGTATATGTATTTGTCTGCAGACCCCCCATCTGTGCCAGGTACCCTCATACAAGATTTGTGTTGTTAAAAATTTTAACAATTTTAATGTTTCAAAAATATTCCAAAATGACCATTTTTCTTTTTTTAAAGGTAGCAGATCTACAAGCTCACAACGTGTTGCATCGCGACACATTGTGAGCTTATAGATCAGGCTATAAAGTCGCTTCTTTTGGGCTTTTCATAGACCTTTCATAGGTTGCTTATTTCTCTCGCATAATCTGGCAACACTGGCAGGCAGGAAACTGGGTTGAGGGGGGAGGAGGGGGGGGGGGTGTTGTGATTGTTTAACAAAGTTGAATACTCCTCCACCTCCTCCTCCGTTAGCCTGGCGGATCAGATAGGTTTGTCTGCAGAGGGCTTAAGTGTGTCAATGAAGGGAGAGGGTGGGAATCGATGATAGGTGCAGCTTACCTCCCATAGCTGCAACCCACAGTCCACCAAAAAGAGATTAGAGCAACAAGCCAGGCAAGTCAGATGTCTCATTCTGAGTAACCTGACTGTCAGACAGTACATTGATGAGTCCCTCAGGGCTCTATACTAGTACCTTTTCTGTTTTCACTCTACATTAAATATTGTTGTTGCCGGGCGGAAACCGCTTATCTCCATATTTTAACTTTTTGTGTTTTTTCGTAAATTAACGCTCTACTCGATCATACTACAGCGTCACACAAAAGTATCAAAAGTAGCAGATCCATAAGCTTGAGCTTGTAGATCTGCTACTTTTGCTATTTTTAGGAATCTTGAATCAATCCTGAAAAGTAACTGTTTTGGACATAATGAGGTTTCCACCCGACAGAAGCGATATCTTCGCTGATATACAAGCTCACATCGACAAGCTCACAACGTGATGCAACGCGATGCGTTGTGAGCTTGTCGATCGGCTATTTTCTGTGAACGTTTTTCCCCAGAATATGGATCAAGTG
The DNA here is from genome assembly GCF_963280865.1 of Gymnoscopelus braueri. Taxonomy (NCBI): domain Eukaryota; kingdom Metazoa; phylum Chordata; class Actinopteri; order Myctophiformes; family Myctophidae; genus Gymnoscopelus; species Gymnoscopelus braueri. The sequence goes on from NC_137618.1 coordinate 43,707,032, forward strand.
GTTTTAACCTGACTTGAATAAGGTGACTAAACAAGATGCTGCTGTTGACTCACAAACACGCTGCAAATACCAACGTGCAAACTGATCCTGTAACTTCACCACTTTGAACCCTATAGCATCCCTATTCTGGGTTCGGGAGCATTCGGAAAAAATAGCAGATCTACAAGCTTAGTGTTTTTAGATCTGCTATTTAAAGCAGTGGTAAGTGGGGTCCGGGGACCCTTGATGGGGTTGCAGGGGGTCCCCAACAAAATTATTGTTATTGTCATTATTATTATTATTATTATTATTATTGTTGTTGTGTATCATCACAATCAGTTTACACCACTTTAACCCAATATACATAGGCTGTTTAAAAATAGCTGATTTACAAGCTCACAACGCATCACCATGCGACATGTGAGCTTGTAGATCTGCTATTTCTTTTTGAATGGTCTGTGGCCAAATACATATTAATTTGGGGGTCTGTGACATGAAAACGTTTGTAAACCATTGCTTTTAGTGGCTCCCTATTGCTTTGGCAAAAGAATAATGGAAATTAATAATCCTTAATTTTCATTTATTATTGCTGTAGGCATAAACTTATTCTTACATTCTTCTTGTAAAAAAAAAAAAAAAAGACAAAAAGAAAAGTGTAGCCTATACATACAAATAAAAGTCTTGAAGGGAAAATACAGAATTTAATAATGCGTGGACATATTTGTTTGCTGTCACATCAATGCTGCTGGGCTGCTGGTATGCTTGATATGCGCCGAGAAGTTAGCAAACAACAAAAAAAGTAATAAATTGATAGACCTTTCCAGAGCAAGCGGAAAAAATAAAACTAATATATTGTGCAACTCCAGACAGATTTTTTTAATGCATTTTCTGGTCCAAAGTGATTGTTGTTTGATAGTAAAGGTTGCCTACCCCTAGAGTGAAGAAAAGGGCAAACCAAGAGCTGACCCCGCTTAGTTTACTAAGTATAGATCAGTGCTTCTCTAACTTTTTCATGTCAAGGACCCCCACATTGATATATGTATTTGGCAGTGGTGTAAAGTATAGTACATTTACTCAAGTACTGAACTTAAATACAATTTTGAGGTATTTTTACTTTACTGGAGTATTTAAAATGTTCTATACTTTTACTTCTACTTCACTACAGCCCTATTTAAACTTTGGCTGTTTGAAAATAGCTGCGATGCGACGCATTGTGAGCTTTTTTGATGATGTATCAACCAATTTGCCTGGGGAGCTCCTGGAACCCCTTCAAGGACCACTGGGGGTCCTTGAAGGGGACCCCACTTTGAGAACCGCTGGTGTCGAGGGTTTAAGTGGTTAGTTTTTTCTCGTCATAACGTTGGTGGCGGGGCAGAAACCTCTTATCTCCATATTCTAACTTTTTCAGTTTTTTGGTAAATTAACGCCCTACTTGATCACACTACAGCGTCACACAAAAACATAAAAAGTAGCAGATCTACAAGCTCGAAACACGGCGCGAAGAGACGCGTTTTGAGCTTGTAGATCTGCTACTTTTGATGTTTTTAAATTTGAATCCTGAAAAGTAACAGTTTTGGACATATGAGGTTTCCACCCGACAGAGACGATAGGCTCAGTGCAGCTACATTATCAGAACTGGGCTGAGATCGTTGTTCGAGCCAGAGCTCTAAATGCTTCAACACATTTTGCCTTAAATATGATTACTGTAATTTTCACACACGCACAGACCGGCAACAGACGACTCACGCTCCATAAACACATCTGTGTGTCGACTACTTCATCAAGTACACAGTGAAAATATTTAAAGTGGTTAACAGTATTACTCAGACGTATACTTTTACTCTTCAAAGTGCAGTACGAGAGACTCTTGGCCAAATACTCGACGTTGTCTACAGTTACATTACATTACATTAGTCATTTAGCAGACGCTTTTATCCAAAGCGTCTTACAATAAGTGCATTCAACACAGGTAGGGAACGAAAACTACTAATCACCAGAAGTCTTAAGTGCAATTTCTGCAAAAACAAGCAACCAAGAGTATACCTAGCGCTAAGGTAAAAGTGCAATATATCAGCTACCTACTTTCTTAAACAGATGAGACAAAATAGCAAAATCAAATGAGCAAGAGCTAAAACAAATAAGTGTATCGACTAAACAAGATCCAATAAAACAATACAACAATAAAACAAGTGTTCGTACAACTAGTTAACAACAAGTAGGCCAGGCAAAGAGGAAGGGTAGTGTTGCCTGAAGAGGTGGGAAGTTCATTCCACCACTGTGGGGCCAGATCAGAAAAAAGTTGTGACCGTGTGGATCGGCCAGAAGGACCCTTGAGTGACGAGTCAATCAGTCGCCCCGAGGTGGCAGACCGAAGTGGTCGGGCAGGGGTGTAGGCATCGACCATAGCCCGGAGGTAAGAAGGAGCTGTTCCTTTCACTGCCCTATAGGCTAGCACCAGGGTTTTAAACTGGATGCGAGCCGCTACGGGGAGCCAGTGTAGAGAACGGAGAAGGATAGTTGTGTGGGAGAACTTGGGGCGGTTGAACACCAGACGAGCCGCAGCTTTCTGAACAAGATCCAGAGGTCTGATGGCAGATGCCGGAGCACCAGCAAGGAGGGAGTTGCAGTAGTCCAGGCGGGAGATGAGCACCTGGGCTGCCTTCTCCGTGAGGAAGGGGCGAATCCTCCTGATGTTGTAGAGGAGGAATCTGCAAGACCGTGTCACTGATGCGATGTTTGCCGAGAACGACAGTTGATCGTCCAGGGTCACACCCAGATTATTCGCAGTCCGAGTTGACGTCACCACAGCATTATCAATGGTGATGGCCATGTCTCGGTGCGGACAGCCCTTCACTGGGAGGAACATCAGCTCGGTCTTGTCCAGGTTGAGCTTGAGCGACAAACAGCAATGCGTGCCTCCACTTGTGTCAGAGGGGGGGAATGAGAGGATCAGCTGGGTGTCATTGGCATAGCAGTGGTAGGAAAAGCCATGGGAGTGGATGACAGCACCAAGAGATGTAGTGTAGAGCGAGAAAAGAAGAGCCAGAACCGAGCCTTGGGGAACCCCAGTAGTGAGCCTGTGTGGTTCTGACACAGACCCTCTCAGCATCACCTGGTAGGAGCAACCCGTCAGGTAGGATACAAACAGGGAGAGTGCAGAGCCTGAGACACCCATCACCTCAAGGGTGGAGAGGAGGATCTGATGGTTCACTGTGTCGAACGCTGCAGACAGGTCCAGGAGTATCAGTTCAACTTCAATATTGTTGCTGTCGGGTAGAAACCTTGTATCTCCATATTACTTTTTTTAGTTTTTTTCGTAAATTAACGCCTTACTTCATCGTTCAACGTGTCGCGTCGCGAGCTTGTAGATCGGCTATTTTCACTGTTTTAAAGTAATAATAAACAAGGAACGGTTTTGAACATGCAAGGTTTGCCAGTTGACAGCGACAATATGATCATAGATGTAGTTGCATTCACTTACATGCACGCATGCACACACACACACACACACACACTTGGTCGAAAATCAAGAGCATGTATCTACAGTAGTAAGAGTTAATTTATGGATACAGAAAACAGCGCCCCCTCCTAACGTGGCCACTGCCAGTCATAGCACATACAGTACAGAGTAGAATGTTGCCATTACCTCAGCTTTTGACGTCTACACACCCCATACAAACAATCTGTGGGCAATACCTATTAATCACATCCAACCTGGTGGCCCTATTTTGGCCTACATAATTATATAGTAGGTGAACATTAACAAAACGTTGACATTTTTTCCAAAAGCCTTCAAGAAATAAAATAAAAAAGTAGAAATCATTATTTAAAAAAAAATGCTGATCGGCCAGATAAGAGATTTGGTAGATCTGCTTTTTTAAACATAAATTAGATTAAATACAGTAGTAATGCAATCAGTTTACACTTGTATCCAAGCTGTAAGACCACATCGTATTAAATCAAAACCTTGGTAGGGCCTATGGTATGTAGCCCTACAGTACACTGTACTTCCCAAATGATGACTATACTATAGAGCATCGCAGTTCCCGCCCCTTCCGGGTTCCACTGCAAAATACTCAATGCATTTTTCCCATTGACATTTCCAAAAATATTTATATCAATTAATTTAAGCCTAGAATCAAGCCATCCAGGGTCCTGGTGAATCATGACCATAAAACGTTTGATTCTGTGAATTTTTTTTTTGAAAACGGCAAAACAAAGGGTATTTATTAAATATAGTATATCATATAATTAAATATAAAGTAAAAAAAATCACAGAAAAAAATGTTTTATGGTCATGATTCACCAGGACCCTGGATGGTTTGATTCTAGGCTTAAATTAATTGATATAAATATTTTTGGAAATGTCAATGGGAAAAATGCATTGAGTATTTCGAAGTGGAACCAGGAAGTGGGCGGGAACTGCGATGCTCTATTCTCATCAGCGACAGCCACATCTGGTATATTAGGTGTTAATAAATAAAATAAAAACATCACCATCATTATTACATAGTTTGAACATGGCCGTTGAAACAGGAATGTCTGTATATTTTAATGGAAGATGGATACAAGGCAGAAACCTTGTATCTCTCCATATTCAATTTTGTGTACGTATTTTCCATAAATTAATGCTACTTTCATCATAATGATACTAGAGTGTTATGCAAAAGTACCGAAAATAGCAGACCTACAAGCTCACAACTCGGTGAGCTTGTGAGCTTTCTATATTATGTAACAAAGAAAATTCAGTGACTATGGGGAGCAAACATGTCAGGGAATCAGAGAGAGACACACACACACACACACACACACTCGCGAGCACTGATCAAAGGTCTCGAGGTCCACCATTGTACATTCCTAGAAATACATCTTCCCTGGGTAAACAACAATGAAGGCTCGGGGCGGGCAGACCCCACTTGTTTCTGTCCGTAATTACTGTTGTGGATATTGTGAAACAGCAGGCCGCTGTTGCACAGAATAGCCCGTGTGGGGCCGTTTGGTTCAGTTGCTCGATGATGATGGCACAACAACCGCAGCTTTGATTTATCCTGCAACTCAACTGTATCAGATTAGAACACACAGCAAACCTGCGCTCCGCAAATGAGAGCTCGCTCTGTGTCCCGTCCCCCCGTCCCCCCCCTCCCCCCTCCTACCGTCCCCTTTATTTAGACATCACAGTACTCATTAGGAGGAACAAGCTGGGGCCTCTCGTTGGTAACCGGTAGGCTCGCCCCAAAACACACGAGCCACCATTTCTTTCTGCGGACTGCTCGTCCCCCAGCGGTTCTTGTATTCTTGTATTCGTTTTACCGAGGTTAAGGATAGGAATAAGTTTATGATTAGGCATAGTTTTACTGAGGTTAAGGTTAGAAATAAGTTTATGATTAGGCATAGTTTTACTGAGGTTAAGGTTAGAAATAAGTTTATGATTAGGCATAGTTTTACTGAGGTTACGTTTAGGAATAAGGTTAGGTTTAAACATAGCTTTACTGAGGTTACGTTTAATCGCTGGATTTGACCCTTGGTGAGCGTGTTTTGGGGCGAAAATCTCCATATATATTTTTGTAAATTAATGCCCTACGTCATACTATATTGTCATTTTTTTTTTCAAAAATAGCTAATCTATTATATTCCATCTATCTATCAGCTATTTTTGCTACTTTTGAATCTGACATTTTGAAAGGTTACAGTTTTGGACATATGAGGTTTCCACCCGACAGTGACAAATTATTCTGTACTTTTTAATAGTTACAATAAATAATAGTTACAATAAAACTGCACTTTCATCACTTTTTTCTGTCTACACCAAATATCTTGGCCAAAAGAAATCTCCAAGTTCAAAACGCTCCGCAATGCGACGCGTTTTGAGCTTGTAGATCTGCAATTTCCCCCCCAGAATAGGCATGCAGGGGTTCAAGCGTTTTTTAAAGGATTCACACCGACAAATCGTTTTGACTCCGTTGTCATTTCACTGTCATTTCTTCACATCTGTGGCCCAGTTGAACTCTCTTGCCACATGATGATTTCCTCTGCTTCGATACTTCCATTACTGGTGGTGGTATTGCTGAATTTATGTATTAGACTGTTGTCACCCCCCCCATCCACCCCTCCCTCCCCCGTTCAGATCAGGGACATAAACACAGAGATTATGTGTCTCCTTGAGAGGCGGCCGCTCTGATATGTGCTGATGTGATGGCTCATTTAAAAAAAAAACTAGAAAAGGTGCCCCTCTGTCATTGCCTCGTGTTTTTTCTTTTTGAAAAGAAGATTAAAGATGCTCTCATGCCTTTTGATATGACTGTGTTATATACGCTGCCAGACTATTGAGTGGCTTGTTGCTTGCAGTGGGCTTTTTGGTGGTGGTGGGTGTTTTATACATATGTGGCATTCATTCATTTTCTCCTTTCTGACAATAAAACTGTGTGTCTATCCAAAGCGATGTAAAAGGGGATAGCGAGGAGGGGAAACACCCCCGCTGTTGGTGTGCATGCATGCAATTCCAGTGGTGGATAGTCACTAAGTACATTTACTTGAGTACTGTACTTAAGTACAATTTGGAGGTATTGTATTTCCTATTTTCAATATTTTTACAACTACTCCAGTGCATCTCAGAGGCAAATATTGGACTTTTACTCTATTACAATTATTTGAAAAATGTAGTTAGATTTTGATTATTATTGCAAAATAAACATTAACCTCTTCGGCCCTATACACATTTCGGCCATTTGAAAATCATTGTGAGCTTGTAGATCTGCTATTTTCAAGAGATTTGTATACATTTTATGCATTTGAAAAGTTGTGAAATGGGACATTCTGCACAATGATTACTTTTACTTTTTAACTAGTATATTTTGATGCCAATATTTTTTACTTTTACATTGAGTATTTCTATATTCCAGTATTGATACTTTTATTTAAGTAAAACATATGAGAACTTCTTCCATCACTGTGCAATCTCCCCCCCACCCCCCTTAAAGAATCCATCTAGCGATCATTCGGATGGTTTGGTGGAACAGATATTGAATGAAAAAAAAAGAAGCTCTGGGGGCTTTACATTTAACAAGCCACCACAGCTCAGCCGTGGCGTGTTGTTTATTTTCCGCTCTGGTATCTCTAACTTCATTTCGCCGTTGCATGCCGGGGCGCGAATATATATACGATCCCCATCACGGCACGGGGATGATGGACATTGTCATGTTTTCATCGCGGCGACGTATACGTGCCTTCTTCTTCCCTCCCTTGATAGAAATCTTTTTTTTCTCTCTCTCTCTCTCTCTCCCCACACACACACAGGTCTACACCCGCTATGGGAAATGCTACACGTTCAACGGCAACAAGAGCACGTCCAGGAAAAGCAAGCAGGGCGGCATGGGAAATGGCCTGGAGATCATGCTGGATATCCAGCAGGATGAGTATCTGCCCATCTGGAGGGAGACAAGTAAAGCCTCACACAAACCCATTTTTGTCCCCACACAATCCTATCTAATGTCACACAGCCCTGAGCTGCATCTCTGGAGGTTTAAGTCCAACAATACCTCCAATCCATCCCCCACGTCCCTGGAACACATACGTACATGATGACATTTATCACAACACTATACTCCCCCGCAATATAAAGTCATTTTATACTGTGTGTGCGTGCGTGTGTGTGTGTGCGTGTGTGTGTGTGTGTGTGTGTGTGTGCATGTGTGTGCGTGCTTGCGTATGTATTATACATATAGTTGCTGTCGGGCAAAAACCTCATATCTCCATGTTTAAACGTTTTATGTTTTTTGGGAAATTAATGCCCTACTTCGCCATACTACATTGTTACACAAAAGTAGCAAAAATAGCCAACCTACAAGCTCAAAGCGTGTTGCATTGTGACGTGTTTTGAGCTTGTAGATCTGCTATCTTTGCTACTTTTGAATCTGAATCCTGAAAAGTACCAGTTTTGGACAGAGATTTCCACCCGACAGCAACAAATGATTCTGTAGAATACCGTTCGCATGCACGCGCACACACACACACACACACACACACACACACACACACACACACACACACACACACACACACACACACACACACACACACGCGCGCACACACACGCACACACACGCACACACATGCACACACGTACCCACACGTCTATCTTTTGATTCCTTTGCAACAAAAATAATGACCTCTGACATTATGTTGCCCGTTGCTTTCATAATAATTTCCCTGTGATCATTATCATTCATCCATCCGTCCCTGCCATTTTGCGTTTGTCAGACTGTGACTGTGGTAACATTGTCTGCAATTAGCTTCAACCTCCTCTCTGAGGGCTTGTCAGATGAGAGCGCTGGCTGAACGCCCTTTGTTGTTGTCTCTCCCCCCTCTCCGTGCCCCCCCCCTAACCCCCCTGTAACCCCCCCCCCCCCCCCGTTTCATCCTGGAAGACGAGACGTCCCTGGAGGCCGGCATCAGGGTTCAGATCCACAGTCAGGACGAGCCTCCGTACATCCACCAGCTGGGCTTCGGTGTCTCCCCGGGATTTCAGACCTTTGTCTCCTGTCAGGAGCAGAGGGTAGGTCCTCCTTCCTCCTCATCAACCAAACCCACTAGCCTCTAGATCACTGTTTCACCTTGTAGGGGGGGTGGGGGGCTCCCCTCTAGTCGGCACAGGCTGCGGGGTCAAATCCAATGGTTCTCAACATGTGGGCCGGGAACCAGTGGTGTAAAGTAACCAAGTAAATTTACTTAAGTACTGTACTTAAGTAAAATGTTGAGGTATTTGTACTTTACTCCAATTTCCAATACTTTTACTTCTACTCCACTACAGCTCAGAGGCAAATATAGTACTTTTACTCCACTACAATTATTTGAAAACTTTAGTTACTAGTTACTTTGTAGATTTTGATTATTATTACAAAACATACATTAACCACTTCAGCCCTATATATACATTTCGGCCATTTGAAAATAGCAGCTCTACAAGCTCACAATGCGTCGCATTGTGAGCTTGTAGAGCTGCTATTTTCAAAAGATTTGTATACACTTGTAAACTTGAAACGGGACATTCTGCACAACCAAGTACTTTTGGTACTTTAAGTACATTTTGATGCCAATACTTTTATACTTTTACTCAAGTACATTTTGAATTCCGGACTTTGTTTGTAACAGAGTATTTCTACGTTGCAGTATTGATACTTTTACTTAAGTAAAAAAAAATAGTACTATTTCCACCACTGCCCTGGACCACTGTTTTGCCCGTAAAGATATTGCGAGTGGGCCCCCAAATTATTGGCAAAACACTACGAATTTAATGATAATATAACATTAATCTTTTTAAAAGAAATGTAAAATGATGACCAAGTATCTTTTTTCTTTAAAGCCTTGAAAAATGACCTTGCAGAGAGGGGGAGAGTTCCCCTCCCCTCTCGGCACACACAGACCAGAGGGGTCTCTAATCAATTGTGTGTGTGTGTGTGTGTGTGTGTGTGTGTGTGTGTGTGTGTGTGTGTGTGTGTGTGTGTGTGTGTGTGTGTGTGTGTGTGTGTGTGTGTGTGTGTGTGTGTGTGTGTGTGTGTGTGTGTGTGTGTGTGTGTGTGTGCGCTTGTAGCTGACCTACCTGCCCCAGCCCTGGGGGAACTGCCGCTCCAGCAACGAGCAGATGATCCCAGGCTACGACACCTACAGCATCAGTGCGTGCCGCCTGAGCTGCGAGACCCGTCAGGTGGTCCGAGAGTGCAGCTGCAGGATGGTGCACATGCCGGGTAATAAGGCCTTGTCGCAATTATTGCATGTTGATTGATTGACGCTTAATTTCTTTTTTAAATGTATTTTTTATTTGAGTTATTTTTTACTCCGTTTTTCTCCCCAATTTAGTCGTTATGCCAATTAGTTCCTCCCCACACACCTTTCTGTGTTGTCACTGCTGTTGTATCCTACTGACTCACTGCCAGTGAGGAGCCCCCACCGGGAAGCCTACTCGTCCCGGCTAACACTCCCTGCTGACAGGTGCCGCCCCAGCCCGTAGGAGTACGTGCAATGACCAATATCACCCTCCCCGAACGCCAATTGTGTTCATATTAGGCCTGACCTCGACTAAGTCGACCAGTCGACTGGTTAGTCGCGGGGGGTCCGAGTCGACTGCGTGTCTCTTAGTCGACTCTAGTCGGGAAAAAAAATCTACACCTGCAACCACACGTAACTTCCACTTTATTCTTCTTATTCCTCGTCTTTGTATTGGTATTGTTTGTGTTGGAGCGCCTCAGTGCGGCTGCAGAGTTCATGTGCAACCTCTTCCAGAGAGAGATAGAGACACTAGAAACTCTGCTGGAGACAAAACAAACTGTGTAGACTTGGCCCTTTGAAATAAAATGTATTTTTTTTAGTCGACTGCCAGTCGACTATTGGCAATTAGTTGCCAATTAGAGTCGACTAAACAAATCCTTAGTCGGGGACAGGCCTAGTTCATATAGACGCCCGACAAAGCCAGATGCACCACGGTGGATTCGAACCCACAACCACCATGGTGGTGGGCAGGGACTAAACCACTGCGCCACCCGAGCGCCTGAATACTTTATTAGTCAGAAATGTAAAACAGCACGTGGTATAGTGAGACATTAAGATAAAAGGATTACACCAAAAAGTCCTGGGGACTTGTTACCATTGTGGTCCTACTGTATGTATTCAATTCGTATTCAAAACATATTGTAGCATACACAATTAACACAATAATACATTTTGTTTGTTTCTTCTAAATTGTATTTATTCTAACCAGATCACGGTCGCTCCCTTAATCGCCTAATCACGATTATTTGAGATCATCGCAGTTATTTTTTGCACCATCGTCATAATCGTTTTCCACGCTGAGAAATGGTCATACATTTTCAAACATGTTAAAAAAACAAAAAATTGCGCAAATAGCAGATCTACAATGCGATGTTGTGACGCCTTATGAGCTTGTAGATCTTCTATTTCCACATTAACTATGTCAATCATTTCTTTGTATAGTATTTAAGTTCTTTGTCATGTCTGCCCTGTGCAATATTTATATTTTACTTATTTATTCATTTGTATGACAATTAATCAGTCAACCTCAATTTCATGATGGTGACAGCCCTAATGCCGGGTATGACGATGACGATGTCATTCCGTTCACTATAATCTCATCATTCGCTCTTGTTTTGTCAATTGTGAAATGATTAAATGGTTAATTACAATAATACTGTTGTGTTTAAAATGTTGACACAATTAGCGCCGGTGCGTGCCAACATTAAGTGCCGTGCCTAGAACGGAGTAATATATCGTCTCTGTCGGGTGGAAACCTCATATTATGTCCAAAACTGTTACTTTTCAGGATTCCAATTGAAAAGCATCAAAAGTAGCAGATCTACAAGCTCGAAACTCGTCGCTTCGCACCGCACCGCGTTTCGAGCTTGATACTTTTGTGTGATGCTGTAATAATATAATCAAGTACAGTAGGGCAAACATTTTAAATATGGAGATAAGAGGTTTCTGCCCGACAGCAACGATATAAAGTGGCAGTTTCAATGTAACCACATGAACCCTATAGTGTCCCTATTCTGGGGCGAACATTTATTAAAAATAGTTACTTGAGCCCAGGACTAGAAAACCCCCAAACAAGATGGTCTTTGGTGCAATTAGGTGACAAGGTTAAATGTTTTTAAAAAAAAGGGAAAAGACCAAGGCACTCTTGTGGAAACATTTAAAAGCCTTTATTTTAATGTTGAATGCATGGCAAGAATAAGAAATGACACATACGTGTTGCGGCACAAGGCCTTCATCAGGGTGACACCCTATTATATTAAATTAAATGTATATCGTTGATGTCAGGCAGAAACCTCCATATTTTTACTTTTTGTGTTTTTTGCGTAAATCAATGCCTTACTTGATCATACTACAGAATCACACAAAAGCATCAAAAGTAGCAGATCTACAAGCTTTTGAGCTTGTGGATCTGCTACTTTTGCTGTTGTTGAATTTGAATCCTGAAAAGTAACAGTTTTGGACATAATTATGAGCTTTCCACCTCATGAGGTTATATACATTAAATTAAATGTATATAGATGGTATAAGTATCCTTGTATGTGTTTAAATAGAGGTTGGCAAGTTTGCCAGGGTGGACTTCTTCCACTCCTGAAATCACAGCTTTCAGTATAGGCTATGGGATATGTGGGGACGAGGCACATTTAGCTGTTCAAACACCAAATTTCAAAACAGTGTCAAAACCATAGAGTTATAATATATCTAGAGTGCCCCACCCACAGCTATTCATTTCAATGAAACTTACGTTGCTCACCAGCGTTTGAAGCACCCGGAAGAACGCTCTACTTCTGCATTTTTCTTGATTTGAGCACCAAATGCTGGTGCCCAAAGGCGGAAGACTTGAGCACGGAGTAGGCGCACCAGGGTTTCAAACGGTAGAAGCATGCGCAGTGGCGTTTTAAATGCGGAAGTATTGCAATCCCAGATTTGACCACCAGGTGACAGCCGCTTCACTGTTCTACCGTGGTTCTGGGCCTTGTTGTGAGCTTGTAGGTCGCCTATTCTTGGCCATTCCCAGCGTGCAACGTAGCATAAATTAGGCTTAAGGAGGCAGAGAACATAGCAGATGAAGGTCTATAACAAGTTCGTCATCAGACAAAAACTGATTTCTGTGTTATTTTTTCTTTTTTACCTTTGAACTCAGGGACGAGGGGCTTGTACCGCTGTAGCATAAAGACAGTACATGGAGGAAGAAATAGCCTCAATGTGAACATGAGGCCCATTTTCCATCGAGACAGAGACAGTCGTTATGTCTTTTGAGTTCATCTTTCTACAAACTTAAAGTGCAAACATTCATGTTTATGATTCTCTTCCTTCCTCCAGTGCACCGACCTGAAAATGCATTTTCTGTTTAATAAAGAGCTGGAGAGACATTGAGACTCCTGTTACTGAACAAACACTCTATAGCAATGAGTACAATCAGAATATAGAGCTATTTAACACTTATTTTAACCAAAGAAAATCACTTACCCTACCTTTAAATTAGTATTTGACAAAACCCCAGAGAGGCCAAAAAAAAAAGAACAAATATCACCTCAAATGGGGGTGAATATTGTAAAATCAATGCATATCAAACCTTGAAATTAAAAAGGTTTAGAATCATTGATCGTGCACAGCCAAGACAATTGCTAAAAGTATAATACTTTAGTCTTTGAGCACTATGTTACTGGGTTTCTTCAGATGACGAATCAGTCCGACGTCTGACAGATTCATCTTCACCAGAAAAACAGAGAGCCTGTCTCCATTGAGAGCCCTGCTGGAAGAATAGCACTGCAGCCTATGATATCTCACATCTCACTATAATTAAACCTTTTGTTCCCCTGTGTGCCGACTGTAATGTCTCCTAATAAATATTTAATTTCACAAATTGAGGAGCAGGACCGTTCCCTGAAAAAAAAACGGAACTCTGGGATCATTTTTTTGCCGTCTCTGTTGCCAAATGCACTCCCTCCCCTCCCCTCAATCAATTGTACCGCTGATGAATAAATACCTGTCATTAGCGTCCCCCGGCCTGACATGTTTGTCTGCAACAAGGTGAGGCATTGATTGGTTTTTAAAGACTTTCTAAATGTGCCTTTGGGGGTGGAGCCAGCCCAGCAGCATGCTCCATTTCTCAATACAATCAGACGCTCAGGGCGTTCGGAGACGGCCCGCGTCATTGTGGATGAAACTCATCTCCTCCTGCATCTGCCTTCATTTGGAGAATAATCGTTTGCTGTCGGGCTGAAACCTCGTAACTCCATATTTATTTTTTCAAGTTTAAGTGTCTGTGGATTTTAGGCTATGAATATTTGACTAATGAAAGGTATTAACAAGACGTCTCTGTCGGTGGAAACCAAAACTGAATTTTTTTTTACGAAATTCTGAAATAGCTGCTACTTTTTATGCTTTTGTGTGACACTGTAATATGATCAAATATAGGGCATTAATTTACGAAAAAACACAAAAAGTTAAAATATGGAGATAAGGGGTTTCTGCCCGACAGCAACGATACAATATGACTATAACAAGCACTGTATATGTGACTAAATAGTAACTACATCGGATCCATTGGAACACAGGTTCTTTTTTTCCCCCATGCATTTCCTGAAAAGGGAACAGTATTGGACATACACTTACGAGGTTTCCTCCTGACAGTGATGAGATGACTGATAAGCTCTGGGGAGTGCCCCCTCCCCCCCCCCCCAGCAGCAGACATGGATGGCTGATCATCGTGTCCCCCTGATTGATCAACACTCATTCTCTGTGTTCTTGCTCTCTCTCTCTCCAGGAACTGCCGATATCTGCCCTCCCAGTAAAATCAAGTGTGTCGACAAAGCGCTCGGTAAGGCAACGCTTCTTCTTTCCTTCATTTTCTTTTCCGCCCCATTATGAAAATTGTAAATGAAACGGCATTGCCATCAGTAAATAACCCCCCCCCCCACACACACACACACACACGCGCACACACACACACACACATACACCCACATTACATAAATACACACAGGTGGGCTCGCTTGATTACTTTTTTTCCCTCTCATTGTGATTGTGTCTATTCAAGCCCTCGACGTCCTTGTTTCCATCACACTGCAAATTTGTTTTTAATAAACAGAGTGATGCTTCCATTACTGCGTGTCGTTGCTTTCGGCAGAAACCTCTTATCTCCATCTCCAACTTTCCAAAGGTTTTTTGGGGTAAATTGCCCTACTTCGTCATGCTACTGTGTCACGCAAAAATAGCAACAAAAATGCCGATCTACAAGCTCAAAAGCTTTGCTTTCTACAAGCTTTTGAACTTGTAGATTTTCTTTTTTTTTGCAATTTTTTAAATTTCAATCCTGAAAAAAGTAACAAGTAAGAGACATGAGTTTTCCACCCGACAGTAACGATACATCCATTTAGGCACCCGTTTGTTCACGAACGCTCATGAAACCCACGACCCCGAGCCAACCTCTCTTCCCTCTCCATTGTCATCACCATTAGAACGGTACAAAGGAACCGAGGCGTTTTGATGGCACTAAAAAGAGATGCTTTATTAGTTCCATGGGTAGACGAATAAGTACAATTATCATCTACCGGGGCAAATAAGGCAGAAATCTAATTATCTCGCTCTTTTTTTAAGCCATTAAGACCGGGAACGCATTTTTAGATTTCTTTGGCTATTCAAAAATTGCAGATATATCTCATCGGGACTCGCGGCTCCGGGACTGATATTTTTAAAGCGAACATTTGTAACTCAAATCTTTGCTTCTGGGGATTCTACAAATGTCTTCTAAATCCAAACAGTTTTTTAGAAAAAACGTTTGTTGCTATAATATCAGTGGTTCTCAAACATTTTTCATGTCAAGGACCCCCAAAATTACATGTATTTGTCCGCCGACCCCCATCTCAAAATATGTTGTTCCAAGGACTCCCAGAAGCAAAGATTTGAGTTACAAATGTTGTTAAAAATATGTATATATTCAAAGATTTGAAAAAGAAATCTACAAAAAATCTACAAGCTCATAGCGCCGCACTATGATATTTTTGAATAGCCAAATAAATCTAAAAATGACATGTGTGTTCCCGGTCTTAATGGATTAATGGGCAGATCGAATGAAATCTTAGATATATCAAGGTCCATATTTTTATCTATATTCTCTATTGAAATTGTGTGAATAAATTCACGCCTTTGTGAAAGGTAATAAGTTAAATTATAATTTATATATTTATATAGTATAGGTGGTGGGTCTCCCCCCCCCCCCTTCACGTCAGTCCCAAGAATAGATGCAGCCCTGCTCCTGCATACAAATAGCCTAATTATAGGAGTTGTAAAAGCCATTAATCATCAGTTTTTAATTGCCGTTATCAGTGGTTTTTCTCCCTTTTGTTTGGACTGAATGGAATTAGATTTTGAAGAGAGAATTCAGAAAACAATCTGTTTTCTGTGTTTGTGCACTTGACATGTTTCGTTTTTTTCTTCCCCCTTTGCACGTGTTTATAACATCGTTTTCAGCTCGCCGTGTGAATGTGCATTTCGTTGCTTTCGGGCAGAAACCTTGTATCTCCATATTTCAACATTTTATGTTTTTTTTTCCTCATAAATTAATTCCCTACTTTTTCATACTACAGTGTCACACTAAAGTAGAAACATAGCCGATCAAGCTCGGTTTTTGCTATTTTATTATCTTTTTGTGGGTTTTTGTTAAAATGTTAAAGCACTATAATCTGATAGTAATCATTGCTATAGAGTGTTTGTTCAGTAACATGAGTCTCCCTGTCTCTTCAGCTCTTTAATGAACAGAAAATACATTTTCAGGGTCGGACGGCTGGCGTAGCGGTCCGGGCACCTAGGCTCAATATAGCCTGACAGCGCGTCGCGGGTTTGACTCCCGAGCCCGACAGCCTTTGCTGCATGTCACTCCCCATTTCTCTCCCCATTTCCTGTCAGCTTACTGTCCTATCAATAAAGGCATAAAAGCCCCAAAAAAAATCTTAAAAAGAAAAAAAAAATCATTTTCAGAGGGGTGACAAAGTTTCAGCCAATCAGGAGAGAGTACCCATTTATCAGCTTCATTGTCTCCGCCAGAGGTGGAGAGTATGTTTTCGTTCTTGTCCTTCCGTGTGTCCCCCCCCATCAGCCAAGCTAACATTGGTCAAGCTTCACGTGACACGTGACAATATGTTGTCACCAATGCTTTTGATTGGCTAGCGAGACGCATGACGAAATAAAAACCTATAAATAGTGTGTCACTTCAAAAAATCATTTATATTTTTTGAAGTGAGCTTCCATCAGCCAAGCTAACATTGGTCAAGTGACACGTGACAATATGTAATATAAATAGGTAAGACAAGATTAATCAGGAACAGTACTGGCGGAGACCTGTGCTCCGAGGAGCACATTTTCTAGTTTTATAATGTTCCAGTTCCAATTGTATCTGCTCATTTCTTTATGTCATCACTTCCCATTTCACTTGTTTAATCTCTATCATGAAAATGCATTTTCTGTTTAATAAAGAGCTAGAGAGACATGGAAACTCCTGTTACTGAACAAACACTCTATATTAATGAGTACTATCAGAATATAGAGCTATTTAACATTTATTTTAACCAAAGAAAATCACTTAACCTATACCTTTAACAAGTGCTTGTGACTAAACAGTAACTGCAGTGAATCCATTGGGAACACAGGTTCTTTTCTCCATTTCCTGAAAAGTAACGATTTTGATTACATTCCATTTTGGCAAAACATGAATACATTGCATCTCATTCTCTAGCGGGTATTTATTTCACTGTCTGCTTTCACTGAACCTTGGAACAGTACCAGCCTACAAAGCTATACTGCGCGTCTGTACGGCTTTTAACCACTTAAATCCTATGGTTGACCGAAGTCCCTCAGGGATGTATTGTGTCTTTTCTGTTTTCTGTTATCGCAGAAAATAGCCGATCAACAAGCTCTCAACACGTCGCAACAGCGAAAGCTTTCCCTACAATACAGATACCGGGGTTTAAGTGGTTAAAGAAGCAAGTCATTCTTTAGCAGCGGACTGTCTTCATAAATTATGTTTAATATGCCTCGTATCTGCTGTAATATACAGTATATTATACTATCTTGGTAACATAAAATGTATTATAATTCTCTACACATTAAACCTGGAATCTGTGATTTATCATACACAACACATGCAAATATTACACAGCAGGTTAACAAGCCTCATATCTTCTTCCTCTATCTATGATGACTATTGAAACTATTTTCTTCTTAAAATAAATAAAGAAGGCGCTCGGGTGGCGCAGTGGTAAAGTCCCTGCCCACCACCACGGAGGTTGTGGGTTCGAATCCACCGTGATGCATCCGGCTTTGTCGAGCGTCTACACGAACACAATTGGCCCGTGTTCGGGCCAATTGTGTTCGTGGTCCGGGCCGGGCCGGGGCGGGGAGGAGGGTGATATTGGTCATTGCACGTACACCTATGGGCTGGGGCGGCACCTGTCAGCGTGGAGTGTTGGGCGGGAGGAGTAGGACGAAGGCTCTACGTCCTCCTGGTGGGGGCTCCTCACTGGCAGGTGAGTCAGTAGGATACGACAACAGTGACAACACACAGAAATGTGTGTGGGGAGGAATCAATTGGCATAACGACTAAATTAGGGAGAAAATGGGGTAAAAAATAATTGGCCACTCTAAATGTAAAAAATAAAAAAAGAACATAAATAAATAAATACAAATATTTTTTTGGTCCTATGCCCAAAAATAGCGATGCCAGGTTGAAAGTGATTAATGTTTTTGGGGGGAATCGAGGTTTTTGAAGTGTGTAATATCGTCTCTGTCGGGTGGAAACCTGTACAAATACTGTAACTTTTCAGGATTCTTTTAAAATAGCAGATCCACAAGCTCAAGCTTCGAGCCACGTTTCGAGCTTGTAGATCTGCTACTTTTGATGCTTTTGTGTGACGCTGTTGTATAATCAAGCAGTATAGGGCATTCATTTACGAAAAAAACTCAAAAAGTTACTATATGGAGATAAGAGGTTTCTGCCCCCACAGCAACGATATAATATGACTGTATAACAAGCAGACTGTATGTATGTACTGTATGTGGTTGTGATGGTTGTTGCAGCCCTGCTCCAGAAGAGCACAGGGGACACCTGCCCCTGCGAGACCCCGTGCAACCTGACCCGCTACGGCAAAGAGCTGTCCATGGTCAAGATCCCCAGCAAGGGCTCCGCCCGCTACCTCTCCAGGAAGTACGACAAGTCAGAGGACTACATCAGGTATATGAAGGGAGGGGGCGGGTGGGGGCATTCCATCACTCTAAATCAGGGGTCTTCAACGGGGGATCCGGGACCCCTAGGGGGTCCTCAGAGTTATTACTGGGGGGCCGCCAAATCATTGTGTGGTTGGATTTTTTTTTTTTTTTACATATTATCCCTATTCTGAAGAGAACTTAAGCCAAAAATAGCAGATCTACAAGCTCACAACGCCTCGCGCTGCGAGGCGTTGTGAGCTTGTTGATCGGCTATTTTCGGCAAAGAGGTTTGGTGTTGGTCTATGAAATCTGTGAAAATACAATTTTATACAGCATACAGTGGGGGGTCCCTGCTTCATCTCTCTTTCAGCTATAGGGGGTCCTTGGGCTGAAAAACTTTGAAGACCCCTGCTGTAAATAATAGGCTCTATGCACAGCAGCCATATTGGAAAGAAATCCTTACTTCCTTCACAGGTGTTACCAATGATAATAATGAAGGCTCTGTTCCATTTAGTGTAGCACAGTGGTTCTCGAGATTTGTTTTATTTCAAGCACCATCTTAACTCTCAGAGTTACTCACCCATAAGGAGGGAGGGAGGGAACCCCCTCAAAGAACCATGAGGGTCCCTGGACCCCAATTTGAGACACACTGGTGTGTTTCCAGTGACCCAACATGCACAATATCAGCACCCTGATACTGTTTGACCAGAATAGAACAGAGCCTTCATCAGTATCATTGGTAACACCTGCGAAGGAAGTAAGGAAGAGGCTCAATTTCATTCCAATAAAAACACAAAAAAGTTAAAATAGGGAGTTAAGAGTTTTCTGCCCTGACAGCGACGATTTAGTTTTTACTTTAAGGTCTCTCCAAGTCATCCCGGCAGGTCGTTTTCGGGTGCATTACGGTGACTCCCTGCAGTGACGGATGGTTGTCATCTGGGATCATTTTGTAGCTCATCTCACTTATCCATCCCATAATCTTGCGGTCGTTACGGTGATGTATGTTAATTGCCGGTGGCGTGACAGTGCCATCACCATAATTTACTGCCGACATGAAAATGACACAATATAGTGTGTGTTTAGTGTAATCACCCTGGATTTATTACGCCGGTGTTTCTTCGGCCAGAATGAAACTAAGAACGTCAACTTTCGATGGATTTGTGGCGTTATTGTTTTGGTCTTAAAAAGCAAGTGGTTCTCAAACTTTTTTTCACGTCAAGAAGGAAACCCCAAAATGAAAAAGTATTTGGCCGTGGACACCCCCATCTGAAATGATGCGCCAGGGACCACCACCATACAAGATTTGTGTTGTTAAAATGTAAAAAAATATACAAATTCCCATTTTTCTCATATTTTTTCAAGATTCTTTGTACATAGCAGATCTGCAAGTTCAACGCACAACGCTTTGTGAGCATGTTGAACGTCAATCTTCGAATAAATGTAAAGTGGTTAAAGTGATTGTTACTACAGTACATTTCCGGGTAGGTGACAACATTTCAGCCAATCAGGAGAGAGTACCCATTTACCAGCGTTCCAGTTCCAATGTTGTCTAATCATTTCTTTGTGTCATCACTTCCAAGTTCACTTGTTTAAACTGTAACTGAGTTCTCTATCCTGATTGGATAAAATTGGTATCCCAACCTGAAAATGCATTTTCCGTTTTCTAAAAAGCTGGACAGACATGGAGATTTCTGTTATTCTATAGCAAATGAGTACCGTTCGAATATAGAGCTATTTAACATTAATTTTGTTTCACAAAACATATCACTTACCCTACCTTTAACTCATTTTGCTATGGACCCTCTGGAACCCCCTCAAGGACCCTACTTTGAGAACAGAGCTGTACCTAACCTGTATCATACTGTACCTAACACTTGGATGTTCTTTATTTCCAGAGACAACTTCCTGGTGTTGGACATTTTCTTTGAAGCCCTAAACTATGAAACGATAGAGCAGAAGAAAGCCTATGATGTAGCAGGTCTACTGGGTAAGCTGCAACTAGCCGTGTGTGTGTGTGTGTGTGTGTGTGTGTGTGTGTGTGTGTGTGTGTGTGTGTGTGTGTGTGTGTGTGTGCGTGTGCGTGCGCGCGCGCAGACTACTGTCTTCTGGGGACCCCCAAAAAATCATATGGGGACCAGGTTGAGAACCACTGCTCTAGAGAACAGTCTTTTTTTCTTCTTCTTTTTGATAGTATTTGTATCCAACAGCTTCAGTCAGAACATTGGTAGTATGTGTAGTTGTGTACACTCACTGCGCTTGCCCTTGCATCCATTATTGTGTGTGATTGTACTCTTCCAATACAGGTGACATTGGCGGGCAGATGGGCTTGTTCATCGGAGCCAGCATCCTGACAATCTTAGAGATATTGGATTATGTCTACGAGGTACAAGGCCTGTCTCACCACCACACACTTGAACCACACACACGTTGTCACTACGTAGGATTGTGTGCATTGACAAATATCAACCTCCCTGCTCAGCTTCCCTCCCCTGAGCAACACGGGCCAATTGTGCCCGACAAAGTCAGATGCACCGCAATCAATAGAATAATTGATTAATAATCGATCCCTATTAAGTTTCAAAACATTATTTTTTTTTACAAAATAGTTGTGAGCTTGTAGATATGGTATTTTCAGTGTTTGCATGGTGCCATTGTACAATGAAGTATAACACGTGGTTAATCGATTTGTTGGTATATCATTATTATTTATATATTTTTAAAGGAAAAAAAATAGAATAACGATTCTTGATTATTCGATGAATTGGAAAAGTAATCAATAGAATAATCGCTAATAAAATAGTTGCAGCCCTACAGTATACATGTATGTCACACAACTCCCATAGCAGACGTTTTAGTGGCTGAAAATATACGAACAGCAGCCTTGGTGTTGGAAGGGCAATTGTGGAACCAATCATTATTCAATAGGATTGTTCCACTACATTTCAGCATGATTTTCTCAAGGTAATTATGTTTTATAAGTTGCTGAAGTGCCTTTAATCGCTCTTCAAAAATTCTGTCTGATATGGACAAAGCAATCAGACATTTATAATAATAAGATCGTTCAATGTCATCCGTGTCATTATAAATTAACCAATGTTATTCTGCTTTAACTGTTTCAGGTGCACATTGAAGGCTTGGGAGATTTTTATATGCATAGTAGTAGTAGTAGTAGTACTTAAAACATTAAAGGTAGGATAAGAAAGTTTTTCATTAAAAGGTTAAAGCTCTATATTCTGATAGTAATCATTGCTATAGAGTTCAGTAACGGGGGTCTCCCTTTCTCTCCAGCTCTTTATTAAACAGAAAATAAATGCTCCGGTAGGTGATAAAACATTTCTTTGTGTCATCACTTACTATTTCACTTCTTTAATCTGTATCCTGACTTAGTTCTCTATCCTGATTGGATAAAATTGGTATACTGACCTGAAAATGCATTTTCCGTTTGAACTGAACAAACACTCTAGCAATGAGCTATTTAACACTTATTTAGACCAAATAAAATCACTTACCCTACCTTTAAATAACAAATAACACGTATGGTCTATGTTTAAGAATAACATCAAATCATACATAATTAAATACTGTATTCAAATGTCAAGTGTACTTATCCAACAGGGGCATTCAAGACACAAACATTTTCAGGCCTCAACCTGTGGTACACTGTAAACTAATTAAATTATCATATTTAGATGATTGCTTTTTTTTCTACTAAACTGTGCAGTATATTTATTTCAACATGTTACGATTAGGGCTGGACAATATGGTATTTCTGACGAAATACCTAAATATCGGTATCGCGACGATAAAATTGGATTGTGATGATAAGATATACCGCTAATTTTTTTTCAAACATTTTGAAAAATAGTCAAAAATAAATCTATAAGCTCACGGCACGTCACCATACACATCGTTTTGAGCTTGTAAATCTATTTCTGAACATCTCATGTCACAATATCAATATAATATTGATATATTGCCCAGCCATAATTGCAATATTCCTTTTGTAATCATCCAATCAAAACAAAGCATATAAATGGTGATCCCAATGTGTATAGCCTACTTCACAATTCAGCCCATGAAGGACAATGGGACATAAAGTTAATTTCATTTTCAATAGTCCCTAAAAATAGAACATTCAGTTTGCTTCCCGTTTGCTAATTTGTGGCTGACCTTAACTGAGCACAGAGAGATCTTTGCCTTTTTTATGAGTTGTAAAGGAAAATGTATTTGAAATGCCAGAGTCGTAATGAAATTAATGTCATTAGCCGAGGTCCAAACCTTAGGTATATGGCAGCGATTAAGAATAGAACTCGGTATATATGTTACAGGGAAATTGGCATTCCAGGGAAATTGCCTCGCGCCTCCTCCTCCTCGCGCCGCCTCGTATCAAAGCCCCACCTAGCGCCTCCTCCTCCTCCTCCTCCTCCTCCTCCTCGCGCCGCCTCGTATCAAAGCCCCGCCTCGCGCCTCCTCCTCCTCCTCGCGAGCCTCGCGTAAAAAAAAGAAAAGCCCCGCCTCGCGCCGAAGCCCCGCGCCTAAAAGCAAGCGCTCCTCTTTCAATTTCCCTGGAATGCCAATTTCCCTGTAACATATACTCTAGCAAAAAATAATGCTACATTCCAAACAAGCTATAGCTACATGTACTATATCGTCTCTGTCGGGTGGAAACCTCATATGTCCAAAACTGTTACTTTTCAGGATTTCAAATTAAAAAAGCATCAAAAGTAGCAGATCTACAAGCTCGAAACGCATTGCTTCGCGCCGCGTTTTGAGCTTGTGGATCTGCTACTTTTGATGCTACTTTTGACGCTGTGTATGATCAAGTAGGGTGTCAATTTACCAAAAAACACAATCGGTTAGAATATGGAGATAAGAGTTTTCTGCCCGACAGAAACGATATACGGCATGTATAACAAATGAGTCTGTGAATGCAGTGCATTGCACCACAGAGGAGGCAGCATAGTAGCCTACTGTAACACTGGTCTCTCTCTCTCTCTCTCTCTCTCTCTCTCTCTCTCTCTCTCTCTCTCTCTCTCTCTCTCTCTCTCTCCCTCTCTCTCTCTCTTCCTCTCTCTCCCTCTCCACCTCTCTCACCCTCTCTCCCTCTCCCTCTCTCTATATATATATATCTCCCTCCCTCCCTCTCTCTTCCTCTCTCCCTCTCCACCTCTCTCTCCCTCTCTCCCTCTCCACCTCTCTCTCCCTCCCTCCCTCCCTCTCTCTCTCTCTCTCTCTCTCTCTCTCTCTCTCTCTCTCTCTCTCTCTCTCCCTCCCTCTCTCTCTCCCTCTCTCTCTCCCTCTCTCTCTCTGTACCTCTCTCTCTCTCTCTCTCTCTCTCCCTCCCTCTCTCTCTCTCTTTCTCTCCCTCCCCCTCCCTCTCTCTCTCTCCCCCCTCTCTCTCTCTCCCTCTCCTGCCTGAACCCAGGTGATGAAGCAGCGTCTGCAGCGTCTGCTGAGACCCCAGCAGCAGAAGGAGGAGAAGCAACAGAACAAGCAGCAGACCAGTGCTGTAGCGACCGTGGGACTGGAGGATGTGAAAGCCAAGGTACACACAGTCTAATACACACTGTATGTATGCAGGCCATGTCTGGTCTACATCCTCCCCTGTAGCAATGTACTGTACAGTTTTCTCTCCATATTTGAGATTATGATATTGGAAACAATCATTCAATAGTAACTTTAGAAATGTGCAGATACAGTATCCTGTATACACTTATACTGAATGTTGGTTTGTTTACTGTAGAGTGAGAAAAGTGTTGCACATTAAACAAATCATCTGGGGACCCCCCAAAATAATTTGGACCCACAGTTGTGGAACCAATGCTGTAGCTCACTGTTTCCTAAACTTCCTGTTTAAAAGTTCCATACCTCCCTAAATACGTCAGTGTCGAGGCATTGCTTCTGCCATTATATTGGACATAAACATAGAACATTAAATCTGTAAATAGCTACTGTATATTTGTTGGATTTTTGCACAAGTTTAAATTAGCTCCACAGTCATTAAACAACCTCACTCGAATATTTGGTGGTTAGGGTTCGGGTCGCTCAGGGAGGGACACCTCGACGCATTTCTGGGCCGGGAATCGAACCTGGGACCTTGCTGTTTCCCGAAGCAGCCTCTCTATCCATTCAGGCCGTACCCATGGGGCTTTCCCCTTAACCCACCAGATCAAAAACATGTTATTTCAATGATATACCACTCTGTGGACCGCAGATATCAAAGACACTCACTTCTGTGGTGCAAAATAGTCCACAACATAAATGATGCATGTGATGGATGTAAGCAGTCGACCATGTCTAGATCAGTGGTTCTCAAAGTGGGGTCCGGGGACCCCCAGAGGTCCTTTCTTTCTATTTTTGTTTGGAACATTTTGAACTTCTGAGGGTCCCTGGCACAAAACATTCTCAGATCGGGGGGGGGGGGGCGGCTAATACATATCAATTTGGAGTCCCTGGCACAAAAAAGTTTGAGAACTATAGGTCTAGATGCTGTGGTCATGACCCAAGCTAAATGAATCCTGGGCTAAAACAATTGAATCCTATCAGAAGGATTTACCTCTGACAATAGGTCCTAACCCTCTTAGAGCAATTTTTGGAATTCCAACTGAACCCAATATAACTGCTGCTCTGCAAAGAAGTAAAGGGCCTTGACCTCTTTGCTAGACCACTGACTCTAAAAGTGGGGTCCGGGGATTTTTTGGGGAAGAGATTTGGTGTAGAGGAGGACCAAAAGCGGTCCAAGTACAGAGCCAACTCCGTCCGTTTTACCAAATCTAGAGGGTTTTAAGACCCCGCAAACAGCAAGTACCCTAACCCAGTATGAGTAGGCCTATAAGCAGTATTATATACAGTACGTTTTTTGTCAGACCACAGAATATGTTATAAACACCCAGCCAATTAGAATGATTTTTAAGAAGTGTTAAGTATATAAAAATGGGTTTCAAAGTCCTGAAACATAAGCTGTATTTTTTCTGCTAATGACTGTGGGGGGGGGGGGGGTGAAGGCAGTGAAAGAATTGTTCTAGCCAAAAGATGGCGTTGCACTCTAGGGTATAGACTGGTGTCCCTTGGCAGAAGAAGGTTCCTGTTTACGGGCTCTTTAATTAAGTGGTTAAATTGTGCGTTATGATGAACGTGACATGTTTGGAGTTTTCTTGCCCTCTCTGTCTCAAACCCAGGAGCCCAGTGACATGATGACACGAAGTCACCCAGAGGGGGCGTACGCCAACACGCTCCTCCCCAACCACCACCACCACCACGGGGGAGAGAGAGGAGGAGGGGGAGGAGAAGGAGGGGGAGGGGGAGGAGGAGGAGGAGGAGGAGGCGGGGTCCGCCACGGAGGCGTGTTCGAGGACTTTGCCTGCTAGAAGCAGCAGCCAGTTTGTTCTTGTTGTTGTTTGTTGTTTCCTGTCCTGATGACAACAAAAGATGTGAGTGAGTGGTCCCCGTGCCGTGGACAGGGGGGCGTACAATGACACAATGGTTCCCAACCCCCCCTCCCGCACACACACACACACACGTGCGCACACGCACGCTTGTGATTTTCAAACATGTTAACTGCTTAAGCCCTTATGGTCTCTGTCAGGTGGAAACCAAAACGAACTTTTCAGGATTCAAATTCAAAATCATCAAAAGTAGCATTTCAAGCTTGCAGATCTGCTACTTTTGATGATTACGTTAGACACTGTAGTATGATCAAGTAGGGCGTTTATTTACGAAAAAACTCAAACAGCTAAAATATGGGGATAAGAGGTTTCTTCCCGACAGCAATGATACGCTACTTCTCGTAACACCTAATAGCGTAAATAGCAGATCTACAAGCGATGTGACGTGTCGTGTGCTAGATCTGCTATTTTCGCTATTTTTGGACTGATATCACATTGAGATAATACAGGCAGACAGTGGATGGAAGCAAAAGTTAGGATTTTGTGCAACATGTTTGAAAATTTGGACTACCTCCAAACAGACAAGGCCTCACCCCAGTCCATCCGTCCCCCTGTCATCTTTGCCCCACCCTCCCCCAGACCCCCTGGTTGGGAAACACTGCGATAATAGACCCTCGGCATCTCCGTCGCAGTGGACAAAGCTACAGCCAAAGTGGAACTCCAAACGTGCGCTGCTAAACAGACCACTTGTACGTACAGTGTTGTATAGGCACAAATTGGACAATGTATCTTTGGGTTTTTTGGCCCGTCCCCCGTCCCCGCCCTAGCCCCCACCTCGTCCCCCAACTTTGCTCTACTTTCAAGCGAGAAGTGAGAAGCAATTTTACAATTTCAGGACCAATCGTTTTCTGGTACATTGTCACCACTATATGAGAAGAGGAACAGCGTTGTCATCTCGATCCAATTTACACTCAAAGTGAAAAGAAACAAAGAACAATCCGATTGATTGATCGACCGGGAGATCGGGACCGATCGATGATCAGTGATCACCTTAATGATTGTTTTTTTTTGTCCATACTCCTCAAACTACTTTGCTTCATTCTCTGAAAATACACCTGTACCATATACTGAAGCATTACACCAAGGTAAATGATGTATTTATTATTAAGAGATTACTATAATTACCCCTCTATATTGTATACAATATTTAAAAAAGCTATAATGCATAACGACAGGCCATAGTTCCATTCCCAATCAGCCTATAGAATATGAGAGAATATTGTGAATCTATTTCATTCAAATCATATATTATCTTGGACTGGAAGTCGACAACCGTCCACGCTGTTGTCGCGTGGAAACCTCATATGTCCAAAACTATTACTTTTCAGGATTCAAATTGAAAAATGGCAAAAGAAATTGCCGATTTCTACAAGCTCAAAACATTTAGTGATGCGACGCGTTTGGAGCTTCTAGATCGGCTATTCTTGCTACTTTTGTGTGACATTGTAGTATGACAAAGTATGGCCTTAATTTATGAAGAAATATATAAGAAGTTTAAATATGGAGATAAGAGGTTTCTGTCCGACAGCAACGAAAATAAACCACTTTGTCTGGTCTGTGCTGAAGGTGTTAGACAGTAGCAGCGTTATAACTGTACATAAAAAAAACGTTAAAACTAAAGAACCTTTTAAAGTTCTGTTTCAATGGTTGTTCTTTACATGCTGTTTTTACAGTATATAACTTCTGTAATATTCATTTTAGTAATTTATTTATACAATTTTGAGAAGATGTTTATAACAGTCATGATTGTAGCAACTGCTGTACAACTGAAATCCTGCAGCTCCTGATGACACCAATACACAGCGTTGGGGAAAAATTGATTTTAGGCAACTTTTGTCCGATCCATAAAAAAAAGGCATTGTTTAGAATGATGGTCATTGTTATCTCTTCATTACTCCTTCACATTGACAGACTTTTGCCACATTCCTACTTCAAATTTTTTGCCTGATTTATATGTGTCAAAAATTACAGATGTTCCACGAGCAATGCTATTGTGTGGCAGCCCGATCTCAACTGTGCAGATCAACACATCAATTTGACTCTTATCTGACAATCTAATGTGTATAATCTACACTATTTGTTTGAACTAGTGGTGGCATATACTGTATGTACAATGTCATACTAAACTATCCCTTATGGAATTCCTAAGGGAACAGCCATGGTTTCTTCTCTCTTGTTTTCATGAATTCTGAATCAGATACACATGCCAGCCTGTGGAGGACACGATGATATTGCGTTCAAAGTCATATAAATACATGTGTATTTTCTTTAACTCAAGATAATTAATTTGTGATATTGAGATCATGCAAATATAAAGATCTGAAGAACAAATGCAATAATTATAATCATAGAAGACAAAGAATGGCGGCCCGCACACAGCCAATGTCCAGGCTTAAAGCTGCACTATCACACAGCCAATGTCCAGGCTTAAAGCTGCACTATGTATCTTTCCTCTTCTACCTCGGATTTGAACCCTGCACAAGTCCTGCATTTTTTACCGTTGAGCTAATAGAGCCTGCTCAGGGGATAAATTGAATCTTGACCATCAGGTAAACATCTGTGTCGGATCCTTTGACACAAACTAAATGTCTCAATAGAAGAGCAGGGAGACAAAATACAACCACCCCAATTGTATAAGTTATATTTGTATTAACATACTCTACCATACAAATTGGACAACATTGCATTGTATTTATAAAAGAAAAGTTACATAGTACCGCTTTAATTTCTCCTTTGCACAATTAATAATGATAATTTACCCAACTGTATTGATTACACAATTACCCCATACGCAGGGGTATCGTCTTCTAATAGAAAAATAACGAGCAACTCTTCGCTTGTGTAATCGTCATTTATATGAACAATTATTTTCTCTCCATTTGATTGGCACATTGTGTTGTGATTATTGTTTATGATGCCGCAGGTCCACAGTAGGATGTGCAGTCATCAGCCTGGTTGTCAGCTCCCCTTCCTCCCTGTCTAGTAGTAATCATGGGCTGTAACTGTACATGGTTGTTTAATATGCATAATCATGTGTTAGTCTGACATTTTCAAAAGGTTCCCAATCATCATGCTCTCCGATGGCGTCCTGGACCAGGCTGTGCATAACAATCAATCTGTGGCTCTCTGCCAGTGACAACAGAGTTGTCATTTCACAAATAATATCAGCAAAAATATGCGACCACCCCATTTCCAAAGTGCCAGGTTGAAAGTGGTTAATAAACATACACTACGCAAACACTACCTTGAAGATTTCCAAGTGGGCCCTGACCCCAGAAAATGTTGGGAACCACTGCCCTATGTTGAGTGGGGTCCCCCAGGGCTCTATACTTGGTCCCCTTCTTTTCTCCCTCCACATCACCAAATGTATTCACAGAAAATAGGTTGGAAAAACAGACAGAAAATGCTGTTTTCGCCGAATGTTTTCCTATTATGACACGATGCCCAGAAAAGGGACTAGAATACAGGGGTTTATGTGGTTAACAGCTTCAAGAGCTCAATGGTGTGTTTTTTAAAACACATGACCTGGTGGATGCTGTCCAAGCTGTTTGATTCAGATGTGTCACAAACACATGGTTGAATAGTATACTGTACAGCTGTTTGATTCAGATCAGTGTTGATTTTGACAGCAATTTTTTATTTAGTTTTAGTCATAGTCTTTAAATAAAGTTTTGGCGGGCCATGATGGCATCGAAATGATTTTCACTTTGCTGCATGCTGAAAATAGCCTATCTTCAAGCTCACAATGGCATTGTGAGCTTGTAGATCAACTATTTTCGGTCTGTGACACCCGCGCGCACCCATGATGACTTGTCTTTGTTATACTGGATCTCTTCTCCACTATAGTCCCTCCCTAACATTTTAGTCTTGTTTTTATTTGTTGACAAAATTGTCAATATATTTAGTCATACTTTTAGTCATCATAGCTTAGATTTTATTTAGTTTCTATTTAGTTTTCGTAATTGAAAAAAGGTAGTCAACAGACTTGTTTCGTCGACAAAATCAACACTGATTCAGATGTAACACAAACACATGGTTGAATAGTTTACTTGTACAGCAGTGGTTCCCAAACTTTTCAGTGCGACGGTGTCTCCCCTGGGACCCAAAATGTATAAAGAACATTAGGAATTAACCACTTAAGCGCTGTTTCAAACGATCTTTTGAAACTTTTCGAAAAATCTGAATTTAAAAATTAATTATTGTATTTGTTTATTCATATATTTTGTCGGAAACATAGAAATCCGACGTTTGTTAGCTATCCATAAAAAGGGTTTGCGTGACCCCAAAATGGGTCCCGGCCCATAGTTTGTGAACCGGTGGTGTACAGGCTGCGAGAGGCCATGTAACCAGATGGTTGGATGTTTGATGTGTTGAGCTGCAGCAGGAGAAAAGGCCTTGTGACATGAAGTCTAGTACATTCTTCACATTCTGACGCTTTCTGTTCTGTGACTGCAGGCAGCAGACCACTTGACTTAACCACTTGAACCCCAGCGTCCTATACATTCTGAACATTCTGATAAAATAGCCGCTTTACAAGCTCACAATGCAATGTGACGTGTTGTTGTGTGCTTGTAGATCGGCTATTTTCGGGGAACTCTTAAAACAGTAACGGGTTTAAAGGGGTATTCACTTTAAAACACTTCTGGGGCAAATAAATGATTATTATAAAATCAAATAAATTGAAAAAGTTGAAAAAGAAACACAAAAGAAACAAGGCCGCAATATCAGTCCCCAGAATCAGTCGCCAGAGTCGAACAGTTAAGATGGAGTTTGAAGTTAAATGGGTTTATCTTAGAGTTGGAAGGCGGGTCGTGTCTGATAAAAACTGAATATCAGATAATCTAAATATTGAATCAAGCAACTGTCAAGCTGAAACTGTCTGGTGTCTGCACACAAAACCAGAGTAGACTTTAAAATGCCCCCCAGACGTGTCTTTTGAGGTGAATTACCTCTTTTAAAGTCGTAAATTCTTCACCAACCCCAAGACATACAGTTTTGTGTGACATTTGCATTTTGTATATTCACAGAATTACGAGCCACCCCTGTCTACAATGTTGAATCTCTGCTGTTTTGTACTTTTGTCTTCATTTTTACTATTATGATTGTTCTACAATGTCTATCTACAATGTTACGTTGAATCTCTGCTGCTTATTTTATTTTTTATTTACAACTGAATGTTTTAGGTTTTGACCAGTGGAAGGGGAAACGATCCGTGCAGGACAATGCAACAAGCTGTCATCTCAAAGTCAAGAAGCAATTTCCACCTCGATAAAACCCTGTAAGACAGTAGTTCTCAAAGTGCGGTCCGGGGACCCCCAGGCTGGGGTCCTTGTGGACCACTGGGTTCCAACCAGGGGGTCCCCAGCTAAACGATTGGTATTATGAACCAAATGGACCCTTACAGATCTGTAACTCTGAGATTGTACAAATGGAACCAAATGGACCCTTACGGGTCTTAGGGCATTCACCGAATAGTCGAATATTCGACTATCAAACCACTATTCGATTATTCTATCTATTTTTGTTTTTAGATTATTTTTTTTGTGGCTTTTCTACAGCAGACACGCAGCTGTGAGCTCTGGTGTGACGTCAACTCGCATTCCTTGAGTCGAGTCATCAATGCCATTGGAAAAAATAAAAATAATAAAAACTTTATTTTTATTTTTGTATTTAATTTTTTATAATCAAATCGATTAATCGAATATTCGAATACTTATAGGTCGAATAATTCGAATGCTAAAAATCACTATTCGTGAATGCCCTAACGGGTCTGTAACTCTGAGTGTTGAAATGGATCCTTGCAGATCTGTAACTCTGAGAGTGTACGAATGAAACCATTCGAGTGTACGAATGAAACCAAATGGACCCTTACGGGTCCATTTGGTTTCATTTGTATACTCTCAGAGTTGCCAATAAAAACATTTTGAGAATCACTGATGTGAGACACGACACACAGGGAAAAGGGACATAATAACTTTGACAACAAGGACTGCTTTACAGCATTTTGTACAGAAGTCTAATCTTGTGACTGTTGCCTCTGTTATAGAACACATTTTATAAATGTTATGGTAAATACAATGACTATTAAAGTTTAGATTGATAAAGCCACCGTCTCCTAAATTCACATCCAGATTCATTCTCTCACTTATTGTGACAAACCTCATGGTTATACCAGAGTCCAGTGATGAATTCACCCATGCACACAATGACAGTGGTGGAAGAAGTACGCATATATTTTACTTAAGTAAAAGTAGCAATACCACAATATAAAAATACTCAGATCTAGAATCAGATCTACAAGCTCACGAGCTTGTAGATTGGCTATTTTCAATTAGCCAAGGTATAAAATAGGGCTAAAGTGGTTAATGTATGTTTTATTATATAATCATTTATATCTGCAAAGTAACTAGTAACTAAAGTTTTCAAATAATTGTTGTGGAGTAAAAGTACAATATTTGCCTCTGAGATGTAGTGGAGTAGAAGTAAAAGTAAAAGTATTGGAAATTGTAAATACTCAAGTAAAGTACAAATACCTCAAAATTGTACTTAAGTACAGTACTTGAGTAAATGTACTTAGTTACTTTCCACCACTGCGCGATGGTGGACAAAGTAGGCTATACTCAACCGCAGTACTTGAGTAGAAGTATGCATACTCCTGGTCGAATATTACCCAAGTGAAAGTTGCCCAGTCGTATTTGTAATTGAGTTAAAGTTTTGGAGTGTATACTTAAAAAAATACTCAAGTATTCAAAAGTACAAATTATAAAGTGCATTTTCTTTTTAATATCAATACATTGTGGTATTACATTTTTGAAATTAAATGATAAATAAAAAATTGTAGATTTACAAGCTCGCGTTGCATCGTGACACGTTGTGAGATTGTAGATCTGCTATATTCACTTCAATAACTATTTATATAGCACTTATCTAGTCACAAAGTGCTGCACAAACATAGGACAGAATGCACAAAAAAACAAGAATTGGAGTGAAAATAAAATGAGCTAATACAAATGAAACGAGAAATAACCATGAGGTAATGAAACAAAGAAAATGTTATCAGTTGAATAGAGCTTATAAGTGGTTAATGTATCTGTGTCCTTCTTAGAAATGTAGTAGGATCAAAAGTACAATATCTGTCTTTTTTTTTTTTATACCTAAGTACACTACAGATACTCAAAAAAAGCAGTAATTCCATCCCTGTGTAAAATGTTTCCGGTTTTGTTTAGTTTTTTAATAAGTTGCAGAGTTGCAGAAAGGAGACAGAGCATCTCAACGGTAGGTTTCGTGAAAATCAATGGCTATAATCTCAGTCAGTGCTTCTCAATCTTTTCTCCATCAGGGCCCACTTGAACATAGCAAAACTGTTTGTTTAGGTGGTAAGATGGGTGGGCCGTTCGCATTTCCAGAGCATGTTTATTTTAATGGTCAATCGATTGTGTTCCAGCTTGGATCAATAGAACTACCATACTTTAAGTTCCTATTTATTGGCAAAGAAAACTATTGTATGTTTCCCCTACAACCTCACAGATCACAGATCTACAACCTCACATTGTGTCACTTTGTGACGCACTGTGAGCTTGTAGATCTGCAAAAACAAAATTAATGATTTTTGAATCTCACAAATGTTCGCTTCTGGGGGTCCTCAATATTTTGAGGCCAAATACATCATGACATGAAAAAGTTTGAGAACCACTGATCTAAGTCATGGGTTTTCAACTGATTATGAACCAGGGACCACCACCCTGACTGAGAATCAACCTGGGGACCACTGTTGTGTTGGGAGGGGGGATATGGGCGTGGTGTGGGGGAAAAAGCTTGAAATTAAATAATGACTGTGAAGGCCTTAATTTAATTTGTTAATTCGAGGTGAATTAAATCAAGCCCTTAACAGTCATTATTTAACTGAGATATGCTAGTGGTCCAGAGCTCAGAAAAGATTGAGAACCACTGATCCATTCCTTTCCCATGGTTGCCCCTATTCTGTTCTCTTAACCTTCCATATTAAACTCATGTTAACTGATTCATTGCAACATAATATGTATGAGCAAGCAAATGCAATTGATATGGGCACATTTCCTACTAATGATGACTCAACCAGGTAAACCGGTACAGTTTCCCTTGAAATTCTAACTCCCATTTCTGTGGACGTTCTTGACATCCGACTTCCAAGTAACTGACAACATGTATGCGTCATCATACATCATACTGTTTCTCAACTAGTGGTCGATAAAATAAAATATAATACAAGTCTTCACTTTCCTACATTACTAAATGCATGGTCAGGGACCACATGTAATACCTTCACGGACCACCAGTGGTCCACGGACCACCAGTTGAAAACCCATGATCTAAGTGATTCAGCTTTAACAGTGAGCTGTGGTGTTTTTTTAATCGTTTTTTTTTGTACTTAAGTAAAAGTAGCACTATGACAATGTAGAAATACTCTGTTTACAAGTAAGAGGCCTGTTTTCAAAATGTTACTTTAGTAAAAGTACAATAATACTGGTATCAAAATATACTTAATAAAATAAATAAAAAAACGTTTGAAAATAGCAGATCTACAAGCTACTGTAAACGTGAAGTGGAAAACAAACTACAAAATCAGCCAAGGGTTTCATTTCATGCCCCCTTGAAGCGTCACTATGCACCTTTAAAAGATATATATTTTTGGGGTATTTTTTAGCCTTTATTTATAGTTGTACAGTATAGACAGACAGGAAACAGGGAGAGAGAGATGGGGAGAGACATGCAGCAAAGATCGTCGAGAACGGGCCTCGAACCCACAATGCCCGGACCGCTACGCCAGCAGTCCGGGCCTTTTATGAACAAACTGTAATTCTGTCCAATCTGTATGGTACAGTATGTTAATACAATATAACTTATATAATTGGGATGGTTGTATTTTGTCTCCCTGCTCTTCTATTGAGACATTTAGATCGTGTCAAAGGTCATGTCTCACCTAGTCACAGGATGTGACACGAATCTTGACCTGATGGTTAAGATTCAATTTATCCCCTGAGCAAGCAGGCAGGCTCTATTAGCTCCCGGTGAAAATTTCAGCACTTAAGCAGGAAACCAAGTTCAAATGCGGGGTGGAAGGGGAAAGTTACATAGTGCAGCTTTTAGTGCAAATGGACTTTAGTTAGCCTACTTTCCACCACTGCACAGATTAAGAACGGAACAGACTGGGTTTGGGAAAGTTCCCCTTCTTTTTTTTTGACGCGGCCGTTATAAAACAAGCAAGTCAAAATGACCCCGGTGTCCCTGGGGGGAGGAGGAGAAAGTCCCTGGGATTGTATGTAAAAACACAGTACAAAATAATGACATGCAATTAACTCTCAAGCTGCTCTGTAGTTATGTGGTTCTTTTTTTTTTTACAGCAGGCCTCAGGGTATTGCATATGGAACCCTGGAAAAAGCTGTAATTTACTTTCGAGGCAATTTCCCCTTTTTTTGTCTTCTCTTTTTTTCGGAGCCAGACGTCAGGAATACCTCAGGTCGTTGGATGAGACGGCTGGTGGCCGGCCACCAGTGTTGCCATGTCTGCTTATTAGAAGTGACTTTGGGCTTGTTTTTCTGTAAAGTTGCATGTAAATATGAATTAGAATTAGCAGGTTGTGTTTTTCGGGGCTTGTTTCTAAAGTGTAGTTGTTTATTTTGGCTTGTTTCCTAATGTTTAAACCAGTGGTTCTCAAACAATGAAGGACCCCCAAATTAATATCTATTTGTCAACGAACCCCCCGCTATGGACCTCCATACCAGATTTATGTTGACAAAATGCTTGAAAAAGTATTCAAAAAGTTGACCTTCTTTATTATTAGATTATCTACAAACTCTCAACGCGTCGCATCGCGATGTGTTGTGAGCTTGTAGATCGGCTATTTTCGAACATCCAATGCATGTAAAGGTTTGAAGTGTGGCCTAGTCGCTTCTTTTGGGCTTGTTTTCGTGGCCCTTGCCGCTCGTTTCTCTTGCAAAATCTGGCAACACTGCAGGCCACATGCCCTGTGGTGGTTTGGTTTACAGGAATGTTGCCTACAGTCCTTTTTTACAGCTGGGAAAAAAAACAGAAAGAGGGGGAAAAGGATTAGTGTGAATGACGACTTCCAACTGGTGTTGTCGTTGTTGTGAACCACAAACTGTGAATTTGTTCACCTGAGAGAGGCCTAGCTGGGTTGAGGGGTCTGTATGGTTTGGTACAGTATATACTGTATATATATATAGGCTATATGTGTTCCTCTACTGACACCTAAAGGACAAACTTGGATTTTGTAAATATAATGGTCTATATCACGTTATTCTCAACCTTTTTAATTTCAAAGACTCTTCAGTTTAATATGCATTAAACCACGGACCCCCAGTCGATATTATGTTCTTCTTTCTCTGAATAACACTCTGGATTCAACAATCATCAGTGCAACTTAAAGTGTGACTTTCCTCTTCTACCCCCGATTTGAACCCGGTTTCCTGTGCAAGTCCTGAAATGTTTACCATCGAGCTAATAGAGCCCGCCTGCTTTCTCAGGGGATAAGGGATTGAATCTTGACCATCAGGTCAAAATTTGTTTCAGATCCTAGGTGAGACATGACCTTGCTTTGACACCATCTAAATGTCTCAATAGTAGAGCAGGGAGACAAAATACAACCACCCCAATTAAGTTATATTGTATCAACATAGTCTACCATACAGATTGGACAAAGTTACATAGTGCAGCTTTAAGTGTACAGACGGCCATTCCTTTGCATCAGACACTACCTAAGTGACACTAGACTGTGGAAATAAGCCCATAAATTCATAATTAAATATTTTTATTATTTCATAATTACAAAGATTCACAGTTCATTTAAAATGTTAAGTATACAATTGAAAAAAAATTATGTACATTTGAAAACACTAAAGAGGAGGAAACGGAATGAGTCTGGTAAAAAATAATTTACGAAAAAAAGGGAATTAAATAAAGTACTTTGGTACCTGCATTGTATGATCTGCTGAACAAAAGGCCAATATAACAGTGGAAATTGAAAGCCTAAGTATTCAAACTGCCAATTGAGCCGTTAAAACAATTTCTGGTTGAAAAATGACTGATCAACAAAAAACAAAACAAAAATACATGTGAAATGAGTAAATGACATGTTTTGCAATGCACACAAAAATGCAAAATATAACGTTTGAAGTCTGACATGCTGGTATGTAAAGCAAAAAATAATAAAAACCTCAAAGAACTATAAGAATCTATAATATACAATGTACACAGAATGCACTACTCGATAACCTCCCGTTTGAAATTGTTAAAGCATTCTGAATTTGCATAATTTCATCTCGTACGTTTCCTCTAATGGCAGATGGAAAAAAAGTTGATGGGTTGAAATAAAGGAAACGGCAGCATATATAACTCCAAAAGACAAACACTAGATCAGTGGTTCTCAAAGTGGGGGTCCATGCAGGGACCCCTTAGGGTTCCTTGAGGGGGAACCAATCTTACAGATCTGTATCTCTTGAGAGTTGCGAGGGGGTCCTTGAAATAAATAAATAACGTTTGAGAACCACCGACCTAAATACACATTGTGGCACCTGTTGGGTGTGGTTTTTAGTCGCGAGCAGCAGGGGGAGCAGGTGGAAACCTCCAATGTCCAAAACTGTTACTTTTCAGGGTTAAAATTCAAAAATAGCAAAAGCAGCAGATAGACAAGCTGGAAAAAAATACGCGTTGCAGTATGATCAAATAGGCTGTTAAATTCAAATATGGACATAGGAGGTTTCTGCCTCGTAGCAACGTATTCAATCAGCTTCGTGTGTGTTTTTGTCTAATATGCCGTCCAGATCGAGCACTACGACTGTAACTACGAAAATATTGTTTTAAAAATACTTCAAAATACTTCAAAATTCAAGTGGATGAAAGAATCCACACCACCACTATAATGAAGACAGTGGTGAACGATATAGTTATAGTGCTTGGTGTGGATGGGCTGTTTGCAGTGACGCCACATACCTAAGGAGCACTTCACTTATTTTCAACCTTATCTTCAATGTAATTGGGCCTAATTACGCTCATAAGATGGGACAACCGTCTACTCACTATGCGTCTCATTGGTGGGCTATGGGCAGTTAAGAAACCTGCCTACCAATGACAAACTACAGCCTACAGCCTTTCTCTTCCTGGAACGTTTGCATGCTGAAATAGAAGCCATTGTTCTTGGATTCATTGTGGGAAAAAAGTGTTGAAATGTTGTTTGAGATGTCCAAACTGCCTACCGATGATGTCATGTGTAGGCAGGTTTCTGAACTGTCCCACAGCCCTCCTCTGAGACACAGAGTGAGTAGACAGAAATTGTGCCATCTTATAATGAGCATTAGTGAGGACCAGTTAATTGAAGATGTGTGAAGTGCTCCTCTAAGCCCCGTACTTAGTTGTACGACAGTGTCGTGTGCCAAAAATAGCTCTCAACGCGTTGCCGATGCAACACGCTGTGAGCTTGTAGATCATACATTAAGGCAGCATGTGGCATTTCTGAATGCAGTTTGGCGGGCGGGAAAGGTGATATGACGAAGGCTCTACGTTCTCCCGGTGGGGGCTCCTCGCTGGCAGGTGAGTCAGTAGGATACAAACAGCAGTGACAACACAGAAATGTGTGTGGGGAGGAATTCATTGGCATAACGACTAAATTGGGGAGGAAAAAAAAGGGGTAAAAAGAAAGAAAAGAAGAAAAAATATCGACTATTGTCGACACAGGACACCGTCGTGCGACAGAGCATAAATTAGGCTATACATTTCTGAAGCATTAAAAAAGATTGCCTACTAATCTTTGGATTTGCTGTACAAGAGAATCTTTTCCATAGATAAAAAAAAAGAAAGGAAATGCATTCGTTTTGCGATGAAAAGTGTCATTAGTGTTTATCTCAGAAAAAAACAAATACAGTAAAAGTCTTGGCTAGTACATTTTACAGTGTATTCAAGGAAGGAACATCAGCAAAACGGCTATTCAAATTCAGGCAATAATCACATACAGTGTTATATATAAATAATATACTGTATTATAAACGTGCCGCTGTACATCGCGGCACATGTCAAATGAACGTAAAATCCTGTCCTCAATTGGACAGTCATCCAACTGTTTACATATTAAAATGTACAGTATTGCACATTGTTAATTTAAAACTGACATTTCAGAACTCAGGTTGTCCAGTACCTGCTTACATCCACCGTCAGAATAAAGGCCTCATTCATCTGCACTGTAAAACCTGCAGTGTCAATGTAACTCTGAGAGCGTACAGACGGAACCTTGGTTCCATTTGTATGCTTTACGTTACAGCCCTGTTAAGGGGTCCATTAGGCGGACCCCCTTGACCCCCCACGTTGAGAACCAGTGCGTTAAGAGTACACTAGGACGGGGAGAGAGCGACAACCTGGACAGAGTAAGTAGACAACCACAGTATTATTCAATAACTTAACGTCAACGATAGTCAATATCGACCGAGTCTCGTGTAGCCAGATAACTTATTCCGCAATCTCCGAATGCTACATATACACACCTGTATAGAGTGTGGAACTACACATCCCGAAATCGGGCGGAGGAAGTTGTCATCAGTTTAAAAATTTCCGTTCATGAAAATATATTCTAAATAATCTTTAACACATAATCTTTTAATTCCCATTTCTGCTTAGCATCAAGCTCAAATTTACGCAACTGCAAAGACGACGTGGAAGTGGGGGGACTGAGGCGGGACATCCGCTTTACCCCCGGAATTGTTTTTGCTCCAGACTGTATGACGGAAACATTCGGAAATTGTGAAGAGGCAAGTCTGGCTCGCGAGACTAATATCGACCAAATAATGAATGAACATCGGTTTTAAAAGATAATACAAATCTTGACGATAATGATTGGCCACAAAACTGAATTATTACTTCTGAATTATTATTCCTTTGAATTGGACAGACAACATTCATGAAATATGTAATCGATAACAATTACATTCTTAATAATCTCATATTCTAACAATGTTAATGGTTTCTAGAAGTCCTGTTTGATAGCACCACTTTTCTCAAATAGGACTCCTGAAAAAAAAAGGAAAAAAGAATGAATTGGCCATGGCTTTTGGCTCTTTTTCGACTTTGAAGGGTAAAGCGCAATACAGACTCCTTCCTACGCCCTAATGTTTCTTCGGAAAGGGATGTGATACAAATTTACGTCCATTTCGAGCTTCGGAAGAGCGCCCCCAGAACTTTCTCTCGGAACCTCCAGACGTCCTGACTCTCTGAACTAGCCTTTCCGAACCATCAGATGGTATTGGCCTTAACTCAGAACCATGACATGAAACTTTCCAGAACCAGTGAAGTTCTGTGATAGTTTGTGTTTTGTTTACCACCCCTGAAGGGGAAGGTATAATAAGTCATGAAGAAACATTTGTGTGTCCACAATCAGTTCTACAGAGTATTTTCAAATGTATTCCTCTGTTTAGTATTTCGCAAAATAGTGAAAATAGACAATCTACATAATTGCCTATTTTCACTTTTTTAGTACTACGTACCAGAGTAGGTTCTGAAACCGAGCCGTAGCGTATGGAAACAAATCCAGAACCTGTGAAACGCATTACACGCCATCTCGCTTTAGTCCTTGCAGTCGAAAATAGCCATTTGACCATAGATAATAAACAAAGTGACCTTTGTGCATCCGTTTTATCTCACCCCCTTGGCCTCCACTGTTGATCTCTGTTGGCAAAGGTCAAGGATAGGCATCTATCTATCCAGGAAAGGTAGAATCTAAATAAACGCTCCTGATCCCATGGCAAGGAGCCTTCTCTATGAGCTTTGGGAGGCTAATGTTGACAGCGTCTAGAGAGTCCATTGCCACCAGTAGAGATCCATTACAAGTAACAAGCCTGGGACGAATGGGATCAGGATAATTCCATCATGACCTACTGGAATAGGACAGGCTGCAGGATAAGCTGCAACCTGGGCGCTCTGGTCTGCACTGGAGCTGACCCAGCACTGGAAAACAGCCTTCCTGTTCATCTCTAGTATCTGGGGTGCAGCAGTTTATCGAACTAATCAATTTAATCGATAATTAAAGATAATCGATTTTGATTTAAAAAATGATATGGGGGGGGGTAAATCAAAAGTGAAATGTAGCTATTTTTTCTTGCAAAATTAACAGATATACAAGCTCACAACGCATCACAATGCAATGCATTGTGAGGCATTTTCGCTCACGAGACTGTTGTGCAACAAAGTAATTGATTTAGTCAATTACAATAGAAATTGGATTCATTGATGTATAAAAAAATATATTCATTCTCGATTATTCAAATCGCTAAGATGATAATCAATAGTTGGAGCCCGACTCTCTAGGGTGTCAGATCTGATGGCAAAACAGAAATATCCTATTGCATATCTTCAGTAATAATCTCATACTGGACCTAAAGAATATATCAGTGCCAACACTTGGTGCTTCCACACTAAACTGTAACAGAATACCACTTCACAAGACTGTTCTTTATGGCTAAATATCAAGGTATAGTTAGCTGGAATGACTCCGATGCGAGCTAACACTCAACAACAAATATAATCATCACAGTACAATATCGTTTCTGTCGGGTGGAAAGCTCATACGTCCAAAAACTGTTACTTTTCAGGATTCAAATTCAAAAGTAGCAGATGTACAAGTTGAAAACGCAGCGGATGTGCCACTTTTGATGCTGTAGTATGATCAAGTAGGGCGCTAATTTACGAAAATACACAAAAAGTTTAAATATGGAGATTAGAGGTTTTCTGCCCGACAACAACGATATAGAACTTAACCACGTGAACCCTAGCATCCCATTTCTGGGGGCGACAAACATTCAACGCAAATAGCAGATCTACAAGATCACAACAAGTCCTATTGTGACACATTGTGATCGGCAGTTTTTTGTCGTCATTTTCTTTTTGTATATATATATTTTTTAAATCTTCCCAAAATAGGGATGCCAGGGTTTAAAAAAAATAAGTGTTTGGAGATCCCGTGCATGCTACAGTATGCACAGCACCTAACATGTTGAACTGCACACGTGGGCAGCATAGAAATGACTAGAAATCGAATGAAGAATCCAATCCAGCAGATGGCAAATGTGAAAGGCACATACAAGTACACACACACACACACACACACACACACACACACAAAGATGTGCTTTGATAAGTGTACTCCAATGAGCAAAACATCAAAAGCTCTACAGGCCTACAAACGAATGCAGATTGCGGTGTTGTGTATAAAAATAAAAACGGTTACTCATCTGAGCCATCTACTATCAGCGGAGCGGAGAAGTAGTTCTAAAGAGGAAACCTGCTCGTTTGGTTTCCTCAGCACCGCTTCTGTTATGGATGGACAACACTTTACATTGTAAACAATTAGCAGAAGATGATTCATTAGGAATGTACTGCATTCATTTCTCCACACTAGCTAGAACTCTGCCATAAAACACACACACATTTTGTATTACTATACTTGCAAGGACATTATGAATGGCACTTTTAAAAGTTTTAAAATCTACAAGCTCACACCGCATAGCGCTGCGATGCATTGTGAGCTTGTAGGCTATTTTCTGTACATTACACCGGCAGGCAACTAAGTATAAATCAGGCATGACTAGCCTGGGATCCAGACTGATTGCTACGTTCTGCATTTTTTTTCTTCTCACTTTGCTTCACAGTCTGGAAAGCCTCCTATCTCCGTGCACAAACGGGAGAAAACGGACTGCGGCTTCTGATTGGTCTGTGTGTGTGTGTGTGGGGGGGGGGGGGGGGAGCAGTGTTGTCCAATGTAAAACTCGAGTCACTTCCTGACTTGCCTGCGTAGTAGAAATACGAGTCAAATAGGACCCTGGCCAGACTGAGTAGTGGAGTGAGAAAAGGATGAACGTAGCAAATCAGTCTGGATTCCAGGCTAGACTCTGTTCTAACCCCTAAACCTAAACTCAAATGTCTGATACCTCAACCAGAATAATACAACCTGAATCATTTCCTGATTGTAAGCCCCACTCCCCTTCTCAAAGTCTACTATAGGCTACTTGTAGGGGCATTTGGCCCTCACAAGTATAGTAATGTAGCACACACACACCAAGGAAGAGTCATCACGATAACGTGTTTCAAGTGCTATTTCCTTGCTCCTGTTCGAACAGCAGCATGGCGAGCTGCGAGCGGGCGCCCAGGCCCTCCAGGTTGCTCTGCACACAGCGGTGGTAGAGCTCCTCGCTGAGGCGCGGGTTGCACGCCTGGTGGCGGTACTGCTGG
Organism: Gymnoscopelus braueri; assembly: GCF_963280865.1. Lineage (NCBI taxonomy): Eukaryota > Metazoa > Chordata > Actinopteri > Myctophiformes > Myctophidae > Gymnoscopelus > Gymnoscopelus braueri. The sequence continues at coordinate 43,750,465 of NC_137618.1, forward strand.
TGCAGCGCCGGCTCCACCGCCCGGAACACGTGCAGCGCCGAGTACTTGACGAACATGTCGTAGACGTCCAGCGACTCCAGGAGCTCCTCGTTCTCCTGCACGTCGGCCGTCATGCGCGTGCGCGTCGACATGTAGTCCGAGTTGTAGAAGCACGCCTCCTCGAAGGCGTGGCGGTCGAAGTGGCCGGCGTCCCGGAGCAGGTCGATGGCGGCCGGCGGCTGCTGGTTGTGGTAGGCCACGTCGGGGTTGTAGTCCTGCAAGTACAGTAAGGCCCCTCACAGTTAGTACATGACGTTGCTGTCAGGCATAAACCTCTAAATCAGACAATTTAGAGGTTAGGTTTAGGGGTTAGATTCATGCCTGATTTATACTTAGTTGCTTGCCGGTGTCATGTACAGTTCGAGTCCCGATCCTGACGACCTTTGCTGCGTGTCACTCCCCAGCTCTCTCTAACCATTTCCTACCTACTGTCTTATCAATAATAAAAGGCATAAAAAGCCCCCAAAAAAAATCTAAAACAAAAATGTTGCTAAACATGAGAAAAATATCCAGTAAAAAAAATAAATAAAAAAAAAAATACATGGGCAACACATTCTGCCCATACTGCACCCGAGACCAAGTTTAAAATAAGAATTTAATGCACAAGGCAACACAAACAATATATATATATGATGGACAGAGAGAGGTAAAATGTCATGATGGTGACAGCCCTACCTGGAAGTGGACGGGGAAGAACACCTGCCAGTTGTTGATGGAGTTCATCCTGCAGCGGTTCAGGAACTCTGTGTTAACGTTGGTGTCGACGTTGGCCAGGAAGAACAGCGTGTCCACCGGGTGCTTCTTGGAGATGATGTCCATGAACTTGATCTGCGACGGCGTCTCCGTCTTCACGCTGATCCACGGGATCTTCACGGCGGGGTACTTGCGCTCGTACGCGGTGATCTGCGCCTTGACGGCGGCGAAGATGTCGTTGTGGTTGACCTGCTGCGCCTCCACGGGGTCGTAGATGAACAGCAGCGTCAGCACGGCGTTCTCGCTCGTCTCGAAGGCGTTGGAGGCGAACACCTCCATGAAGCGGTCGACGTAGCTCCGGTCCTGCAGCGTCAGCGGGATGATGACGTGGATGCGGGTGGCCTCCGTGACGTAGGGCATGGGGATGATCTCGATGCGGCTCAGCGGGCGCACCAGGTGGACACGCTTGGTGACGGAGCGGCTGTGGCCCTTCTGGTTGACCACCTCCAGCTGCAGGTCTAAGGTGTACTCCATGCCCCGCGTGGGGTCGAAGCGCCGGTACCCGTTGATGAGCTGCTGCTTCTTCAGACGGAGCACGGGCTCGTACTTCCTGTTGAGCTCGCCCATGGCCACGTCGATGATGTCGGCCACGTCCAGCTTGTCGACGCCCTGCAGCTCGCACTTGGGAGAGCTGTCGGCGCACGCGTAGATCTGCTCCTCCGTGAAGTACTCCCACCGCAGGACCTCGAAGCGGGACTTGGGCTCGAAGGGCGGGTTGACGCCCACGGGCCACTGGGAGGTCCGGTTGCCGTCGAAAGCCACCACGCTCACGTTCTTTATTTCCTCCTGTGGGAAATGTGAGAAGAAAGTGTTAAAGGAGCACTTTAACACTATTCCAACCTATCTTTATATAATTGGTCCTCACCAAGATAGATATTAAAGTGTCACTCCACAACACACATATTAAAATACAAAGCACGTACCAGAATAAAAGTTGTGGACCACTCACAAGGAGTTGTGAGACACTTATCAAAAACAAATTAAACATACGTAATAGTACTATAAAAACAAAGTACAAAAACAAAATACAATGCACAATACACCAATGCTCATTATAAGATGGCACCGTTTCTGTCTACTCACTCTGCATCTCAGAAGAGAGTGATGGCCAGTTAAAAAATCTGCCTACCAGTGACATCATCGATAGGCAGGTTAATTTAAGATTTTACCAATGCAAACTTTTATCAATGCAAGAACAGTGGCTTCTGTTTCAGCACACAAACTTTCCAGGAAGAGAAAGGCTGTAGTTTCTATTATCTTGGAATCCCCATCGATGATGTCATTGGTAGGCAGGTTTCTGAACAGTCCACAGACCACCAATGAGACGCAGAGTGAGTAGACAGAAATTATGCCATCTTAGAATGAGGATTATTAGTGAGGACCAATTATATGAAGATAAGGATGACAATTTAAGTGAATACAATTACCTATTCAAGGACCTGACCTTCATACTAGGACTAATTAGTACAATTTGGACACGAGCAGAAGGGATCTAGAACAGTGATCCTCAACCTTTTTTTTATTTCAAGGACCCTTAGTTTGATTTGCTTTGGTTCGTGCACTCTCAAGAGTTACAGACCTGGTAAAGGTCCATTTAGAACCCCCTCAAGAAACCCTGAGGGTCCCTGGACCATTGAGAACAACTGCTTTATGGGTCTGTAACGCAGAGTGGATAAATGGAACCGGGTCCATTTGGTAACGAGAACGATGGTAGCGGCAAGAAACTGATCTCAGGTTGTCGAACCCCTGTGGCTCTTGTGTCTGGTGGCTCTCGTCTTTATCGGTTTAACATGAAAAAATGAGGACATGCATCCATTTGTGCACTCTCAGAGTTACAGACCCGTGAGTGTCCATTTGGGAACCCCCTCAAGGACACATGGAGGTCCCCAGACCCCCACGTTGAGAACCAGTGATCTAGAGTGTTTTTTCAGGAAAATGTATGACACAGACCTATTGTTTGTTTGTTTGTTTTTGTGTTACCTGCAGCTTAGCGATCTCTTCGTAGGTTCGCTGCAGTTCGATCTCACTGAAGTGTCTGTGCAGTCGATACATCTGCTCCGGGTCGGCCACAGGGTGGACGGTCAGGGCGTTCTCAAACTCCACACTCTCCTCTTTGCTTGGATCAGCGTCCTTCTCCAGCTTGTGATGATGATACTGAAGCCCCTGGAAGACAAAGAAGAGAGAAACAGCTTATTCTCTTAAAAAGGAGCAATTGTTTGCCCATTTTCAACCTCATCTTGATGCAATTAGTGAACACAATGTTAGTGTGTTCCACAATGATGTTTTATGTGGGAGTAGTTAGCTATGACTTTATAGCCCTGTTCAGATATAAAAAATGTGTGAACGTGCACCGAATTTTGAGTGACGGTACTCTTGTTTCTGCATTTATGCCTGCTTGGGACCTACAACATTGCAGGCAAAGTCTTTACGGAAAGCAAGCGTAAATTGCCGGCAGCGTCATATTCTGAGTGTAACTTGTGTTCAATATAAATGTATATATTTTGTACATTAATGGTAACGTGAGTAGCAAGTACTGTACTCGACTATTCCGCCTAGAGTCAGAACGGCACATACCACAAACTGTACAGGAAAATAGGGCATGTGAGAACGCCTCTCCTGCTGCCTATGCCGGCATAGCCTGGCATGGCCAGACTAATATCACTGTGTAGATATTAGTCTGGAATCTCTGTGTGGAACCTGCATTTCCAAGCGGCCCTGATTGGTCCCTCATTGGTCCCTCACTACTTCGAAGGGAGTGAAATTCAATCACAACTGAGCCAGACCAAATCTGCCGAGGGCTTCTTTTTTTTTGCAATGGCAGATTCGTCTGGTTTCCAGGCTGATGCCTAGCCTGGTAAACCCTCCCTCCGTAAATCTCATTTCTATTTGATTCCTGGAGTGAGTCTGGCCTGATCCGCCTTTCTGCAATATTGGCTGTGTATGCCAAACGGCCGAGCCTATCAGCGTCGTCGCTCATTGTTCTGTGATTGACAGCTTACGTTGGCCAATCAGGTGGCGAGTTCGAGTGAGTCCAAAACACGAACGGCAGCCATCTTTTCCTTGTGCACTATAATCTCCGCAATTTTTTTACTTCAAAAAGCTCTCTAACTTCTATTTTGAGGCACGGAATTTACTTATAAGATATCGTTTGGATAGAATTTAGTTGTTTAACTTCATATATGTGGTCAATTAATCAATTTAAAAATAAAAATTTAGAGAACCGGTAGGGGCGGGCAGTGACATCCATGTATCCGAGTAAGGCAACCCATTTTGGGCATGGATCGTCTCAAAAGTCCCGTAGCGTCACATTAGACTGGTGAACTGCTGATTGGCTGAAGGGGAAAAATTATCATTGGCTGAAGGGGTTGTCAGTCAACGGTATTACTCCCGCCCAACTCCAGCACAGCCAATATTGCAGAAAGGCGGATCAGGCCAGACTCACTCCTGAAATCAAATGGAAATGAGATTTCCGGAGGGAGGGTTTACCAGGCTAGCTGATGCCGGCAACTCATGTTAATTAGTTTCCCGAAAATGTAACTCATCCATATCTGAACATAGCTTATGCAACATTTAAAAATGTTGGAATACCTCCAAACAAACAAGGCCTCAAGCCCCGCCAGGCCTGTCACAATTATTACATAATCGCATAATTGCAATTATTTGAGATAATCACAATTATTTTGCATAATCGTCTCCATGTCGAAAAATGCTTTTCAAACATTTTCCAAAAATAACAGAAATAGGTGATCTACAAGCTTACATGTAAGCTTGTAGATCACATATTTCTGCTATTAATGTTTTTTTGAAAGTATACAATTATTAAATGTCAGTAATTTCTTCATATATTTCAGTTATTTGTGCCTGTGCAATTTTTGTTTACGAAGTCTAAAAGGCAAACAGAAAAAATACATGTATTCATATGTTCCAATGCTCAATGGCAAAAACACAATTCAATCGTTAATCCCAATTATTTGTCTGACAATTAATCGTCAACTTAATTTTTTTAATCGTAACAGCCCGAGCCCTAGGTCGTGAATCACTGCCCTAAACAGAACAACGGCCCAAGAAGCTTCAGCAGAGAAAAAAAAAGAAAATCCAATCTGATCAAGCTATTAAAAGTACAAAATCATCTAATGGATGATGGAGCCGGAAGGTCAGTCTGTCTTATTAACGTTTGCCAACAGCTTGCCATCTTTACTGTAGCACTTGTGAAGCTTAATTTATGACTTGTTGCATGTTTGTTTTTAGACCTTATTAATCACTCTCATTAATCACTCCTCTATTCTTAGTAAAAAACTAACCCGAGATGCTTTATTTCCATCTTGGAAATGCATTGCATTGGATTTTTTTTTCATGTCGATTCGTAAAAAAAAAAAAAGAATTAACCTGCTTCTCGATTATTCGATAAACCTACATGAGCAGGATTAAGGTTATTGGTTCTAAATGTCGGTTTCGATATATTTTATATATCGTCTCTGCTATTTAAAAAATAGCAAAAGTAGCAGATCTAGAAGCTCAAAACGCGTCGCTTCGCGCCACATTTCGAGCTTGTAGATCTGCTACTTTTGATACTTTAGTGTGACACTGTGGTATGATCAAGTAGGGCATACATGGACAACTGGCGGCCCGGGGGCCACATGCGGCCCTCACCTTCACTTAATGCGGCCTGCAGGTTAATATCGGAATACTGACTTATTATTGATTTCAGCTGTTACAATTCCAAACATGCAAACATGACCCGCTTTAATTACTTCAGTCCATATTAGTAGCTGTAGTAGTAGATGACTAGTATTAAATTTTTTTTTATAATTCTTATGTATTACTTTTTAGGATTCCGATTCAAAAAGCAAAAAAAAAAAATCTGGATTCCAATTAAAAAAATTGCAAAAACAGCAGATCTACAAGCTCAAAACGCATCGCACTGCAACTCGTTTTGAGCTTGTAGATCGGCTATTTTTGCTACTTTTGTGTGACATAGAATGACGAAGTAGGGCCCTCTCCATCACCAAAGTTGCCCACCCCTGAGCTACAGCCTCTCTACCCTCTCAGCTACAGCCTCTCTACCCTCTCAGCTACAGCCTCACTACCCTCTCAGCTACAGCCTCTCTACCCTCTCAGCTACAGCCTCTCTACCCTCTCAGCTACAGCCTCTCTACCCTCTCAGCTACAGCCTCTCTACCCTCTCAGCTACAGCCTCACTACCCTCTCAGCTACAACCTCTCTACCACAGCCTCTCAGCTACAGCCTCACTACCCTCTCAGCTACAACCTCTCTACCACAGCCTCTCAGCTACAGTCTCTCTACCCTCTCAGCTACAGCCTCTCTACCCTCTCAGCTACAGCCTCACTACCCTCTCAGCTACAGCCTCTCTACTACAGCCTCTCAGCTACAGCCTCTCTACCCTCTCAGCTACAGCCTCTCAGCTACAGCCTCTCTACCCTCTCAGCTACAGCCAGCCCTACGTTGGTGAGCAACATGTTGATGTTTTCTCACCGAAAATAACCGATCTTCAGGCTTCCAAATTGCAGCGCACACCGCGCATTAAAAAAACAGCTATTTTCAGCGTGCGACGCCGTCGTGCGTCTAAATATAAACCGACGTTCCTCGAGTGAGTCGAGTCACATTATAATCAGTAGATACTGTACATGCCTGTCATTGCTGGGCTTTTGCAGCTAAATAGATGCTTCTGTGTTCTCTCTGCGAGCACAGCCAGGGGTGGAAGAAGTACTCAGATTCTTTTTTTTTCTTACTTAAAGCAGCACTATATAACTTTTCTCTTCTACCCCGGACTTGAACCCTGTTTCCTGCAATAGTGCAGATTTGTTTTCTTTTTTTTATATACCATTGAGCTAATAGAGCCTGTCTGCTTGCTCAGGGGATAAATTGAATCTTGACTATCGGGTCAACATTCGTGTCTAGGTGAGACATGACCTTTGACATGATCTAAATATCTCAATAGAAGAGCAGGGAGACAAAACACAACCACCCTAATTGTGTCAACATACTCTACCACAGTGTTTCCCAAACATTGGGTCGGGACCCATTTGTGGGTTTCTTCATTTCCGACAAAAAAAATTAAATTATTTCAAAACATTCAAAACAAAAACAAAAAATAAGAAATAAAACACTATTGGGTTGTGTGCTTGTAGATCTGCTATTTTCACTAGTTTGGGTCTCGGGAAGACATCTGATTTCTCTTTTGGGTCTCGAGCTACAAAGTTTGGGAACCACTGCTCTATAATAAAGATTGGACAACATAAATCATTTAAAAAAAAAAAAAGTAACAGTGCCGCTTTAAGGAAAATTTAACAATACCAGATTATAAAAACTAATTTATTCAAAATGTGTTCAAACTTTTTTTGGGGGAAATCAAAATGATCGAAGTAACTAACTAGTAACTAAAGTTGTGAAATAATTGTAGCGGAGTTAAACAAGTATAATATTTGCCTCTGAGATGTAATGGAGTAGAAGTATAACAATGAACATACTCAAGTAAAGTAAAAGCACCTCAGAGTTTTCTTAAGTACAGTACTTGAGTAAATGTACTTGCACCACCACAGTGAAGTGGCAACTGTTTTCATCCGCTCTCCCAGGGTTTTTCTTTTGACTTTTCCCCTACTTTCTGTGTGTGTGTGTGTGTGTGTGTGTGTGTGTGTGTGTGTGTGTGTGTGTGTGTGTGTGTGTGTGTGTGTGTGTGTGTGTGTGTGTGTGTGTGTGTGTGTGTGTGTGTGTGTGTGTGTGTGTGTGTGTGTGTGTGTCTCTTAGCCTGACACTCAGCCTGAATTTTCATTTCGTTTCACTCCATTATTCAGTCTGAAAGCCCTCTCAATGCAGCGGAGTTCTGAGATGGGGGCGTGGCCAAAGTGGGACTCCACTATGAGCCAACGCGATTGGTTCATACTGGATTGTCCCGATCCCGATTCGTCGGTCAGATTTTCAACCGAGCAACACCCGCCTTCGAAAGCGTCACCAGACCCTGAATGCTAGGCAAAGGATTCAGGGGGTGGAGCCAGGCTATGTGTCTCTCTCTCTCTCTCTGCGGGAGTCGTCGCCTGAGGCGCTCTGATGACCACCAAACTCTCTCCTCTCCTCTTTGTTTCCCCACTTTTTAACAAGATGGTTTCCAGCGGTTGAACGCAAGTACATTTACTCAAGTACTGTACTTAAGTAAAAGTTACAGCTATATTACAAAACATATCGTTCAAATCAGGGGTAGAAGAGGAAAGTTACATAGTGCAGCTTTTAGTAGAAAATAAATAAATAAAAATATTTTTCCACCACTGATGGTTTCCTGCTGTGCCTGGTGCCCACAGGAGAGAAAATGGCAGTGTGGCACGTGTAGTGCAGACATTGTGGGCACTCATACGCTGTATAATCATGGGTTACTTTTAATTTCACTCAAGAGTGTCCAAATGTAACCAAATGGAGTTAGAAATGGGTAAAAACTGAGCACTCATATGAATAACAAATTGACTTTTAACCCAAGACCTGAGGCCGATTCTACAACAATTTTCTGAAAAAAACATGTTGCTTAGTGGTTCTCAGACTATTTCATGTCAAGGACCACCCCAAATTATATGTATTTGGCCGTGGACCCCCATCTCATAATATGTTGTTCCAGGGACCCCCAGAAGCAAGGATTTGAGTAAAAAATGTTCGCTTAAAAAATATGGATATTCAAAGATTTGCACACATTTTCACGATTTTTCAAAAATAGCAGATATACAGGCTCATAGCACGGCACTCTGTGCCACGCTATGAGCTTGTATATCTGCTATTTTTGAATAGCCAAAGTATTAAATAATGGTTAAAGTGGTTACACACAGATGCGTTCCTGGTTCGAATGGGTTAAGATAGTCGTGTTACTTTGAGCAGCTTGCCAAGCTCTTTAGATTTGCATGCGTGCGTGTGTGTGTGCGTGTGCGTGTGCGTTGAGTGGGGAGCTCTAAAGTCAAGCGGATCCTAAATGACTATTTTTGGCGATGTATATTTGCACATAAGTGAAATTAGTCCTCTGCATTTACCCATTGTAATCATTAGGAGTAGCGGGCGCAATTAGTACAGCGCTCGGGAGCAGTTAGGGGTTAGGAGTGTTGCTCAGGGGCATTTCAACACATAGGTCCGGGGCGCGAACCAGCGACCTACTGTTTCCCAGATGGCCTCTAGTCTCTACCCACTCAGTCCATTGATAGATACAGGTATGGGTGCAGAATAATCATTAAAAAAACAATATAATAGACCGAACATGTGCTGGTTAGGTTTGCATAATGTATGAACCATTAGAGGATATTAATAGAGGCATAAGTATCATGTGCATTCTATCACCAGTTAAAAAAAAGGCCTATAAATCTATCTGCATGTGGACTGACAGGGTTAGCATAGGTTATGAACCTTTCATATAATATAGATAGAACCCCAACTATTATTAGATTATTGGTTTACTTATGTATTACTTTATTATTAGATTACTATTTTTATGCATTTGATGTAGTGTATTATGATGTAGTATCTTGTGTCCTTGCTTACTGTAAATCGCTCTGGATTAAGAGCGTCTGCTAAATGCCTAAATTGTACACTGTAAACTGTAACTGGAGGATAAATCAAATGACACCGACTGAAGGCATCCTGCACCTACTGCTTTTACCTTACAGTGGTAATAGTCTCTCCTCAGAGCTTCTTGACTATATACGTGCTAATGCCATTACAGCAGTAGGGCATGTTGAGTCCACAAGGGATTTATTTTCACACCCTGACCCTACCTGAACTCACCTGGACAGATTATCCATTTATAACAGCTGCTTTTACAGTGCGTGACAGGATGCACGTCTGCTCTATAATCACTGGTGGAAGTAGTTACTAAGATGTTTTTACTTAAGTAAAAGTAGCACTACCACAATGTTTGTCTGCATTCCTGCATTAAAAAATGTGACTCGACTAAAAGTACAAAAGTATTGGCATCAAAATATACTTTAAGTACCAAAAGTAAAAGTACTCACTATGAAGAATGTCCCTTTTTTTTTCTTCTCCAAGATGTGTCTATTTTCGAAAAGCCAAAGTATAAAATAGGGCTTAAGTGTTTAATATATCGTCTCTGTTGGGTGGAAACCTCGACATGTCCAAAACTGTTACTTTTCAGGATTAAAAAAATATATATATAGCAAAAGTAGCAGATCTACAAGCTCAAAAGTTTCGAGCTTGCAGATCTGCTACTTTTGTGTGACACTGTAGTATGATAAAGTAGGGAATTATTTAACGAAAAAACACACAAAGTTAGAGGTTTCTGCCTGACAGCGATGATTTTTTGTAATAATTCATATCTGCAAATCAACTAACTAGAGTTGTCAAATAATCGGAGTTAAAAAAATGCAACATTTGTGTCTGGAATAGAAACACTCAATTAAAGTAAAAGTATCTCAAAACTGTACAGTAAATGTACTTAGTTACTCGTTTCCACCACTGTCTATAATACAGATGTCAGTGCTGTCTTCGCTCTGTCACTACAGTGTTAACACAGCTGTCTGTTTCATGTCAGTACATTCCCAGAGGCAGGGAATCATCATGCCACTGTCCTGACTGATGCTGGGCCAAAGGGCCAATCTTTTTATTTGTTTACAAAGCACTTAATAACTTGGCACCTACATGTATCAAGGATTCTATAGAGTTTTATGTTCCAACCAGAACACTCAGCCAGGTCCTCCTCCGCTCTCCTACTAGAGGTTCCCAAAGCTTCTCATAAGAAGCTTCGGTGAGGCTGATTTCTGGGTCTATGGTTGTGGAATACACTACCACTTGAACTTAAAAAGGCGAGCTCTCTTAGTTTTTTAAGAGTAAACTGAAATCCTATTTTTTCAATGTGGCATTTATCTAAATAAATTTTGTGTTCACGTCTTAGACTTTTTTTTGGTATTGCTATTTTTACTTTGATTAATTTGTATAATTTTGCCCTACGTTGACTTGCTCTACACTACACTGTTTAGTCATGTTTCTGTTTGCCAATTCAGTTTTTTCTGGCATTCTACTATTTATTATCTTAATGTGAAGCACTGTGGGTTACAGTTTTGTATGAAAGGTGCTATACAAATAAAGTTATTATTATTTTTATTATCAGCAGACAGTGGTTGGAGGACGGGTGGTCTCCCTACCCTTTCCTTGAGAAATACAGATCTCTGCGGGGTCCGCGGCCAAACACATCATCAATTCGGGGGTCCTTGACATGAAAACGTTTAGAGAGAACCATCGCTCTTAAAAAACTCACCTCGTGCTCTTCGACGCAGTTGGTGTTGGCGTAGTCGATGATGCACCTCCCCAGCCACTCGTCCGGCCGGGCGCTCAGGATGTCGTTCCTGCAGTTCTCCAGGAAGGGCTGCAGGCGAAGCAGCAGCGCCCGCGACAGCAGGTAGCCGAACCCGCCGTAGCAGTACCTCCCTTCCATCTCCCCGCCGATGAACTCCTCGGGACTGCCCATGTACAGCTCATTCTCCATGCTCAGGTGGCCCACCAGGGCCTTGATGCGGTCCGCCTCGGTGTACGTGTCGTCCTGGACGAAGTAGAACCAGTCGTACTCGTTGACGTAGTGCTCCAGCACGTACTTGACCGTCTGGAACATGTTCCAGATGAGCCTCTCGTCGCCGTGCGTGACCACGAACATGCCGTGGGGCACCTTGCGGTTGCGCGTCCCCGTGAAGAAGACCACGGTGTCCAGGTGGTGGCTGATGGTGCGGTTGACGGCCACGCCCAGCGTGTTGATGGTGCTCTTGGACGTCAGGACCCCGGCGAAGAGGCGCTCTCGGATCCCCAGCTCCGTGCTGATGTACTTTGCCCTGTTAAAAACCGGTGGTGTAAAATAAAAACATTTTTGAGGTGTTTTTTTTTTTACTTGAGTATTTCCAATTTTCAGTACTTTTACTTCTACTCCACTAACATGCAAATATTGTACTTTTACTACTACATTACAATTATTTGAAAACTTTAGTTACTGGTCACTTAGTAAGTGTAGGTTTTGATTATTATTACAAAACATATTAACCACTTATATATATATATATATATATATATATATATATATATATATATACACACTTTGGCTATTTGAAAATAGCTGATCTACAAGCTCACAACACGTCGCATTGCGACGCGTTGTGAGCTTGTAGATCTGATATTTTCAAAAGATTTTATACATCTGAAAACTTGGACGTTCTGCATAATGAGTACTTTTACTTTTGGTACTTTTTAATTTGATGCCAATACTTTCATACTTTTACTCAAGTACATTTTTAATATCTCTGCTGTCCGGCAGGAACCAGCTAACTCCAAAATGTTTTCAGGAAATGAAAAAAACAAAACAAAGATGGAGTTAGGAGGTTTTGTTCATCATTGATAAGAACAGCTGGCCGGTCAAAAGGGGGTGGAGCCTGGAGTCAGCTAAACCAGCTAACTCCACCCCCCTTTGCTGGAGTTAGCTGGTTTAGCAGAAAGTTTGAGGATCCATGGAGTTAGCTGGTTTTGTCAGAAGCACTTTTTTAATACTTTTCATTGGTTCAATTTTTTTTTTACCGGGTGATCAATAGCACTGATTTATGGAAAAAAATGCAAAAGCGGAAAAAAATTATGTAACGTAAAGTATTTCTATATTGCGGTATTGATACTTTTACTTAAGTAACAGATGTGAGTACTTCATCTATCACAGGTTTAAAAACCACCAGACAGGTTTTTGGTGTGTCAGCACTACCAGTAAAAGTGACACTTCCAAAGGCATGCAACAGCTTGTGTGATACATCACCACAGGGCTGTCACGATTATGACATTTTTACGCCTTCCAAAGGCGTAAAGGGTTTAATTGTCCCACAAATAATTGTGATTAATGATTTAATTGTGTGTTTGGCATTGAACATAGGATTAGCCCATTTAGGGCGGGAACCCCTATTTGCAACTATACCTTTCAGGACGGGAACCCCTTTTGGGGTTCTTGTTGCTATGAATAGTATATAGCAACATACATTTTTGGTAATTTCTGAATAAATATTTGAAGTTTTTCAGAAAACGTAGGCGTTTTTAGAATCGGCCTCAGGTCTAAATGGGTTCAAAATGACCTTTCTGTTTGCCTTTGTAAACAAATATTCCACAGGGCAGATATGACAAATAACTTGAATACTATACAAAACAAATGACTGACATATTTAATAATTGAATGCTTTTTAAATAGCGGAAATAGTCGATCTACAAAGCTCACAAGGGAGTATGCAGTAATTGTGACAGGCCTAAGATAAGAACTACCGGTAAAAGTGACACTTCCAAAAGGCATGCATTACGGCTTGCGTGATTCATCCCTGCCATCACAGATATACGTTGGAGAAGCCAGACCTCAAAGTATATTTTTTGCTGCTGTGGCATGCATGGCATGGCTGTTCTGAAGCCTAGTAATATAGAAAGTATGTTAAGGGAAAGGGGGTAATGTTTGGAAGTCGGTTGTTGACGTTGGACAGACTCCAAACCTAACCATATAGAATGACCGTACTAGAGCACAAAGCTCCATCTTGTGTCAAAAGAGCAGCGTGGGCCTGGGTGGAAAAGTAAACATGCAAATATACGGTGGTGATCTAATAAAACCCTTAGAGGATTAATCACTCATGTAATATTGTTTTAATCGGCGTTAAAAGCTTATAATTAATGATATTATGTTGAGGGTTTTTAGGCCACATATCACTGATGTCCACAATGACAAGAGGCTGGAAAGACTACTAGCGTTGATGCAAGGCTGTTGCAAATAAGGACCAGGGCCAATTCCTCAAATTATGAGTCAACTCACGACTGTTTTTAAACACTTGAACCCACTAGAGTCTAGACTTAGTCTAAACTGGAGCAGTTGTCGCTGTAGTTTGACTGCTTTTTTCCCCGTCTACACCAAATCTCATCGCTAAAGATTTCCGATCTACGAGCTCAAAACGTGTTGCGTTGCGCCACGTTTTCAGCTTGCAGATCAGATATGTTTTCATTCATGGATATTTTTTTGTTTTTGTCGCATTTCTAAGCCAACAATTTGATGACCAGCGGACCGGTAGGCAGCGCTCATCATCAAATTATTGCCGTAGGAATGTGACAAAAACAAAAAAATATCCATGAATTTAAGTCTCCATGGGGTGACTAGATAAAACTCTACAATTGTTGATGGTCAAAATTGGTTGACAAGTTCTCCAAAAAGAAAATACTTGGCCATGGCCCAACGCACATTCCATGCTGTTCTGCATGTCTGAAACCTGGCTTCTGATTGTTGGTATAATCTGCATTGGCCCACCACGACCATTCAAGATTTCTCTATAAGGTCACTGTGTTGACCCTAAACAGCAGTAATTTACCAGGCCATAAAAACAAAAGAACCCATAAAAAAGACACTTTGAAAATGCTCGTTTGACCCGTGGTTTGGATATAGAAATACGTGCTGAAAACACAGTGAAAATCACATTGTCTACTCTGAGTTGATGATAACATAAGATTGAGGATCACGATATTATGTCTTGTTACTACTATGTCAAGGAGCCAAAACCAAGACATTTTACTGTGCTTGATGGGACATAACAAATTAAATCTCTTGAATCTTAAAGGAGTAGTTCACCCAGAAAATGTCTTATTTTCTATCAATTACACACCTCGTGAAGCCTTGAATTCATGGAGATGTTTGTTTTTGACACATTCCTGAGCCAATGATTTGATGACCGGATGTATTACTTCTTGTAGGAGCTCAAAGTGTCAACTTTGAGTCTCCTATACATTAGCATCTTTCCGCCGGTCATCAAATTATTGGCTTAGGAATGCGACACAAACGAAAGAATCTCTGTGAAATCAAGGCTTCATGGGGCGTGTAATTGATAGAAAATAAGTCATTTTTTGGGTGAACTGAACCAGTGCTTTATTGAATACTTGCTACAGAACACAGCAAAATCCTCACCGTTAATTTATCCAATTGTAACTCTCAGAGTGTTAATGTAAGCAAATGGGTACATTTGTACACTGACACTCTCAGAGGTTAAATTAACAGAGGGTTTTACTTTTTAGAACAGTGATTCTCAAAGTGGGGTCCTTGAGGGGGTTCCAGGGGGTGCCCACTGCCCAGCTAAATGTGTTTAATATAGCATCAGAATCTGTTTAACCACTTTAACCTTATTCTATACTTTGGCTTATAATAAAAAATAGCAAATCTACAAGCTCATAACACGTCACGATGAGACGTGTTGTGTACTTGTAGATCTACTATAAAATCTTGAAAAACTTGAAAATATTGGGGTCCCTGGCAGCCAAATACATGTTAATTTGGGGGTCCTTTGAGAACCAGTGGTTTAGTGTATAATATTAGGTAGAAGTTGGGATTCCAGGGGTAAACAGAACCTGTGGGGTTTCTAGACAGGAATGTGGAGTAATCGAGCTAATTGGTAGGCCGTCGTCATGGCAACACAACGCTCTCCAGTTATTTTCAACCAACCAGCCAACCGACACATTATGAGGTGAAATCACCAGAACAGAACAGAGTGACGTTGGTGATGTGATCTGTGCAGTGGTTCTAAAACACCTTTTCATTCCATGGACATAAGTCTGAGAGAGTAGAGCCTCGGATCAAGACGTATTTTATCAATTTTGACATTTGCATATCTATGATACGAAAGTAAAAGTCAAGACTCGATAAAATACATCCATGATAGTCTTGATCCAAGGCTAGAGAGTAGACCCAACCGAATGGACCCTGGTTCCATTTGTACACTCTCAGAGGTACAGACCTGTAAAGGGTCCATTTAGAACCCCTGAGGGTCGCTGGAGGACCTCACTTTGAGAACCACTGCCAAAGTGGGATTTGTTGTCATTTTCCAAGTTGCCATAACCACATTGTAGCCCACGAACCTTGGACAAGATTGGTATTTAACAACAAAACTAAGATTCATAACTATAAATAATAGCCCAATGTTTGACTTGGGATGAGATTGTTACATTATGGGCTATTTTACCAATATAAAACCACATTGAGACTAAACACTAAAGTCTCCTTTACAAGTGTGAACTGGCCAAGAGGCACATATAGATATTACACACTGACCTTTTCCAGAATGACAAATACAGGGCAATGCAAACCAAATGGGGCAGATCTACAATCTCGCTACAAGGTCTGAGCTTGTAGATCTGCTATTTTAACTTTATAACACTTGTGAAATAGGACATTCTGCATAATGAGTACTTTTACTTTTGGTACTTTAAGTACATTTTGATGCCAATACTTTTTTACTTTGACTTAAAGTAATTTTTTTATACCAGACTTTTACTTGTAACAGAGTATTTCTGCATTGCAGTATTGACACTTTTACTTGGGTAAAACATTTGATTTCCACCACTGCATATAGACTGTCTATTGTGACATGTAAACCAACCAGACATTCATTATCACATATTGGGGCCCAAATCGTGCCAAGATATACAAGTCATTGGTTCTCAAAGTGGTTCCCCCAGGGGTCCTTGGGGGGGGGTACCAGGGGCCCCCAGCAAAATTAGTTAATAAAGCATCACAATCATTTTTAACCACTTTAACCATATTTTATACTTTTGCTATTCAGATATACAAGCTCATGCCGCGCTATGAGCTTGTAGATCTGCTATTTTAGAAAAATCCCTGACAGAAAAATATTTTTGATGGTGGGGGGGGGGGGGGGGGGGTCCGCACTCCGCAGCCAAATACATGTCATTTTGGGGGTCCTTGACATGAAAAAGTTTGCACTGATATAAGTGATGAAGTATTGATCCACGTTGCCTTACCGGAAAAGTTTCTTGGGACTCTGCTGGACTTGCTTATAGGGGACGACCCTCGGCTGGAAGTCCTCCTGGGAGTCCGTGGTGGTGCTCGCTATGGAGTTGGGTCTCCTGGCCCCCTTCAGCCCAGCGCCCTCCTCCTGCTGGGACAGAGGAGTCGCGGTGGCCTGGTGGTGGTCGTCGTGGAGGAGGCACTGTGTCTCCTCCACCCAGTTCACACTGAGCAGGCTGAGGGTGAAGCCCAGGGAAATGCCGACGATCACCGGACCGACGGGCCTCAGCAGAGAGATCAGCCATGAGAACCTCATTCTGAGAGGAGAAGGAGGAGAAGGAGAGGGAGAGGGAGGAGGTGGAGGAGGAGGAGGAGGAGAAGGAGAAGGAGCCGTCGGTGTGAACAACAGCAGCCTTGTCTCTGCCTCAGTGAGCATCAAAGAGCATTAAAGCGCATCAAAGAGCAGCAGACTGAGCAGAACTGGATACAAAGTAACGATAATGTACTAGCCGCTGCTTTCTTTCTTTCTGACTACATTAAAATGTTACCGATCGTTACGTGTCAGAAAGAGTCCCAGTCTGGCCCCTCCCCCTCAGCCGCCTCCTCGGGGTTGCCAGGTTTTGCGCGAGAAATAAGCAACCAGGTCTATGAGAACAAGCACCAAAAGATGCGACTATTATGAGCACTTTAAAGGGGTAGTTCCCCCAAAAATATATTTTTTTCTATCGATTAGTCACCCCATGGAGACTTGAACTCATGGATATTTTTTAGTTTTTGTCGTATTCCTAAGCCAATAATTTGATGACCAGCGGACCGGTAGGCAGCAGTTCCGGTAGTATATATTATATATATATAGTATATATATAGTATATATTGGGGCGGCCATAGCTGAGTGGTTATAGCTGAGTGGTTAGTGAGCCCGCCTAGGGAGCCAGAGGCCCTGGTTGCCCCAGGTACGATTCCAGGCCACGCCAGCATATGTGTCGATGAAATGAAATTTGTCCCTGAGCAAGACTCTTAACCCCTAATTGCTCACAGGCCCTCATTGGAAACAAGCCCGCAAGGACTTTCATGAACGTCCTGTTAAAAGGAAAGGAATTATCCATACACAAAGGAGACTGTTTGTGTCTCCTACCGGAACCACTGCCGGTCATCAAATTATTGGCTTACAAAAACAAACAAAAAATCCATGAATTCAAGTCTCCATGGGGTGACTAATCGATAGAAGAAAAGTATTTTTTGGGGTGAACTATCCCTTTAAGGGCCCTATCTTGGGCAAAGCCTTACCCGCTACCCATGAATTACGCACAAGGCAGCTGGCACTGTCCCTAAACGGCATCCTACGGCCACACTACTGCTATACATTATGCCCAGCAGCCCAGGGGTGCATTGGTCGCTTCACGGCCGACACCACGGCGTGGGGGCAATATGATTTCACGCACACGCGCAGGTATGGTACGGATGTGCACCCACGTCCGCGCTAGAACTTATTTTTAACTCTATGGCTAGAACGCGTCCCCCATCGATTCATGAGCCACAGCCACCACAGCCAAGTACCCAAATGGCTACTTTGCATAACAGGTTCACAAGTGAGTGTGCAAATGCATCCTCATTCCTCGCATGCACGGTCGGTAAGCAACACAGCATTTTGGCTACAGTAGGGCTGCTGCCAGTATGCTATCTGCACGCAACAATGCCACAGCCACCGTCGAAGAAGAGAAAGATACTCATTCAAAGCAAACTTTTAGTTTCAGCTCCTATAATTCAAGGCATTCCTTGAATTAGTTCAAAAAGACTCAAACTAAGCTACAAACAAAATGTCCTACACAAACATGTTTCCTACTGTACTTTAAGGTAAAATAAAATGTGCGTGATGCGTGCGTGATGTCATTAAAATAGTGTTCGGCAAAAAAAAAAACACCATTACACCCTTGATTATGCGACTCCGTTATTTGCGCCTGGATCCGTGCCTGTGGGCGTGTTGTTGCGCTTTCCCTAAAATTGCTATCTTGCCGACACGTTTGGGAAAGCGCATATCGGATTCTAAAACCACCCGCTATGCCAAATTTGTTTGGTAGAGTGTGCCTGCAATGGACATGTCGGCCGGGCTACAACGGCACAACATTCAGAGGCTCCCTCTCTCAGCTCAGGTGTTTTAGGGATAAGGCTGGTGTCCGAAGATAACAACTTTTACAAGGGAACGCCTCTTGAGCCATGCTAGATCCCCAAATAGTGGATTTAGCTACTCTTGGCCAAAATAGGGCCCGGCCAATGCATCAGCTATATGAAAATAGCTGAGCTTGTAGATCTGATATTTTCAAAAAAACTTTAGAAAAAATAATTGGAAACATTTTAACAACACAAATCTTGTATGCGGGGTCCCTGGCACAAAATATCTTTAGATGGATGGTCCGTGGACAAATAAGTATTAATTGGGGGTCCTTGACAAGACATGAAAATATTTGAGAACCACTGGTTTAAACAATATTCAGGAAGCAAGCCCAAATAAGCAACTACACTTTAGAAAGAAGCCCAAAAAAACACAACCACAAATTTTTACAAGGAACTTTACAGAAAAAACAAGCCCAAAGACGCTTATAATAAGTGGACATGGCAACACGGTCTCCTCCTCCTCCAGAAACATAAGCGTCACACGCGCAACACGGTGGGGAATGTTCCAGGACGTCTGTTTCATTTCGAGCTGCGCTTCAACTCGCTGGGCGCTCTACGGGAGGCTGCGCTCCATATTGAACAAGTGCACCGGAACGTGGCCAAAGAAGGAGAAGAAGCCCCGCCCCCACTGGGTTTGTTGTTCTACCAGCCAGGTGAGCTGCTGTCTGTCTGTTATTAAGAGGTTATTACAGGACACTATTAAATCACTACTATTGATCTGATAATAATAATTATGACGAAGATGACGATGGTTATGATTACAACCATATATTTTTTTTAAGTAAAAATGTTTATTATTATTATTATTATTATTATTATTATTATTATTGCTATTATTGTTATTATTGTTATTATTATTATAGTGCTGACTGTCTTACAGGTGGTATGGTCTGGACCACAGCTGTTTTCTATATTTCATGTACAATGTGCTGATCTAATGTGTTGTTTACATACAGTATATGTTGTGGATATTCAATGTTCTTCTTATGTATGTATTGTTTTCTGGCAAACACAATTCCATTGAGGGACATCATTGTGGAATGCCCTACCACCAGCCATCAGAAAGTGTGACTTCCAACCCTCCTTCCAAAGGTGAGTAGTATAGTATTCAGAGAGCAGTTTGTTTTTGGAGGTCACCGTCTGAAGCTTATTTTAGCAGTGGTGGGAAAAGTACTAAATGTTTTTACTTAAGTAAAAGTATCTCTTGCAATAATCTCTTTTACTAGTAAAAGTCTGGAATTCTAAATGTACTTAAGTAGAAAGTATTCATTATGCAGAATGTCCCGTTTCACAAGTTCAAAATGTATTAAAAATATTTTGAAAATAGCAGATCTACAAGCTCACAACACATCACATCGCGACGCGTTGTGAGCTTGTAGATCTGCTATTTTCAAATAGACACAATTTAAATAGGGCCAAAGTGGTTAGTGTATGTTTTGTAATAATAATAAAAATCTACAAAGTACTAAAAAAGTACTAAAATCAAATAATTGTAGTGGAGTAAATGTACAATATTTGTCTCTGAGATGTACTGGAGTAAAAGTATAAAGTATTGAAAATTGGACATACTTTAGTAAAGTAAGAGTACCTAAAATTTTCACTTATGCACAGTACTTGAGTAAATGTACTTAGTTACTTTCCACCACTGTTTTGTTGTGACATTGAGATGTTGGAGAACCAAGAGGTGCAAGCATATTCAAAGTGTCATTGAATGAGGGCTCCAGCAAGACTTTTGTTGACAAAATAAGGAAATTCTTATAATGAGTAAGTAACATGTTTTCCCTCTGCCTCTTTCTGTAAAGAACAGGTTCCAACCTGTTGATGTTAAGTATTAACATAACAATTAAACTAACGCCCAACTTGATCACACAGCACAGCATCACACAAAAGCATCAAAATCAGCAGATCTGCAAGCTCGAAATGCGGTGCTACGCGGTTTGAGCTTGTAGATCTGCTATCTTTGAATTTGAATCCTGAAAAGTAACAGTTTTGGACATAGAGTTTTCCACCCGACAGAGACGATTTACTGTAGTTAAGTGCATTTTTTGAGTATCTATACTTTACTTTTGTATTTGTATTTTTGGATACCTGTGACTCACTCACTTCACTTACATTTCTAATTGTACTTTTCACTTCATAGATCTTCTATTTTCACTATTGATATTTTTTTGACATTTCTGGAAAATCTTAGAATTTTGGGGGTAATGTCTCAAAAAGAGAATTATAAAAAATAAAATGTACTCTCTAATTTGCAACATTTAAGTATTTCTTAAAAGCACATACGTTTGAATACCTTTTAAAAGCAAGTATACTCCAGTAGTTTAACTCAAGTACAAATTTGACTGAGCAACTTGGAGTCACTTGGAGTGGAGTAATATTTGACCAGGAGTATCTTAACTTTGACTCGAGTACTGTACTGGGGTTGAGAGTGCTTTGTCCACCACTTCTACTATCAGTGGCATGGACTCCTGTGACCCTTAACACCCTTTTAACCCTCACTTACACAAACCCTCCGCTAGGAGGCAGTAATGGTCCATTAAGAACAAGAGCACCCAACAGTATGACTGCCTATGTCCAACTAAGTATTATTTATTGTTTCCCAGCACATTGTTTGCTGTACTCAGAAGTACTCAGATTTATTTTACCTAAGTAAAAGTAGCAATACCAAAATATAAAAAAGGGGGGGAAGCCAACATTCTACTTGAGTAAAAGTTTAAAATTACTGGCATGAAAATATATAAAATATATATATTTTACCAAAGTAAAAGTGCTCATTATGAAAGGCCTTTTCAAAACGAGACACATTGTGAGTTTGTAGATCGGCTATTTGTGGTGAAGAGATTTGGTGTAGAGGGAAAATATTACCACACCTAATATAGAGCCCCGGGGAAGTGTGTGTGTGTGTGTGTGTGTGTGTGTGTGTGTGTGTGTGTGTGTGTGTGTGTGTGTGTGTGTGTGTGTGTGTGTGTGTGTGTGTGTGTGTGTGTGTGTGTGTGTGTGTGTGTGTGTGTGTGTGTGTGTGTGTGTGTGTGTGTGTGTGTGTGTGTGCGTGTGTGCGCGTGTGTGCGTGTGTGTGTGTGTGTGTGTGTGTGTTCTTCTCCCTCATGTCAGTAAGAGGCCAGTAATGTGTCAGCCCGTCCCAGTGGAAGACCACCTTGCGGCCCGCTTCCAGCTGCAACAGGTAGCTGCCCTATTCTGTAGACCAGAGGTTCCTAAACTTTTTCAGCTCAAGACCCCAAGACTGCGACCAAAGCTTACACAAATACATTATGAATTAACCACTTAAGCCCAATAAAAAAATAGCCAATCTACGAGCTCATAACGTGTCTCAATGAGATGTGCTGAGAGCGTGTATATCTGCTATTTTCACCATTTCTTAAAAGTTTAAAACATGTACAGAATTTAACATTTCTGAAATTGCTTTGGAAAATGTTTGACTACTCTTTTTTTTTGTAGCTATGTATATTTATTTATAAAAAAAAAATCGTTTTCAAACATTTTGTATGGGAAACATAAAAAAAAACCCTGATAATTACTCAAGTCACAACCCATAAAAATGGGTCCATGACCCCAAAATAGCTCCAGACCCATTTGTTTTGTAAACACTGCTGTAGAGTGTAGTAGACCACACCCAACAGCCCCCCCCCCCATTACAGTATGGTCCAGTCCAATTACTACGAAGCTTCGGTGACACCCCTGCTTTCTCTAAGTACATGTATGTACTCAAGTACTTAAGTACAATTTTGAGGTACTTTTACTTTACTGAAGTATTTCCAATTTTCAGTACTTTTACTTTAGTTGCTAGTTACTTTGTAGATTTTGATTATTATTACAAAACATACATTAACAACTTCAGTCCTATATAAACATTAAACATTTCACAAATAAATATTTCACAATGCGTCACGATGCGACGCATTGTGAGTTTGTAGATCTGCTATTTTCAAAAGATTTGTATACGTTTGAAAACTTGTGAAAAAGGACATCTCCGCATAACAAGTACATTCTACTTTTGGTACTTTAAGTACATTTTGATGCCAATAAACTTTTGTACTTTCACTGACGTAAATGTTGAATTCTGGACTTCTACATTGCAGTATTGATGCTTTTACTTTAGTAAAAAAATTGAGTACTTTTTCCACCATTAGCTTTCTGAGAGGGGTCAAACTAGCACCCACACCCGGGCCCCTAAGGCAAAGTCCACTCTCACACATCAGGAATAATAGCCCCGGCCTCAAGTGCTTTCTGGGTCAAAGTGTGTGTGTGTGTTTCACGCAGCCTCTCTCACAGCTGCGTGAAGTAATCCAACCCCACCTCCACCCAGCTGCCCAACCATTACATGGATATCAACCATGGCTGGGGGCTATGGACGAGAGCATTGACACCATGATGGGGCTGACCCTTCTCTTCACGGTCAGGCCAACAGACCGCTTTAAATACCTCAAGGCGGATAATCATGCCCCCTTATTCTGGGGCTTCTCCATTGCTGCGTGTTGAAGTGTCCTTGAGCACAATCTGGGAACCCATCGCCAAATGAAAAGGAAAAACAGCGCCCTCTGCTGTTTTTGACTATCTCACTTGGCTCTGGGAGGAAGTCGACGAAGCACCCGTGCGCAGGGAAACCGGGGTTTTGGTCTGCCTTCAGCCTTTCACTTCCGGTGGTGCGACTATGTTTTCATTCCCACTAACAATATTTCTACACGGAACACTAACACCACTTCTCCCAGAGAACATGGATCGTTTTGGTTATAAGCCCACTTGTTTCTATGATGAAAGAGCAAGTTAAAATGTGAATATCTTTCCGTGGTTTTGTCTGAACGTTGTAAAGCGTTTTGGAGAAAGGCGCTATGCAGTATATACAGTATCGTCGCTGTCAGGCAGAAACCTCTTATCTCTCTTATCTCTATTTAACTTTTTGTGTTTTTTTTTCCGTAAATTAACACCCTACTTGATCATACTACAGAATAGCAGTACAAAAATAGCAGATCGACAAGCTCAAAAAGCGTTTTGAGCTTGTCCATCTGCTATTTTTGCTATTTTTGCTATTTGAATCCTGAAAAGTACAGTTTTGGACATATGAGGTTTCCACCTCACGGAGGCAATATCAATTGCAGACCATTTTACCATTCATCCTTACTTGTCAAACTACTACCAGAGTTGAGGATATTCCACCACAGTGAGTTCCTCTGAACTCCCCCCCCCCCCCCCCCCCCCCCCAGTTCAAGTTGCTTAAAGGAGTAGTTCACCCCAAAAAATCCTTAGTTATTTTCAATCAATTACACACGCCATGAAGCTTTGAATTCATGGAGATGTTTTAGTTTTTCTCGCATTCCTAAGCCAATAATTTGATGACTGGAGACTCAAATAGTCTCCATTGAGTCTCTTACTGTGCAGTCACCCGGTCATCAAATTATTGGCTCGGGAATGCGACAAAAACATCTCCATGAATTCAAGGCTTCATGGCGTGTGTAATTGATAGAAAACAAGTCATTTTTTGGCTGAACTACTCCTTTAAGGGTAAAGAAAATGCCTTCTACTACGCAGCCTCAACACAGTGGAATGCTCTACAAACAGCCCTGACATGTTTAACTTCCCCATTAAAGTTTAAAGCTGACTTAAAAAGCATGGCTCCATGAACATTGAAATTGGACTTACGTGTAGATAAATTTGTTCCCTGGTTGGCCTTACTCCAGGGTTGTAAACGGCTCACTCCTTAAGAGTGACAACCCCCGGGGCACGGTGGCGCAGTCGGTAGCGCTGTCGCCTCACAGCTAGAAGGTCCTGGGTTCGATTCCCGCCGGGGACGCTGTGGGCGCTGGGGGCGTGTCTTCTCCTCCGCGTCATCAGCGCCCATACCCTAGGTGGGGTTGGCGAAAGGGCCTACTCTGTGTGGAGTTTGCATGTTCTCCCCGTGTCCCCTAGGGTAGTTAATACCCTCACAAAAACATGTAGTAATCCTGGTCGCTATACCGCCTCCCCCATGACAGCCGGGGCGCCTGATGGAGGGGAAGGGAACTGGTTGGAATAACGTGTTCCTTCCACGCGCTACGTCCAACCAGGGAAACTCCCCCCTGTCAGGTGACAAGAAGGTCAGTTGGCTCTCATGCCTGAAGGAAGCATGAGCTCGGCCCTGGCCTCCCTACTGTGGGGGACTGGTGTAGTGCTGGTGTAGGGCTGGTGTAGCGCCCAGGATCACTTAGGAAATTGGCACCGGGTGAAAAAAATTAGTTACAAAAATCGCGGGATAAAAAATTTAGTTAAAAAAAAAAAGAGTGACAACCCCAAAAAATGGCCCCCACCTCCTTTTATGTTATTATCATGAATGTAAACAGTATATTTTGATTCGGTGCAACCACACTTGCAATTTCCCAGAATTGCGCCTTTCTAGTTGTTTTTGTTGCACTGTTGTTTTGTCCGGATGTTTGAGTGTTGAATGTTTACTGGACCACAATGGAAACAATAGCTTTTGGCTCTTTTGTGTCATCCATTTGACGTGTTTCTAACCCGCTGTACTGCCTGTGCTTTTAAAAGTCGTCAATAAAAGTGTTCAAACAATCAATCAAAGTTCAGGCTCAGATGGTGGTCCGAACATGAGGTCCACTGGGGTCTATAGCTCTCTTCCGAACATAAGAGGCCCCCCGTGTCGACTTTGTGGCACCAACACAAAATGTATCTCCGAACCACTCACTCAATGCTAAGCACACAATGGAAGAGGGTGCTCCCCGCAATTAACCCTGTCCCACAGGCTGACACATATTAAATAAACGATAACACATCACAATACAACACATAAATCCCCCTCCAAACACATCACCATGGTAAACAATAACTTAATTAAATGGCAATAAAACAATAGGCTAACCAAAAATGTGCCCCCCCCGCACCCACCCCCAAGTCATGCTGGAAAGTCCCTCATCCCCTGTCTAATGCACATGCTACTACAATAAAGAATTTTGATTCAGCCGCTGGAATTTTGTCCATGCTCCATAATGCCTACGTAGCATTTATGTCTGCACTCAAATGTTCATTCTTTAAACAAGAAAATTCAAATTCATTAATTGAAAATAAATCAATTACTTAGTTGAGCCATATGTCACTATAATGCTAAATACTTGCTCTCTCTCAATCTCTCTCTCTCTCTCTCTCTCTCTCTCTCTCTCTCTCTCTCTCTCTCTCTCTCGTGTGCGTGTGCGTGTATATGTGCATGCATGCGTGCGTGGCTTTGCCTCCACACAGGTGTGTAGATGATTTAGTGTTGATTTGAGAGCAGACTGGGGATCAATTCACTCTGCAGGTTGAAGATCCGGTCGGAAAACGGAAACGGCGCGTCCCATGTATGTGTTTATAATGTGTTCAACATACCGGAACGTCATTTGTCATTTGACCAGTATGTGATGACATGACAAATCAAATGACGTGAAATGATAAGCGACATGACGAATCAAATGAAGTGAAGTGATAAGAGACAACGCGAATCAAATGGCGCAACGTAAATGACGTGAAATGATAAGCAAGACATACTGTATAAATCCACATCACATACTTGTCGTATGGTGGTACGTGATGTAGACTGATGTGAATGATGAAACTTTACCAGAAACCGCTGTGAAATGATACGAGACATAAATCACATAAATCCACATCACATACAGGTACAGGGCAGGAGAGATGACAAAGCTATAGTGTGACAATAACAGATACATTTTGTTCTGAAGGGTAGACTGATGTAACATTTAAGAATTGACATTTGGAAATACAGTATTGCAGTCATGTCCACTTTTGGGTGAAAAAAGAAAGATGAGTTTTGAAGGAGTTTGTTTTGTGTCAAACTAGCAGGTACACATTTATAAAGGTCATGTGCATGATAGAGGTGTTATTCATGTCCTAAAAATACTTCACACCTCTCACACCCAACCACATATGTCTCACAGACCCTGAGAATCTGCTGCTGTGCATTGTTAGTAATGTAATAAGTGTTACATACTTACGAAGTGTTACATACTTACGAAGTGTTACATACTTACTCTGAATACTTTTGAGTGTTCACTTGTTTCTTGCTAAAACCAGACTTTATGATGATGATGATGATGATGATCATTATTATTATTAACAACACAACCGCATAATGCACACTCATTTCCCAATACAGAGGCAAATTCTATTATTATCATTATTATTTTTAATGTAATAATTAAAATGTTTATGTATTTTTATTTGAATTTCCTTTTCACACATTTTTGAAAATAGGGAAAATAGCATAATCTACAAGTTCACAACATGAGTAGCATGTCTCATGTGAGAGAAAACACTAAATCTCTCATAATAACATCTTTGAGCTTTAATTGAATTTTATTCCTGTGATAATATCTAAGTGTTACACCTATGGTGACCGCAGCAGGTCAAAACAGTTCATTTCCTGCAAATGAACTGTTTTGAGCATAGACACTGTCTATGCTCATAGACAGCATAGACACTTTTGCAGGACAGTACTGTGTACATTGACAGTATACTGTACACTGCATTTAACCATACAATGCATTTACTGCACACTCTTTGCTAGTTAATCTAACTTATAGTACTCAATATATACAATAACAATAACATGCTCTGTGTGGACCACCTAGTGTGCTAGCTTCCCTCCGAGGGGTCAGTCGTTAAGGTTATAGTGTATCACAATTCTTAATACAGTATGTGAGGTTAAAGTCTATATTAAAGCTAGTATGATTGATGTCTTCCGTGCTTTCTAGATGCACCTCCCTTTGACCTATAGAAAGATACAATTTAGTTAACTGTACCAACATATCAATAAGTATCAGTTGTTGTGCTTTTAGTATTTCCTAATATTTTAATTGTACATATCCACCCTACAGTAAACTGATCAGACTCCTACAATGGTTTCAAACACGTCCACTCTGGCTCCACCAAAAACAACCACATAGGCAGCGTCGATGGTGTCCTTGTCTCTCCCTGCTCTGGGCTTCTCCCCCTTCTCCCCTTCTATCTCCAACTCCACCATAACAGAAAGGCCGGTCTTGAAGCTTCGTGACCGGCTTTGGAATGACTCGAGGCACAATGTCCCAGAATCTGAAAGTGTTGCGTAAATTTGTACTAATGAAATGATGATTAATGATTTATTTTCTTTCTGCTCTAGCAGAACTTGACGAAAAGCAGAAACGATAGTTGCATATCTCACCTCATGATCTAATTTTAATGTTCTGTAGGCAGTATGTGTCTTCTACACAGCAGCTGTGTGTGTGTGTGTGTGTGTGTGTGTGTGTGTGTGTGTGTGTGTGTGTGTGTGTGTGTGTGTGTGTGTGTGTGTGTGTGTGTGTGTGTGTGTGTGTGTGTGTGTGTGTGTGTGTGTGTGTGCGTGCGTGCGTGCGTGCGTGCGTGCGTGCGTGCGTGCGTGCGTGCGTGTATGCACTTCCTCTTTCTCTCACGCTACCATCTCTCCTCTCTGGCCAGTATGGGTAACTCTGGGGTTCTCCCTCTTTCAACACAGTTTTATCATCGACAGTGTACGTTTTTTTTCTATTTGTTCTGCTATTTCGATAACAAGCTAGCTGATCTTGCACTTCAGTGTCCACTGAACACTGTGCTGTTCTTTACACGTTGCTTTCCTCTTCTGCAACCCTGGTGTTCTGATCAGCAGAGGAGATGACGCCTTGTCTACGACAAACACTCCCACTGATGTTTACATAATCTGGACTGTCCTCCTGAAACACAGTGAATCATATTCATAATTATCAATAAATCATAATGTATACAATTCATCATCAGTATAGATAAGTGCAATCAATAAAAAATATTTAGCTCTCCTCACTTCTTTGTCCATGTCAGAATCTTGTTTCCTTTAAAAGCAAGAAATATCATTTTAAAACAATTGTTTCAAGTTTTAATGTGTTGCAATACTGACACAAACATAACTTTCATTGTAGAGTTATGGTGACATGAAACTCACCAGGCCCAGCACATAACCAAAGGAAGCAGCAGCACTGCCAACACCTTGATTCCAATACCAACCCGAAGAATGACAAGATGAACTGCAGCAAAATGACACCATATTTAACATTAATTATCATCAGAGAATGAAATCAATCAACATGATTTAAAGTGTGGTTTTCTGGTTCTTTATATATTTTAAATCTAAAACTACATCTAAAACTACATTATACACTTTAGTAGATTTAGTTATCAGGTTACAGACTGTAAAGAACATACCAGTGGTGGAAAGTAACTAAGTACATTTACTTAAGTACTATACTTAAGTACAATTTTGAGGTATTTGTACTTTACTTGAGTATTTACAATTTCCAATACTTTTACTTCTACTCCACTACATCTCGGATCCAAATATTGTACTTTTACTCCACTACATTTATTTGAGTTACTTTGTAGATTTGGATTATTATTACAAAATATATTAACCACTTAAGCCCTATATACATTTCGTCTGTTTAAAAATAGCTGATCTACAAGCTCACAATGTCTTGCATTGCGTACTGCGACATCTGCAATTTTTAAAAGATTTTATGCATTTGAAAACTTGTGAAATGGGACATTCTGCATAATGAGTACTTTTACTTTTGGTACTTTAAGTACATTTTGATGCCAATACTTTTGTACTTTTACTCAAGTGCATTTTGAATTCCGGACTTTTACTTGCAACAGAGTATTTCTATATTGCAGTATTGATACTTTCACTTAAGTAAAACATTAAACTTTTTCCACCACTGGTTATTACAATCATTCCTTCCAACAGCTTCCTCTGTCTACTCACTGTCTATTGTGTCCATGTGCAGCAGAACCTCAGTAGAGTTGCTTTCTCCCAGTGAGTTCCTGGCGTGACAGACGTACAGTCCAGTGTGGGAGGGCTGCAGAGAGGCCAGAACCAGCACCTGTCCTCCTGACCCTACCTGGACCAGGGAGCTGGAACCAGGGGTCCTCTTGTACCAGGTGTAGTTGTGTACCTGTGGGTTAGCGTCACTGCTGCAGGTCAACTTCACACTGCCGCCCTCTGCTGGACTGTCTGAGGGACTGACCTCCACTGACACGTTCACTGGGGCATCTTTGATATAAACATAAAAAAAGACAAATAATATTAGGTCATACACTATGAATGAGTAAAAATAAATGACACATTTCAGACACTAATATTAGATGAACTTTTGGCATTTCTAACTATGATTCCTCTTTGAATAGAATAGACAGATTAATATGAGTATAATGTATGTACCACCAGTGAATATATGAATATACATATATCGCCTGTAAAGGATACAGGCTGTCAACAGTGGAAATAAGACTGATATATATATATGTACAGTGTCAGCCAGCCTTGAACAGTGGGTAGCTGGAGAATATACTGTATGTGCACATTGTGCAGTCTATGAATAGTGAATACAGTATAATGAGTAAATATACAGTGCTGTTGTATTAATGGAATGCACGGGAGAATAAAATAGAGAAAAAAACATTACGGCAAAGAGAGAGAAAGACCTCACATGAACCCATATAAACTCACACTGCACATCCAACATCACAGCTTCAGACTTCATGTCTCTTGTCCTTCAAAAGCACACTGGTAACTCCCAGCATCCTCTATTCTGGCCTGGAATCGTGCGTTGCCCGCCCAGGATGTTGATTGTTCATTTTTAAACCAGAACATGTTGGGACTTGATTTACAAGCTGCTTCACAGGTGAGTGTCACCCATGTCCCCTCTGACACGGTGGAAGGGGTCAGGCGTGCAGACGGTTCTGATCAGAAGAATATAAACAAGATGGATGTCAGTTGATGAGATCGTCAGGGAAGATTTGACCTTGATTTTACACAAAAGGTTAAAAAAGTACTCTTGTTTACCTGTTACAGACAAAGACACTTCTTGACTTTTTTGACTTGAATCACCCGTTGTCCAAAACTTGAAGTAATAATTTGTCGCATCGCTGTTTTCTGTGTTGTTGATCCTCAGGGTACAATCATGGAGTTTATTACCAATGTATTCAATACGACCTTGATTTGAAAGTCGTTTGGATAGATTAATTTCAGAGTCCCGGGAGAACCAGGATACATCACTGACAGTGCGACCCATTGGGTATTCATATGAACAACCAATATCTACTGATTCGCCTCTCATGACACATGGAGATGGATTGGTTATGTTCACTCTCCACTTATTACCACTCCACACACCTGTAAAAGACAAAACAAATAAACAGCTGTCAACAAAAATGGTCAATCTTCAGATTATTATTATTTTACTATGTGAAATAATAATGCTCTTCTTCTGGCCACGTTCTACTTATTAAGCTGATTGTGATAACATGATGTATCAAATAGTTGAATGTAAGTATGATCCTCAATATGATTAAATAATAGAATAGAATAGAACATATTTTAAAATCTAATTTTAAAATGTACTGTAATCAACATTCAGCTAGGTGTTTGACATATAGTATTTGACTTGTACTTTGCAGTTTGGAAGTACTTTTGTAAACCTAAGCGGGTTGAACACACTGTGAATATGAAACCATTTTAAAGTCTCCTTACCAGGCACCAAGATCAGAATGTCCAGGATCACACTGATTGTCTTTAGAGACCTCATGGTATCTTTATGGTGAAAACTGACCCCCAGCATCAAGTAACTGCAATGAAAGACACACTTGACTTCTCAACCAATGTATTTGGACATCCTCAGGGGATCTTTGCGAGATATGCGTCATTACTTTTGAAAAGGAAAGCTTCCTTTAACCCTGTCTTCTACCCTGAGCCATCCCAAACTAGCAAAGTGTGTTGGAATTAGGTGAGCTTAAGGCAGAGAAGCTAGTCGTATTGTCTGAGGTGCAAGCATGATCAAAATGCCCGCTAGATTCTTGAGAGCCCTTTTGTTGACAAAAGAGGAAATCCCGCCCAAAAATCTTGTTCTTTGATTGACTTTCTTGAAAACGTTTGATCACCTGTCAGTTTAGGCAACCTCTTCTTTGCTAGATATTACTATATTGTCAACTCTGACCTTGAAATCATTTGCATTACTAAGGGTACGTTTGGACCCAAAAAGTGTTCGGAACTGATTGAGGGCTTCCTAAACTTGCATTTTGTCCTCGCCCACGACTGAGTCATCAGTGAACAAAAATCTGTATAAAAATGAGTATAAGATACAATCCTGTCAATGAATATTTAAAGTATCATTGCTACTAAGTTACAGTGAGGTAAATCAGACATACTCACTTGCCTCCAGAGTTTGTCTGTCCAGTATGTCTACATTATCAGTCATCTAGACATACTGTAATGACCAGCATTACAACACCCACCCAAAACTAAAAAGAGAAGTCAAAGTGAAAACCACTAAATTGTGTTGTTCCTTCCTCTCTCTTCACATGTTACTTGGATATATTTATGGTACAAAACATATGTGTTAACTATTGACTTTTAGTTCACTGTTAACTGTCTTGACAGTGCATCAAAAAAACTTAGTTAATAAAGCGTCACAATCATTTTAACCCCTTTATCCATATTTTATACTTTGGCTTTTCAAAAATAGCAGATATACAAGCTATATGAACTTGTATATCTGCTATATTTGAAACATCCCTGGCACAAAATATTTTTGATATGGGGGGTCTGCAGCCAAATACATTTACAAATCAAAAGCCTCAAAAGTAACTAGTAACCAAAGTTTTCTAATAATTGCAGTGGAGTAAAAGTACAATATTTTCCTCTGAGATGTAGTAGAGTAGAAGAAAAAGTACTGAAATTGTAAAAATACCTCATGGTCACCCGGGTAACACAGCATCTGCTTAAAAGTTTTACTTGTGGTTTTGATTGAGTGATTGAATACTTTATTAACAGTTTGCAACAAAAAAAAAAGCACAGAGGTACAGTTTCAGAAAAACAAACAAATGAATGTGTGGTGCCATAATTAAACGTAATAATTGATATTGCACACACACTGCCTATCAAGAAATTTAAAACAAGGCTCCATCTCCAACATAAAAAAGGAGTAGAGGAGACAATAATGAAATTTAAGTTTGCTGCAGGACCAAATTGGAAACATATGGGGGCCATTAAGGCCGCACCTGATTAAATAGCATACATTCAAAGTTCAATTAGGACAATATGAAAATAATACAAGCTCACAAGGGGACCAGCAGTGCAATAAAGACATAAAACCACAAAAACTGCACAGAAGAAGAAAAAGACAGAAAAACTAAATATTATAATTCCCCTCTGTGTAGAAATACATGAAACTGATTTTTTGGTGGTTGTTGGTCAATTAAATACGATAACAATATATTTAAACATAATAATAATAACAGTGTTATAATAGTGTTAAAATAATAGATAAATAAATAAATGCCGGATATAAATTGGAAGTCAGGTGGGTTGGTTGCCCCGGCAACTCGAGGTGTCCGTGTAGCTGCCTGACTGAAAGGTCTGCAAGCGGTCTTTAGGGATCCCATCGCCCGGAGGGACGTTCGCGTTGTGATTGGCTATTTGGTTGTCTGGAAATTGCTGACGCGTGTGGCGTTGGTTTAACAGCAGGAATTAATGTGTCAAAACAAAACAAAACACTATTTAAATACCATAAATAATAATATAATAAGGACATTTGTAGCCAGGTGACAACCTATAGCCCAATGGTGATGATTAATCAACCTCCAAATGTATAATATAAATGTCCTCTCCTCTGTGCAGTGGTCAGTGACAGTGCATGGCGTAAAGTAACTAAGTACATTTACTCAAGTACTGCAATTAAAAATTTGAGGTATTTTTTTTTACTTAACTGGAGTATTTCCAATTTTCAGTACTTTTACTTCTACTCCACTACATCTCAAAGTAAAATATTGTACTTTTACTCCACTGCAATTATTAGAAATGTTTAGTTACTAGTTACTTTGCAGATTTAGATTATTATTGCAAAACACGCAGTAACCACTTCAGCCACATTTTGGCCATTTGAAAACAGCAGATCTACATGCTCACCACGTTGTGACTATGAGCTTGTAGATCTGCTATTTTCAAAGGGTTTTGAAAATATATGGGACATTCTGAATAACTACTTTAGATGGCAATACTTTTGTAATTTTACTCAAGTAAATTTTGAGTACCAGACTTTTACTTGTAGTTCTAACAGTCTATTTCTACATTATGGTATTGATACTTCTAATATTTTAAATTTATACTTTTTTAAAAGTACTAGACTTTTACTTCTTCTAGGAATAAATACAGTTATTATCACACAGTCTAGTTGATGTGTTTCTGGTTTCTGCCTGCTTGCAGGTCGTGCGAAGAAATATGCCTTTGAAGCCTATAACTTGTGAGCTTGTAGGTCTGTTATTTTTGGTGCGCGACCCCGTCGTGCGACGAAGTATAAATGGGACATATCATGCACCTCACGCTGGACATATAATCAGCAGTGTTGCCATGCCTGCTTATTATAAGTGACCGTAGGTGGGCTTGTTTTTCTGTAAAGTTGCTTGTAAATATTGGTAGTTGCGGTTTTTTGGTCTTTATTGTTTCTGTAAAGTGTAGTTGCTTATTTGGGCTTTGTTTCTGAAGTGTTGTTTGGGCTTAATTGTTTCCTAAATGTTGTTTAAACCAGTGGTTCTCAAACAGTTTTCATGTCAAGGACCGCCCAAATTAATATATATTTGTCTATATATATATATATATATATATATATATATATATATATATATATATATATATATATATATATATATACACACACACACACACACACACACACACACACACACACACACACACACACACACACACGCACAATTTGGTGATTTGAAAATATTCCACAATTTTCACTTTTTTCTCTCAAGATTTTTCTTTGAAAATAGCAGATCTACAAGCTCACAACGCGTCACATCGCGTGAGCTTACAGATCTGCTATTTTCAAACAGCCCATGTGGGTGTAGAGTGTTTTGGGGCATTATTTTATTTCATAGACCTGGTTGCTTATTTCTCTTGCAAAAATCTGGCAACGCTGATAATCAGCCTTTAAACCGGTTGCTCTGCAACCAGCGAACCAATCACAGCGCGAGTGCCCCTCCCCTGGGCTATGGGATGTAAACTCCAGCTGCTTGTGGAAATGTCAGTGCGGCTGCTTCCCTCTCGAGTTCTGCTCCTCCGTCCTAGAATATTAACAACCTACAAGTTCTACCGCTGCTTCACTGTCGCTTTGTGCTTATTTTAAACGTATTCAAGCTACAATAACAACAACATTTGCTTTTATTGGTCGATATTATGGAGGAGTGCCGTGTGTTGTCCGTTCAGAGTCATGTTGTCAGGGGATACGTAGGGAACAAGGCTGCAACCTTCCCACTGCAGGTAAGAAGAGGAAGAGTGGCATGAGAGGAAAATGAGTTAAAAATTAGTTAAAATGAGTTAGATGGCATGATGAGAACAATGAATGGCAGGTAAGAAGGCTATCAGTACAGTAGCCTATATGAGCTACAGTGGTGGAAGTACAGATATGTAAAAGTAGAAAATGCCAAAATGTAGAAATACTAGTAAATACAAGTAAAAGGCCTGTGTTGAAGATGTCACTTGAGTAAAAGTAAAACAAAATACACTGAAAGTGCCAAAAGTAAGTACTAAAATGTTTGAAAATAGCAGATCTACAAGCTCACAATGCATTGCATTGTCAGCTTGTAGATCGGCTATTTTCAAACAGTCTATGTATAAAATAGGGCTTAAGTGGTTAGTATGTTTATCATATAATAATGTATATCTGCAAAGTAACTAATAAGTAAAGTTTTCAAATAATTGTATTGGAGTAAAAGTACAATATTTGCCTCTGAGATTAAGTGGAGTAGAAGTAAAAAAATATAGCAAATTGGAAATACTCCAGTAAAGTAAAAGTACCTCAAAATTGTACTTGAGTAAATATACTTAGTTGCTTTACACCACTGATGGCTGTGGTTCTCAAAAGGAGGTCTCCTCAGCTGGGTACCTTATTGCTTGGGGGGGGGGGTAACTCTGACAGTCTCTGTAACTGCCTGTAACTCTGACTATTATGGGGTCATTGGAAGAAAACAAAGTTTGAGAATCATTGAATAAATGTCATGAGAATGAATAGAGCTTATGATGAGTGAAGACTCTTTTAAGTGTAGATGATGACAGTCAGATGATGGTAAAGAAGTGGCTTCGCTTGAACTGGCTTCCCCACATTGACACATTGATTGAGACACATTGTAACCGTTACTAACCGATTATTGAAGTGATCATGTCTTAAGTTGGGATACACACCAGTGTCCTGCAATACACAAATAACTTTCTACTGTAAATATCAATTGGGATGACCACTACTCATTCATCAAACGTTACGCCATATGAATGAATGAATGAATTAATATAGGACAAATAGGTCTGCCCTTTCGATAGTGCTGAATAAGAAGACTTTTTGTGGGGTGAAAGATTTGAGCAAAACTGTGGTTTATGATGTATACAACTACTGTCACGATAGCTGGTTCATTTTGATTCCCACAGCAGAGCAGAGGCCATCATTTATTTATTCAAACAAAATGTGACAAACCCCACTAGACAAACACAGACTGCATTGAAGAGTGAAGCAGCCACACTGCGCTCTTGTTTTAACACCTGTCTCTCCATTCTTTGACCTCCTGGTGTTCCCGTGCAGGTGCTGGGCTTTGAAGTGGACTCCATCAACTCGGTGCAGTTCTCCAATCACACAGGTTTGCTGAGCTCTCTTATATCCATTAAAGACCTTTTAACCTTATAAATCAGTAGTTCTCAAACTTTTTATGCCAATGACCCCAAATTGATATGTATTTTGCCTTGGACCCCCCCCCCCATCTTTTTTTCCCCCAGAAAAGAAGATTTATGTTAAAATAATTCTAAATTATTCAAAAATGTTCATACACTTTCAAGATTAAAAAAAAAAAGCTCAAAAATATCAGATGTACAAGCTTGCAGCGCAGATCCCACTTTGAAAATAGTGTATATATAGCTTAGTTAAAATGCATACAAAAGACACATACATATGTGTATGCAGATATTGTACACATATTGTACAGCTAATATACGCTGTGTACACAGTGTACAAATGGAACCAAATGGACCATTACGGGTCCATTTGGTTCCATTTGTACGCTCTCAGAGTTACGAGGGTCAATTCGGACCCCTGGTGGTCCCTGGACTCGACGTTGAGGAACAGTGTCTCAAATGACCCGCTGTGAAGCTCTTCGGTTCAGTGGTTTTTATTAGGCGGTCCAGGTAGAATTGGTGGTGTTTAATCTCTCACCCATCCCAAACCACTCAACCCTATGATTTTACTGCCTACCCACTAAGCTACTTTCATTTGTTGTTATTACAGTGGTGACGAATACCTTAACCCATTAAAACTGGGAAAGCATCTGTGTCATTTTACATCATTTTGCATCGCAATCTTTAAACCATATTTTATATTTGGCCATTCAAAAATAGCAGATATACAAGCTCATATAAGCTTGTATCTGCTATATTAGAGAAATCGTGAACATTAAGTGCAAATCTTTGAATATACATACACATTTTCTTTACTCAAATCTTTGCTTCTGGGGGTCCCTTGAACAAAATATTTTGAGATGGGGTCCGCGACCAAATACATATCAATTTGGGGGGCTTTGACATGAAAAGGTTTGAGCACCAGTGATATAGACAGAACAGAATACCACAGAATAAATGTTATACTCTGTGCTGTTTTCTTTTCTATGGACCCATGGGTCTGAAATAGAGATTATTATTATTATTCTAGTAACATACGTTTTTTCAGAAAACTGTTATGATTTAGAAGACATTTGAAGAATCGGCCTCAGGTGTTAAACATATGGATCATCGTAATAAAGCGAGTTTCATCTGAATTTGGCATAATTACTGTTAGTGCAGCAGGATCTTGTCATGTAACGCACATACATACACACACACCCCATTCCACCTCACAACCCCTTGCGTAGCTCATCTTCAAAGCTCATTCGTCCGTGGGAATCTGTTCCCACATGTGCCCCACTTTCTCCCGGAGAAGAATCCCCTCTTTGTGCTGCCCTATTCTGGTTACTGCCGGGCTTAAATGACAAATTCTTCCTGCTTGGCACACTAGCACATGCAAGGATCAGATGACCCTCCTCTTAACATGGTTAGATGTATGTAACAGTGCATACATGCCACACACAGTAGGGGTGTGTGGACTTTGCATAGCATGCATAGAATCACTGGAGCACTATTATCAGTCACAGTCGGGCAGAAACCTTGTATGTCCAAAACCGAAAACCCCCAAAAAGAGAGGGCCTGTGTTATAGTGGATCCAATGTAGTTATTATTTCGTTACCCAAGCTCTTGCTTTTTTCATTGGTTCAATACTTACTGTATTAAACATACAGACACACTTTCAGTATCAACTTCAATATTCTTTCGAAAGTAGTGAAAATACTAGCAGATCTGCAAGGTCAACGTGTCACATTGCAACACGTTGTGAGCTTGTAAATTGGCTATTTTCTCTACTTTCGTGCAAGTGGGGCATTCAATTACAAAAAGTTCAAACATGGAGATACAAGGTTTCTGCCTGACAGCAACAATATGCTAGGCATGCTTTTATTTTACTCAGTCAGTCTATAAATAGAATGGTCATACTTTAGTTTGGAGGAGGGGGGTCCACAAGGCCATACTTGCACTTTGTACCTTAACTAATTAACTAACAACACAAGTTCAATGAAACACAGACATACTGTGGTGGGTTTTCTAGTAGTGTACAGAGGAGAATGTGTGCACGTCTTGTACCTGTATTTAGGCCAGGTGCTGGACATCAAGGCAAGAATCAAGGAGAAGATAACAAACTATCATTTACACCTAAGCAAAACTGAATCCATTCCTTTTGGGTCCAGAATAAACCTCTGGAAGGCCAAAGACTTCACGGTCCAAGTGGGTGACAATGTTATCACAAGGAAAGGATTAAATTACCTACTCTGGGTTGTATATTAGAGGACAATGTTTCAAGTGAAAAAATGGCAACAAAAGTAATCAGAAAGGTCAA
Organism: Gymnoscopelus braueri; assembly: GCF_963280865.1. NCBI lineage: Eukaryota > Metazoa > Chordata > Actinopteri > Myctophiformes > Myctophidae > Gymnoscopelus > Gymnoscopelus braueri. Next base: position 43,789,243 of record NC_137618.1, read on the forward strand.
CCAACGAACAAGATTTCTATTCAGGATTTCCTAGGTGGTCAGTAGGAACTAGGGTTTAACACCGGGAATCCCGGGATGCGGGAATCCCGGGAATCCCGAGGTTATTTACCGTCCCGGGAACTGACTTCGGTTCCCGGGATCCCGTTTTTTTTTTTTTCTTGTTAGAAATGAATACTAATTAGTAGAAAGGCCTATCTACAGCGCGGAGGAATTACTATTATAATTAGCCAAGTTACTTGCCGCGTTGCCGACCAGGGCAGGGTCCCATCGTCCCGTTGTGAGAACCAATATGGGACGCACTGAATGTAACAGTAATGAACAAAATAAAACACAAGTGGCCGTGATGCCCCCCTGCCTGCCCTGCGCACGCTGATTTCACCGTTTCCTCTGCTGTCAAACAGTAGACACCAGTTGACTAGTTGAGATTCAACATCAAGTGAAACGCTGCATAAACAGTGGGTAGGTTTGATTTCGAGCCTATATTCCAGCTTAAAATGCGCGCAAGCCAAGCAATGCTTTTGATAGAGAGAGAGAGGAGAGAGAGCAAGAGAGAGCGCGTGCGAGAGAGAGAGAGAGATCAGGCTGGAGAGAGAGAGAGAGAGAGAGAATTAGACCGATGTGGTCGACGGTGGTCCGATTTTTTTATCATCATTAATGTAGCCTACCCTACCTACACTTGCATTTTAGAACGTTCAAACTACCATTTTACTAGAACTACCCAGTAGAACAAGTGAACTGCACAACAGCTGTCTGTCTCATTGATTGTCAGTGGCAGCGCATGCATGTGCACATCAAAATCACACTACAAAACCCAACATTTGATCAACAACAAAATATAGATTAATACATTTGACAACATACAGCCAACATCCCAAAATGGAGTCTTAATATCCAGCAAGTAGCCTAATATAAATTAATAACTGCAAACAAATTACAAGTTTAGGCTATCAAATCAATATCCTACAAAAGTAGAGATAAGCTGTGACCTCACCGGCGCTCTGATGGACAATAAATAAATAATCCTTTTGCAAATTCTCTTGTCAATAATGATACAAATGGGACGTTTATTTCAGCAGCTAGAGTTTGACATTGTTTGAGTGCGTGTTGGGTGCACAGCGCAGCTCCTCGTTTAAGTTAATTGTCTTCACCCGCTGCTGCGCAACAGGGCAGATCTCCGCCAGGGCACTATATTATATTTTATATTATATTTATATGATTTAAAAAATCAACTTAAGTCATTATTAGTGCAAGTTCATAGGTTGACACAATAGGGACATTTGGGCACCTCAATATAAAATTGGCTATTTAAGTATCTACATATAAATGCATTTTAGTGGGTACTTTTTTTTTTTTTTACCCTTTAACGGGAATTCCCGGGAAGCCCGGGAAAAGGTCTGAAAATTCCCGGGAATTAAAATTAGCTATTTCCCGGAAAATGTTAAACCCTAGTAGGAACACACTTGAGGACGATAGCTGGAGCACTCCAATCCAATGTCATTTCGACTCTGCATGCACCTTTATATGGTACTTTAGCACAACAAAGGCATTAAAAACAAAGCTGCAGAGCAGACTTCTCAAAACAAACTGGTCAGGTTGCTACTTGGCCTCACACCAAGAACTCACCTAACCCCTGCTCATTATGCTTGGGTGGGATGGCTCAGGGTAAAGGACAGAGTAAAGCAAAATGGACCTGGTCTTTAAGATATGCAAGAAAACAGGGATGCCCATGTGTTGGTGACAGGTATAGACAGCATAATGGGTTGTTATGGTTTTTAATTTATTCTTTGTTCACGCCATTCACAAAGGGGTCACGTGGTGTCAGGTGCTACTTCAGTCAGTCAGTAGTAAATTCAGCTGTTCGCCTGCAGGTTTTATGAAGGAAGTGGAGAGGGGGTCAACTTTGCTGACCGCAAACGCTATATACTTAACGCAACAATTCACTTTGTTATGAACTGTTTTTAACTTTAATAAAATAAACAAAACGCAGTATCCTGGAACAGTGATTTCTTGACAGGCGGCGGTGCTTCTGGCAGGTAAACGTTTCCCAGATTCAGCCGCTCGGTGACTGAATATGTTTGTTTCGATAGTTTCCATATACCATGTACCTGTCAGACTACTTCAATAGTGTAAAAGACGCACACAGGCACAACACCAGAGGGAGCTCCACTCACTGATCCCACTCACACCCAGATTCGGCACAAAAATTGAGTCAAATTCATTCTACTGCTATGCCACCAAAATGTGGAATGCCCTCCCAACAAACCTCAAAAAGTGTGACTCCTTACCCTCCTTCAAAACCACCATAAAAGTGCACCAGTCTGCATTTTGTGAAGAGTCCTAGAAAAGCCCTCTAAGCTTAACACCAAAAAGGAGGAGGATTATTTTGGGGGGTCGCGGCCTGAAAAGGCTGAGAACCACTACAGTAGTACGCACCCGGGGCTCCTTCTAAAAAATGCTAGATTTTTACACTCTCAGAGTTAAATGAACGCTGAGGTTTTTTTCTTATCTGGACTTTCTCATTAGCTGCTCTCTCTTGCAGTTCTGAACCCCACTTGTCTCTCTGCTCTTGGGCACCAGGCCAAAGGGGCCTCTCTCCCTCCCTCCCAGAAACTGGTGACTGTGCCTGGGTTGTAAATTCTCTCCTTGCTCCTTTCTCGTTTCTTTCCTGTCCCCCATTTAACCTGAAATAAACCCTGTCCTGGATTTTATTGACTGACACAGAAGACTGGATACAGGCTAGAGATGCACGCACGCAAGAATACACACACGCACACACATACATTACATGCCCACACGCACGTTTGAATTTGTTGTCCATACTGGTGCACAGAGTTCACGTTGAACCCAGAGTGTGACCCCATGTCAGTATGAGAAGGCATCCTGCAGTGAAGTCTTAACAGAACACTGATGGGAAAGTAGAGCGGGTGATGTTGTTACTGGAGCAGAAAGACTGTAGTTGATGTTTTCACACAAGAGGGTGAAGTCTAGTCACACATTTCTGATGAAACCATGCTGTTGGGACTGATGATTTGAGCCATAGTTGGGGGATTATATCACACACGTTTATTTTGTTGGCGTGTTCTGCTTTATTGAAGATAGGTCAGTGTAGAGAGACAGGAAACCAAGGAGAGAATCAGACAATCCCAATCGGATTGACAGACCTTTATTGGGCCTGTGCGGTAAATTCAGTTTCAGCTGATGGCTGCTCAGTGCTCAGATGGCCATGTTGAGAACATGGGGGTCACCAGTTAGAGGGGTCACTTAGACACATATACCCCGTTTTCACATAGCCAAAGTGCAGGAAGTATATGTGAGTTATAAGGCTCCGTTTATAGGGAGAAGGGGGTGAGAGAGAGAAAGGCAGGCACACTGAATGAAGGGGTTGTGTCGTGACACACTGCAGCACACACACAGCCGTCTTGAATGATTTAATGTGGCCAAAAAGAAGCAAAAAAAAGATCGATGTTGACATTTCAAGATATGTCTTGGGCATGAGATTTTAGGCTAGAAACAGAATTAACTGCGAACTCCACCTGTTAAGCCCCGTGCTAATGAATGATTATCTTTCGATGGATTAAAGTTACAAAATCTCACGTGCTTACAGTCACCTCTCGCACGAGTATTTAAAGTACTATACCGTTAGAAAATAAACAAATAAACGGTCGCTCATCAGGCAATACAAGTACTTTTGTTGCCAAAGAGGGTGTAAGAACCATATGATTGCTGTTGGTTGCCAGGGTATTTAATAAGGACCCTAATCAAGCAGCAGGTGTTGCTGATTGGCAGAGGCAAACAGTTTTTCGACTGACCATCTGTTTAAGTTTTGCCTGTATATTTTGCCTTCATATTTTGTGTATGCTGAAGTGACGGACAATAGGATCAACTCAGCGGACACGTTTGGACATCAGTTTTTTTCTAAACTTCATTCCTGGCCGTCGGCAACCAGTAGTGCCTAAAGTATAGGACTTTGACACTACAGAGGGCATGTGAAAAAAAACTTTCTCACCCATTGCCATTCCAGCAAGTTATGCTAATTTCTTTGCTACTACTACCCTGAAGGAGCATAATGGTCTGGTGTATGCTCCAACTGAAGGCTGAAGCCACCAGGAAGGCACCCTACAACAGTTGTAATCCCACTCCATGTATGCAGCAGTACTGCATGTGTGAAGAGTTGTATCTAGTAAAAGATAGCCTATGCTCATGACTTGAAACTTTTTATGCAAATGTATCAAGCTAATCACATAATACACACAGTCTTGAGACCATTCTTTGTCATGGAAGAATGAAACATCTACCGTAAATTTCGGACTGTAAGCCGCGACTTTTTCCCATTTTTCGACCCTGCGGCTTATATAACGGTGCGGCTTATCTATGGATTTTTACAGCTAACGGCCACTAGGGGACCTCCTAAATCTATGGATTTTACACCCGCGGCTTATAGTCCAGTGCGGTTTATATATGTACAAATCATTCAATTTAGCTGCTGCGGCTTATATTCAGGTGCGGCTTATAGTGCGAAAATTACGGTACATGAAACATGTGCTGTTTAGTAAATGATAATATAACCTGAGATTGTTGTTACACGCATGTAAAAAGGCCCTACTACAGACGAGGCTAGTGATGTTAATTCTGTTGTTCAGTTTACTGTGATGGAACAACAGCTCCGAAACGTGTTGGTTTAAGATTTGTCCTCCTCACTTTGAATCTTCTGTGTTTTTCTTTAGGTTATGCCCACTGGAAGGGCCAAGTGCTGACGGCAGAGGAGCTGAACGTGTTGTACGAGGGCATTAAACTCAATAACGTCAACCACTATGACTATGTCCTGACAGGTGAGAGGTATACTCTACCACAGTGGTTATCAACCTTTTCAGGCCGTGACCTCTAAAAATAATCATATTTGATCTGGGGACCCCAAAATAATCACATTTGATCTGGGGACCCCCCAAAATAATCATATGTGATCCAGGGCCATTGGGACAACAGAGCCTAATGGGCCATGTGAGAGTGCAGTGCAATGGGACAGAGGCCCTATCACAGTACACCACAGTAACAATACATACATTCAGCATTCAGTACGATATATGTAATCTGAATGAAGACAAAAAAACAAAACATTAGATATCAATGAATTAATTATTTCATATAGACTGTCAGTGTCGTCCAAAAATAGTAACAGACATGCAAAAGTGTCACTTTTCAGCTACAGTCACCTTTTTGAACCCAAATTGGGCAATTGTGTGACACCTGACCCGAAAGAAAAAAACATGTTGTCACCTTTTTCACCTCGGGGCTGTTTGCATGCCTGTAGTAAAGATAGCCACTCTAGATTTGATTAAAATAGTGAAGATCTTTTTATTTATATTTTTAACTTTTTGCCTATAATGGCATGTTCAAAATAAGGATAGATTATTAATTCATGTTTCTTTTAATTAAAGTATTGATTATTATTGGTTATAATTTCTTTCATTGATAAATCAATTCGTTTGATTCATCATAACCTTTATTTCAACTCGTAGTACAGTTGAGGGGCAGGCCCTCATTTTCAATGTAGCCGAGATACAGAACAAAATCAACAGGAATATACATTTATGTACATCAATATTAAATATATGAATCAGAAGACAGAAAATACTCAAAAAAATATTCAAAGAACTAAAACAGATAGACCAGAAATTAATTAAAGCAGATGCAATCTTGAACAAAAGTGTTGGAAACCATTGCCCTGTATTGACCCAAGGAAGGCAGTGATCTGATCTGATTTTAATTTTGATTAGTTAGAAGTAAATCCTTTTTATTTTCTCCATAGACAATATTTCAAAGTGGGCCCGAACCAGAAAAGGTTGGCAACCGCTGTTCTATGGAGAAAATGAAGGGATGCTTTTTAACCTCCAAATCCAAACTGCTACGGTCTATATTCATCACTTTTTGCAGTCGAGTATACAGCATTTTCATATGTGTGAGGTGTACTAAAAAAACATGTTCAGACCTGTGATTGGTGCAGATGACAAAGCTACAGTACCAACTGTGCAAACGGCAATACAGTTTAACTTGATCTGCCAGTTTATAATAAAAAGTCTCACTATTCCTTTCCTTTATTGGTGTGCGAGCGTTCCTTTTGTCTTCTTAGTATTTTTGTTTGGCTTATGCACCTGGCCAGAAAAAAAAAACCCTTTTTGGACAATTCAACAAGAGCACAAACGTTTCTCTCATCTTTGCTGTGACTTCATTTATCAATTTGAAATGTGACTCTGCAATGCTGCACCCAGTACAATTTACAAGGTCTTTGTCACAGATGCACCAGCAGTCGGGCATTTGTCGTTAAATTCTGTGCTCAAGGGCATGGCAGTGGTAAATTGAGGTTCAACGTTCAAGATGCGTTATTGTCACATGCACATACAACCAGGCCTGTCACAATTATTACATAATTGCCTTTTTTTTTAGATAATCGCAATAATTTTTGGCATATTTGTCAGACAAGTGGACATCAAATGTCTCTTTCAGGTCTCTAGTTAAAACGTTTGGGAACCACTGATTTAAGTTTTACTGTGCATGCAAGTAGTTCACTTATTTTTCTGGTTCATTTACTGTACATACAGTACCATTACCATACTTTAGTTTTGTAACATGCTTGCCATAGTAGGAAGGCTAATATTTGACCAACTATATCGTCAAGATGAAGCCACTGACCTTCATGAAATTAAGTTAATTGATATAACACCCTTGGAAAGGCTACAACACAATGCTTCTGTTTCAAGATCAAAGAACACATTTAATAATCCAACCACTTGAATACATTTATAAATGATTATCCGAGGTGCAAGAAAGCTCGCTTACTTGTGCGCTCTCTCTCTCTCTCTCTCTCATTTATATTGGTCTGTGTGCTCCGTTTCAGTGGCTGCAGCACGCATCTCAAAAGTCTGACATTTCTCTGTAACTTAAAGGGATAGTTCACCCCCAAAATGACTTTTTCTATCTATTCGTCACCCCGTGGAGACTTGAATTCATGGATATTCTTTAGTTTTTGTCGCATTCCTAAGCCAATAATTTGATGACCGGTAGCGGTTCCGGTAGGAGACACAAAGAGTATCCTTTGTGTCTCCTACCGGAACCGCTGCCGACCGGTCCGCTGGTCATCAAATAATTGGCTTAGGAATGCGACAAAAACTAAGAAATAACCATGAATTCAAGTCTCCATGGGGTGACTAATTGATAGAAAAAAATAGTTTTTGGGGCGAACTATCCCTTTAAGCAAAACATGCTTATTTGCTGTGGGCAATTTTTTTTTTGCGATTAACGATATTATCGCGATAATCACATTTTCAAGATTTTTCAAAAATATCAGATCTACAAGCTCGTAGCGTGGCACTCCGTGCCGCGCTAGGAGCTTGTATGTCTGCTATTTTTGAATAGCCAAAGAAATCTAAAGTGACAGAGATGCGTTCCCGGATTGAATAGGTTAACCCGCCTCCTATGATGGTTACAGAACATGACATCCCAGACAGTATGATGACAGCGCTGACACACTGTACCTGACTCACATATAATCAGTTACAAAGTGTCTTACGGCATGAGGCATATTTTCACTGAATGTTCACCTATTGTGACATGCCCAGAAGAATATGTATTCTGGTGGTGCATGTGGTTAAAATGGAAGGGTGTACCGAAATGCAAAGGACTTATTTCTGACTTCCATCTTTTTAAAACTGTCTTCCCCCAAGGATACAGTAGAGATGCATCCTTCTTGGAGACGGTGGTGGACATAGTTCAGGAGCTGAAGAAGGCCAATCCCAGCTTGGTGTATGGTGAGTGTTATGAAGATCATTTACAGCAACACTGTAAAATCCTTTTTATCTGTGTTAATTTAAAGGGATATTTCACTTTCAAACATGTTTGGGGGTCATTTTGACGTCTACTCAGGCTTTTGTGAGCACATCCCAGACAGTTCTTAAGTTGCTTGATTCACTGTCTGGATATTTGATACTACCCAAACATGTTTGAAAGTGAAATATCCCTTAAACTCTGAAAGTGTCCAAATGGACCCGTGAATACCGTTTACATACAGATGTCCTCTCTCTTGTCATGTCTTCTTCTCAGTTTGTGATCCAGTTATGGGAGATCACGGTGCCATGGTGAGTGTCCTACTGTCATTTATCTGTTTAGGGGTGCAACAATTAATCAAACTAATCTATTTAATCAAATCGATACAAAAGTAATTGATAATCGAGAATTAAAGCCATATATACTCTGTAACGTTAATTTCAGTAGTCTTTTTTTTCTATCTACTGGTAGCTCTGTGACATTACAGCGTTTGTCAATAGGGAAGGAATGGTGAAAAAAGTGACTGCTGCAGGTCCTCGCGCTTGGCGGCACAAAATTATAAAGTTACATGTTTAAGCAATACCAATCATCCTTCCATAAATGTATAGACTCAGGGGGGTCCCTGCTATGGGTCTTGACTGTATTACTATAGGGGAGACATTTAGTTTCATCCTGGCATTTGCCAAGGCTGCCAGTCAAAGCAAAGACTGGCCAATCACAGCGCGTCCTCGCTGGACATGCTTGCTGAGACTCTTGGGTAATGAAGTAGCCTGGCACTAGCCAGACCGACTACGCAGATCCATGCATGCAACAGCCTGTATCCACGCCATCAGTCCGTCCGATGCCAGGTCAGGTTAGCACTAGCCAGACCGACAACGTGGATCCACCTACACGTACTATATGTGAGTGAATCCACGCCATCAGTCCGGCCAATGCCAGGCCAGGAAATTTTAGATGTTGCATCATACTACAGCGTCACACAAAAGTGTCAAAAGTAGTAGATCCACAAGCTTGAAATGTGGCGCGAAGCGATGCGTTTGGAGCTTATAGATCTGCTATTTTCACTGCTTTTGAATCCTGAAAAGTAACCGTTTTGGACATATGAGGTATCCACCTGACAGAGACGATATAGGATTGAATTGGTTTACGTGATTTTTATTTTTTTGTTGCAATCAATTGGAGGACCTTCTCTTTTGGTATCTTGTATGATTTATTTGTGAACAACTCAGTTTGGGGGCTGTGTTTTGTTTTTGATTAATATACCTTGTGAATTGATAATTAAATCGGCTCAGTAAAATGATCATTGACACTGTACACTGGGGTTGAGGTTGCTTTTTTTTATAGCTTTAATATACCGACTATATAGTATGCCTGAGAGGTAATGGACAGGTTATGAAGTAAACCCCTATTATTATTATTATTATTATTATTATTATTATTATTTGTATTTTTAATGAGCGAGAGCTGTAATTTAATTTCACTTGTGATTGATTTTTTTGTTTCCAGAAAAATGAGCGCGCTAAGCTGGTGATCCTTCTTTTGTTTGATTTTTTTTCAAGCTTGTGATTCAATTTGCATTGTGATGATGAAACTTTCATCTTTGTTTGACTAACAATAAGCTTGTGCTTGTAAAACAAGTGTTCATTGTTCAATAGTTAGAAATAAACGTGTGTGTGTGTGTGTGTGTGTGTGTGTGTGTGTGTGTGTGTGTGTGTGTGTGTGTGTGCGCGCAGCAGTGGTTCTCAAAGTGGGTCCTTGGAGGGGTTCCATGGGGTCCCCAGCTAAATTAGTTGTTACAGCGTTACAATCATTTTAACCACTTAATCCATATTTTATACGTCGGTTATTCAAAAATAGCAGATGTACAAGCTCACAGCGCGTCACGTTGTGTCGAACATTTTTTTAACACTTTTTTAAAATCTTTAAAAAAGTGTTTGAAAACTTTGAATAATTTTGTCATAAAAAAAAAAAACGCATCTTCTCTTCAGGGGGTCCCTGGCACAAAACATTTTCAAATGGGGTGTCCACGGACAAATGCATATCATTTTGGGGGTCCTTGACATGAGAGGGTTTGAGAAGCACTGGTGTACAGTATGTGTGTGTACTGTACTGGATGGTTAATCATTGTCATAATTACAAACCTCTCCATGTGGTGTTGTGTGTTCCAGTACGTGCCAGAGAACCTGCTCCCGGTGTACAGGGACAAAGTGGTACCGACGGCTGACATCCTCACCCCAAACCAGTTTGAGGCAGAGTGAGTGCTGCGGCAGGCTGCAGCCATATTAATATCTCAACTGTAACATTCAATTTTCTTTTAGAAATAGTTCATATAATTACGGACTGTGTGGTGGTGTGTCCTCCTGGTAGTGCAACCTGTTAACCACTTAAACCTTATGTACTTCGAAAATCGCAAAAAAAAAGCACATCTACAAGCTCAAAATGCTCTTGTGTGACACTGTAGTATGATGAAGTAGGGCATTAATTTACGGAAAAAACACAAAAAGTTAAAATATGGAGTACAGAGGTTTCTGCCTGACTGGATATTGCCCAGCCCAGCCCTACCCTATACACATGACCACCTCATCACTTGAATGTGTTCTTTGTAAAATGACACATGCATGATGGTTGTGACCAGGGCATAATTACTGGCCGGAGCTCGGCTCCGGAACCTCCCTCCTGCACTCCGCTACCTCTAGAAGGCGTACCGTCACCTCAAATTTATTATTAATTCAGCTTTCACATTTCCCCTCAATGTCCTTTCCTGCATAGGAAGGAGACCGTGGATGAAATTAAACTGAGTTAGGTTCGTAAATATTCACAATAACTGCCTTATTATTCGCTGTTAGGAAAGTTGCGCGCGAGAGAGACAGAGGCAAGTGTAACGGGCTCATGAGCTCCAGCACCTAATGATTTACAAATTAAGCACTGGTTGTGACAAAAAAGGTACTTTTGTTTTTCTCTTCAGTGCCATTTTGTGGCATCATCATGTGTAACTTCTCTAATTGTCTCCTGTAGACTGTTAACTGGGAGGAAAATCAGCACGGAGAAAGATGCCATTGAGGTGGGTGTCATAGATCAGTGGTTCTCAGACATTTTAGGACCCTCGGTGTACAAATGGATTTTGATTCCTAACTTTGATTGATTGATTGAATACTTCATTAACAGTTAGCAAAAAGTACAGCATTTTTGTACAGTTGTACCTAGAGTTTCACCCTTTAAAATAAAGACAGAGGAGAAAATAAATAATGTCATGGCAGTGCATTGTCAACAATCACTCTAAATGGCCTTTACTTTGGACCCCAATGATATGTTCTCCATGATTTCATGAACCAGTGTACTGTACAGCCTTTCATTATTATTATAATGAAAGGCTATGTTATAAGGCTAAGTTGTTCTAGCCTTGTCGACCTTGCAGGTTTATGCAAAGGTTAACATTTAGATGGCATGTTATTTATGCCAGGTTCATTTGTTGGTCTGGCATCCTATTGTTTGTGTAGTTTCAATGTACAGATTTCAGTTTTTTTTTATATTACACTGTTTATACTTCTTTTCTTGGTTTACCTATGATCCTAGATTACTATCTCTATCCATTTGATGTATTATCTTGTGTTTACTGTAAATCACTCTGGATTAAGAGCGTCTGTAAATTGTAAATTGTTCTTGGTCCATCCCGTCCCGCTCAGAATATTTCACCACCCTTTTATGGGTCAAGATCCACCAGATGAGAAACCATCAGTCATCGTGGCTGTAAAAGAAAGTCCAGTACTAATTCTGTCCTGTTGTTTCCCAGGTGATGGACTTGCTGCACAAGATGGGACCAGAGACGGTGGTACTTACGAGCACAAACCTGCCCTCTAAAAGTGGGGACCAGTTCCTGGTGGCCCTTGGGAGCCAAAGAATAGGTAAAAATATATAGGATAGGTAAAATATAGATGTGTAAACAAACTGCACACCAAAACAGATTTACCTATTTACTTGCACATCGTTGCTGTCGGGCAGAAACCTCTTATCTCCATATTCTATTCATATTCCATATAATTATTTTTTTTGTGAATTAATGCCCCACTTGCTCATACTACAGCAAACACACGCCACGAAGCGACGCGTTTTGAGCTTGTAGATCTGCTACTTTTGCTATTTTTGAATTCGAATTTGAATCCTGAAAAGTAACAGTTTGAGGTTTCCACCCGACAGAGACGATTTATAGATAGCATGTTTGCACATCATCCAAGTTCATTACTATCCATGTAACATGCACTGTTGAAATGTAACCAAATGGACGGATCTACTCGGACAGTAAATAATACAGGAAATAATGATTTAGTCAACTTATACTTATATTCATGTGATATGTGAAATGCATCAAAATGAAATAAAATAAACCAGTAGGTGTCCTACAAGGGTTTAAAGCAGTGGTAGGCAACAGGCTAAATTATTTTGTAAATCATTTACAAACAAACGACTGACAGTCCCACATAGGTAGGATATGGGCAGCAATGGCTTTGCATTGATGAAACCAGGTAGAATGGTGTCCTTTCTTTGAATGTTATGTTTTCACTGCCAACTTCCTCTTGAGACCTGAGACTTCTCTCGCATAAAAAAGCAAAAAACAAAACATGGCTACAATGTAGCCAGACAGCATGTCTCAGGTTCGAGTACCAATCCCGACAATGCTGCGTGTCACTAAAAGCATGTTTCTCTTGTCTTCAATGATAATTTTTTTTTCTCTATTCTCTAAGACACCTTGAACCATGAAAGAGCTCTTGTTTGAAAAGGAGTATGACTGTGTCTCCAGATAAAATTTTCTTTTGAAAACATTTTGATAAAATAAAGTGCTAAGGATGGGCCTTGCACAAAATGATTACACGCGGCATTTCTCTGGACCTGTAACATTTGATTCCAATCAGTCGTTATACTACACAGTTGTATGTATGGGTTGGTGTTTAGGTGAAAATTATATCGTCTCGCGCGGCGTTTGGAGCTTGTGGACCTGCAAATTTTTATGTTTCTGTGTGACGCTGTTGTATGATCAAGCAAGGCATTAAAGGAGTAGTTCACCCAAAAAATTACTTATTTTCTATCAATTGCACACCCCATGAAGCATTGTATTCATGGATTTTTTTAATTTTTTGTCGCATTCCTGAGCCAATAATTTGATGACCGGGTGTATTTCCGGTAGGAGACACAAAGAGTCAACTTTGTGTCTCCTACCGGATATTGATAGAAATTAAGTAATTTTTTGGGTGAACTACTCCTTTAATTTACAAAAAAAACATATGAAAATATGGAGATAAGAGGTTTTTGCCCGACAATAACTATATAATTGTGTTGTTGGCTTTGACCCCACACTGTGATGTTTGCTGCTCCCTGCCCTACAGTGAGAGCGGATGGGACCAACGGCAGGCAGAAGATACGGATGGAGATACCCAAAGTAGATGCTGTGTTTGTGGGGACCGGAGACCTCTTTGCTGCCCTGCTGCTGGCCTGGACTCACCACCACCCCAATGACCTGAAGGTGAACAGTACAATCTGGGAACCCATTTTTCCGCTGTCGGGTGGATATGTCTAAAAATTCAGGATTCAAATTCATAGCAAAAGTAGCAGATCTACAAGTTCAAAACGCGGTGCTTCGCGCCACGTTTTGAACTTGTGGATCTGCTACTTTTGATGCTTTGTGTGACGCTGTAGTATGATCAAGTAGGGCATTCATTTACGAAAAAACACAAAAAGTTAGAATATGGAGATAGGCGGTTTCTGCCCGACAACAGCGATTTTTTAAACTATTTATTTCTCCCTCTCTTTCCTTTAGGCTGCCTGTGAAAAGACGTTGTCGGTGATGCATCACGTCATCAAGAGGACCATGACCTATGCACACGGTATTATACATATAAATAGATAAAGTGGTTCAAATGATTGTGATGCTAAATTAACTACTTTAGCTGGGGACCCCCTGGAACCAATGTCCTTTGAAAACCAATGCACTAGAGATGCATAGATGGGGCTCTGGCGTGCGCCCTGAATCCACGTGTACAAATAAATCATCCGTTTACCATCCGGCCAAATTAATTATTTCTCAGAGATATAAATCCGGAACTCGCAAGTACATAATTTATTAACCACTTAAACCCACTCTAGACCTGGACTTCTCTTCACCAAAAATAGCCGATCATGTACAAGTACTTGTAGATCTACTATTTTTGGCTAATGTTCCCCCCCACGATATGAATGCTGGGGTTCAAGTGGTTTAATCAGTAATGACTGTGTACAAAATGGAACCAAAATTGATCCGCTCCCCCACTCTCCATTTGAGAACGCACCTGGCAAACATAGCCGAATCGAATCTCAAGGGAACTAATGATGACATTTGTGTCTTATTCTTGGTTGTGGATGATAGAGCAGGAAATGATGCTAAAGGAGACGTACATTTTATCCACCTTTAAGTATTTATTTTAGCGACCATTCTGTTCTGGAGACTGGGTTAGGAGTAGGACAGCTTCCTCCTACGCTCCCAACAGTTCCACTGTGTACAGTATGAACCTGTGTGTTTAACTGCTGAACTTGTGGATGTGTACGTGACACAGGACATTAATTAACATTAGATCAAGGGTTCCCAACCTTTTCAGGTCGCGACCCCCCCAAAAGAATCATATTTGAACTGGGGACCCACTAGCCTGTCATGGCCAGACTAATATCACTGCGTAGATATTAGTCTGGAATCTCTGTGTGGAACTTGCATTTCCAAGGGGCGAATTCAAAACATTTCTCTGGTGATAAACCCGCCCCATATTTGCATACTGGGCCCTGATTGGTCCCACACTACTTCGGAGGGAGTGAAATCCAATCACAACTGAGCGGTGCCAGACCAAATCTGCAGAGGGCAATTTTTTTTTTTTGCAATGGCAGATTTGTCTGGTTTCCAGGCTAGGGACCCCCCACCCTGACAAGCACTTGGAATTGTAGTCATTACATTTAGTTTGACTAATCACAATAAATATTGTGAAAATAGCCGAACTACAACCTCGCAACGCCTCCCACTGCGAGGCGCTGTGAGCTTGTAGATCGGCTCTTTTCACAATGTTTGCCTCTTTCTTACGTAATGCTCTATATCTTGCTCTCTCAGAGATGGCCGGTCCCGGGAAGAGACCCAACCCCGCTCAGCTGGAACTGAGGATGGTCCAGAGCAAAGCCGACATCGAGAATCCTGCCGTCGTCGTGGAAGCTACAGTTTTATAGAAAGCCTGTTTTTTGGACGATGCTGACAATAATTCTGTAATAATGCACATTCACGTCACGTCCGTTTGTGAAACGGCTCGGACAGCAGGCGGTCGGACCGACGCAGACATGTAGGTTTTATTTTTATAATTATGTCATGGACTGCTGCGTGTCTCTCTGCCTTATAGACACTCTTAGGGAGCAGTGCCACATTTTCATGAGAGGTCAGTAGGTTTTACCATTATGTATATTTCACACGGTAACAGGAAGAGTGGGCACTAAGGAAGAGTGGGCACCTCGATGCAAAATTGACTATTTTACCCAAAATGCTAACAAATGCAATATTTGGAAAATGGTCTTAAGTAATGTAAAGTATACATGATTAGAACATGTTGAACAACAACAAGTTGAAGAACAAATTTAGGTCTGATAATGATGTACCGTGCATGTTCAAATCATGTATACTTTACATTAACTCATTCACTGCCAGAACTTTTTTATTTTTGCGTTTGACAAACTGCCAGAGATTTTTCATAGAAAAAGAAAGTACTCAGGAGCCAAGATACAAAATGTTTAAGTTTTAAGTTAACAAGGAAGTGGATTGGAGTCTAGATCTTCAACAAATCATATCTCCTTGGTCTTTAGGTTAAAAATTAGTCGTTTTAGTCGTTCTTGGCAGTGGGGGCTTAAAGGACAAAAGTCGTTTTAGTCGTTCTAGGCAGGGAATGAGTTAATTCCGACCATTTTTTTAATATTAAACATATTGGACAAAATAGCTTATTTTAGATCAAGGTGCCCACTCTTCCTTAGTGCCCACTCTTCTTGTAACCTCTCTCACACACACACACACACACACACACACACACACACACACACACACACACACACACACACACACACACACACACACACACACACACACACACACACACACACACACACACACACACACACACTTGCTCCAATCACTGCCATATCCGTGTCTGTGGTATGACCTGGGTTAACGTCATTTTTGACCGTAGTAATCCAATGGGCATAGGTTGTCTTATGTTTAGGCATAAAGGTAGTTTAGCGATCTATACGTACTTGAATCGTCATTCACCCAATGACAGCAAATTATACTAAACCAGTGGTTCTCAACGTGCGGTCCAGGGACCTTCAGGGGTCATTGAGGAGGAGGTTCCAAATGGACCCTTACAGGTCTGTTACTCTGAGAGTCAGCGTCACTGTAAATCTAAGCACGACATTAGTGCAAAATAGTCACAGCATGATATAATTAGTTTTAGAATTTGCACAGTGTGCAACAACTCCGGAAGTGTTAAAACCTTCCCGGGATAACTCTCTCTAATAACTCATCATATCAGTCGTATAAGATTCATAATGTTGTGTTATAATGCGTTATTATTATCTGATGTAAATTAAATGATTGTGCATGTAAGCATTATTGTATGCCTATATTGCACTTATGATGCCTCACAATGCACTTCAAGTACAGTTTTCGCATTTAAATGGGAGAGCAATGAATCGAGGCCTGTGTGAGCTACCATTCTTATGACCTAATTCTAATATGTGTACCCTGATTCAGTTAGACTTTACTTTGTCTCAGACAAGAAATGTGATTGGTTCTTTTACATAACATTTAATAGTTTTACAATATTTTTTAATGAATTGATTTCCGTCTCTCCTTTTAAATTATGCAATGACCTTAACAATGTATGCGGTTCTCTTTACGTGTTAGATGAATGTCTTAAGCATCTCAAATTGAGACGTGGCTATTTGCACTGATGATCACATAATTATATTTACTCATGCTAATGTCCTCATTTCACTCTCCATCAGGGTCATTTCTCAATCCCTAGGTCAAGGGTTCCCAAACTTTTCAGGTCACGATCCCCCAAAGTAATCATATTTGAACTGGGGACCCCCCAAAATAATCACATTTGAACTGGGGACCCCCCCCAAAATAATCACATTTGAACTGGGGACCCCCCGAAATAATCATATTTGAACTGGGGACCCCCCAAAATAATTACATAACTGTGGACCCCCAAAATAATCATATTTCAACTGGGGACCCCCACCCTGACAAGCACTTGGAACTGTAGGAGTTGAGGCATTACATTTAGTTCGACTCGGTTCCAGATAAATATTGTGAAAATAGCCGAACTTGTATGGGGTTCCCTGGAACAAAATATTTTCAGATGGGGGATCCGTGGACAAATACACATTAATTTCTTATTGGCACGAAAATGTTTGAGATCCAATGTCCTAGGTGTCAGTATAGGAGACCTTGCTGTTAAATGGCCTTAAGGGTTTTGTAAGATGAACAGTGCAAGTGAATGTCTTTTTTTATTACCAATGTCAATCCTCAAACTGTTGGAGAGAAGTGCCAAACCTGAAGCTGCTGTTCTGATTGAGTAATGTTTGAAGAAGAGTAATAATTAAAGATTAATCTTTTCATTAAACTGTCTAATTTTTGTGTACAAGTGTCAGTAGTGCCACAGAGCTGAATCTTTCTCTAGGGTGGCCTTAGTGAAAAGCAAAAGGTCCCAGGTTCGATTCCCGGCCCTGGCAATTGGTCGAGGAGCGAGATAGTGTGGAATTGTCAGTAGGACTAACATTTCAATCTTCACTTCAGTCATACTGTTGAAAATGACCAAAACCCTCTCTTCACTGTGGGGATAAGAATACGTTTTAATATATGGGCTTTGAAAGGGAAAAGTGTTTATCTATATGAGACATTAGCCATTTGGTCAACTGATTCCTTTTCTGAACATGACACTACTTTCTGAATTTATCACCATGAACCAGCGATGAATACGAGGCATTTATCCGACGCTCTTAATCCAGAGCGATTTACAGTAAGCAAGGACAACACAAGGTAATGCATCAGATGCATAGAGATAGTAATTAGAATATTAAAACAAATACAATAATCTGTACATTGAAACTATACACACTTTAGGATGCCAGGTTAACAATCACCTGGCATCTGTCTACATAACATGCTATCTAAATTGCATTTTGACCTTTGCATAAGCGTCGAGGCTAGGGCAAGTGCTACGGGCTACGGTGTAGTCTGAAGAGGTGAGTCTTCAGATTACGGCAGAAGGTTGGGAGTGAGTCTGCAGTTCTAATTGCAATGGGGAGTTCATTCCTCAGTTTGGTAGCCAGAAGGGAGAAGAGTCTGGGACGTGTGGAGTGTTGTCCCGGTCTTGCTGATCTGAGTGAGCAGGAGGCGTTGTAGGGTTGGATCAGGCTTTGAATATAATGGGGGTGCCATACCTTTGGTTGCTTTGTAGCTTTACAATAATTATCCCACTTGCACTGTTGCGTGGCTGTTGTGTGTTGTGTGAATGGGAGAAAGTGACACTGCTTCAGTGTGCTGTCACTAATCCACAATAAGGATAGCCTGTATTAACCCAAATGACCAGGTAGGCCAATATGTTGACCTGACAGCAACCCCACCCCCACAGAGAAAATGAGTCATGCTTGCATGGTGCAAGACAGCCTTACCTGTGAGGTGTTCAGAGTGAAGTGTTTTTGATTAGGCATGCAACAGTTAAACAAACTAATCAATTGTAAAAGAATATATTGATAATCGATAATTTAATGAAATAATTTTGATCCCTATTTAGGGCATGTCATTATCGATGAAAATATTCCCCAAAATAGTGGAAATAGCAGATCTACAAGCTATGTAGATCGCCCGTTTTCACTATTTGTGTGCAACAACGTTGGTGCACAGAAGTATAAAATATGACATAAGTGATTAATCGATATAATAAATAAAAAAATGTATTAAAAACTGCATTTCTCGATTATTCGATTAATTAAAACAGTCATTGATAGAATAATCGCTACAGCCCTATTTCTTATTATATATGCAAATAAAGCAGAATTGACAATATATCTTATTTGTTACTCAATGGTCTCACTGCAGGTCAAAATTCAATGCTATTTATTTCAGCATTGAAGTTGAACCCAATGCTCTTTGAACTATCCTTGGGGCCTTGAGAGACCTCAATCTGAATGCAGTGTTACAAACTCACCAGCAGAGGTCTAAAGTGGTTTGAAGAATGCTTGAAGATAATCGGGCATTAAGAGATGTGTGGATTACATCCTCTCAATTCATTAATGGACACTTGTCCTTGTTAAATCTACATTCAATAGCCTATTAAAAAAGAAATGTTGTTTAGAATTAAGCCTGGGTCCCATCACACTTGCTATAAAAAACATTATCTGATCTGTTACAGGGTAAAACAACTGGAAATTGTTATTAGAACATTATATATTAGGTGTACTGTAATTGACTATGGCCATCTGAAATGTTGCTGAATAAATACTGTAACTTGTGGTAGGCTATAATAATGCTCTCTGGGAGAGGTTACAGGTTAGGTGGGCACTACAGACATCTGGGCAACTCGATGTAAAATTGGCTATTTTGTCCAAAATGTAAAACAAAAACAAAAAAAAACCAACATATAAACATATATATATTTGAAAAATGGTCTTAAATAATGTAAAGTATACATGATGTGAACATGCAGTTACATCATTATCAGATGTCATTTTATCCTTCAACTTAAGATTGTTTATGGCCCAAAATTACTGGATATACAGGTTTTGTAGCAATTTGTAGCAGTTGTAGAAAAATGTTACCTTAATTGTCGATTGTTTAAGCATGTTCTAATTATGTATACTTTACTTTGGTTAAAACATGTTTCAAATATATTTTACATTTTGGACAACATAGCCACCTATCCTATTACCCTGGGGGAATGCCATCTAAAATAACATTTAAAAAAAGTTATTGATTTACTTCTAGTTTGAGTGGATAAAAAAATGAGGGGCCGGACCGGATGTGGCAACCCTCTGATTTGCTGCTTTAAGGGGGAGACAGAGTCGTGGGGCTTTAAGCGTCAAACAACAGCTCTCTGGGTCTGCAGCACACCTAAAGTCATTGTGCTAAGGCTTTATTATCTTTATATGGTTATAGTTCTATGTTTAATCCTCCATATGACCACGTTTTATCTGCACAACCTGCACAAACATCCAGCTTTGGCGTCCTGTCCTCCTGGGGGTGGAATATATCAGGTAAGGTGCAGTATGTATGTCTATGTATTTACACAATGCTGTACCCCCTCCAACTCTACGTACTTTCCCCATTTTCAGCTGTTTTTATTCTGTTTTGACATCTGGCGTTGGCAATGGAAACGTTTGTTTTTCTCATGCCTATAAAGCTCAATTGAAGTGAATTGTATGGCGCTTACTGAGTCAGTGCTGTCAGCAGCTAAACAGCAAGGCAGCCGGCTAGCTGACTGCTGTTACGCCGACATGGGTGACCCGTTGAATTTGGTGACTCCGTTTCTTGTCGGGGGGGTTAGTTCGTTGTGGTGTCTAGTCTGGATTTGGGTTAGTTAGTTTGACCTTTACAGCAGTGATTTTTCAACCCCTTTCATATAAAGGTCCATTATTTATTCGGCATTTGAGCCACTGATTACTATTTGATGAGATTTAGCTTCTCAGACCCAAGATTTAGATTATTTTGTTGTCGTTGGACACGGTTTTGTCCACAACTCCATGCTGTATTGAAGAGATAACAGGCAAAGGTTGATCAAGATAACAATTATTCAAGTAATGCAGATGTTAACCAATAAATTAATCTCATAAATTATAAAGATCTATCAGGGTCCATTTGGTTATCAACTCTCCATCATTTAGCTGGGGACCACCTGGCTGGAACCCCCTCAAGGACCACTGCTTTACAGGTTTTATGAGGGAAATATAGGGGTGCGTTGTGGTGGTGTCTAGATTTGAGTTAGTTTATTTGTCCTTTTACAGGATTAATGAGGGAAATATAGTGACATTTCCCCCCCCCCCCCCGCCCATTTAGGTAAAATTAAGAATGATTATTACAAAAGGCTCTAAATTGTATCTGTCACTAAACTTAAGCGAAGATGCAGGGCCGGCACCACAGTGACATCTAGAGTCACAACAGTTGATGGGCCACCAATTTCTGTGTGGCGTATTGCTAACTAGCATAGAGTTAGCAAAAAAAAGCGACACGGGCCAGTTGCACGTTAATTCAGCTTTCAGTCACACACTGTATGAAACGAGGTGTGTAACTGTTACAGAAAGCTTTGTCTGTGACAAAACAAACTGAACGTGTTATACAAAACCACAATGTTCACAATGTTCTAAGTGCCTGAAGTTGGCCTAAAGTGTTTAGCCGTATACTTCGTCGTATAATAAGTCTTCCAACCATGTCACTATGACTAAAATTAAACTACGTATATATTGTGTCGTACGACACTTGTATCGAAAGCTATTGTCAGCTCTATGTCACTTTGACAGGCGTGTCTGTTCATTGTATTTCATGTTATTATGCGGTAACTGCGGGGTGTTATTGTATTAATAGCCTTCCTAAAAAAAACGTTGGTCAAAGTCAATCAGTTAATGTGTGGCAGTGTGGCAGACATTGACCCTAACCTGATTATGTGTCATTGATTGTGACATGGTCACATCCTAACGTTATTGCACTTGTCAGATCTCTCTAGACCAGTGGTTTTCAACCTTTTTTGCGTCAAGGACCCCCAAATTGACACATATTAGCCCAGGGACCCCTATTTGAAAAGATATGCCAGGGACTCAACCATTTTGATTCCTTGGGGGTCCCAATCTACACAGTAGTATCATCATCAGTGTTCATTTAACTCTGAGAGTGTACAAATGGAACCAAATGGACCCATTTGTACACTCTCAGAGTTACAGACATATAAGGGTCAATTTGGTTCCTAATTATTAATTTGGCTGGGGACCCCCTGGAACCCCCTCAAGGACCACTGGTGGTCCCCGGACCACTGGTTGAAAACCACTGCTCTAGACCAAGTGGTTCTGAAACATTTTAAATTCCAAGGACCCTTCCCTTAACTCTGACGGTGTTCAAATGTGTACACTGTCACGAGTTACAGACTTGAATGGGTAAATTTAGAACCCTCCTCAAGGAACCTTGACAGTCCCTGGACCCCACTGCTCATACAGACCTTTATTCTAGGAAGGTGTGTGTCTGTCTGTCTGACTGCATGCATGTCACGTCATGTGCGCTTTGTGTCGCTGTGTGAGTGTGACGTGCTGTGCTGTAACGGTGTCGTACCACCCACCACACACACAGGGTTACTGGAGTTCAGTTCCCTCAAGTCGAGGATGACTTCAAAATTTGCAGTTTGTGTAGCTATAACGGTTCTGTCATCCCCTATAAAAATATATATGTTTTAGCCTTGGTATTCTTGATATACCTTCCTTTCTCAGCAGCCCCCTTCCCTCTAATCCACCCCTCCTCACCCTAAATATTTTCCCTTTTAGTTCTTGTGCGTTTTAACAGTTTGCCATTTGGGGCCAGGTCTCACTCGATAAAAGAGATATTTGTTCTATAACTACCTGGCAAAAATAAAGGTTATATAAATAAGATATTGTGCAGCTATACACTTTTTTTTTAATGTGCATGCAAAAAAAATTACATTTTGTTCTTTTTAGACTTGACTCCTGTGATCCATTTCACATAACCGTATAGTCCCTGGTACATACTGTCTTTGGCATGTAGCCCAGGCTCTTCCAAATTGCCTCGTAGCTGTACGCAAAACTGCAGGGTAGAACAAATTATACAGAAATGCTTTAGATTCACTTCAGTATTGTATTGGGTGTTTCTTTTGTGGCATTCTATGTATGTAATGCAGCAGAGCATTAGAGGAGGAGATGTCGGACCACTATGCAGAGAGAATTGCAATGTGTGGACATTGCAAGGGGTTCACTGTGTTGACATTTTTGCGAGAGAAATGAGCAACCAAAACGAGCCCAAAAGAAGCGACTAACACATGAGCACTTTAAACCAACTGTATATACATTGGCTATTTGAAAATAGCCGGTCTACAAGCTCACAAAGCGATCTGCTATTTCAAAAAAGCCCAAAAACGGCAACCCCTAACTAACCATTAATATTTACAAACTTTACAGAAAGACAAGCCCAAATGTGCTTATAATAAGCAGACATGGCAACACTGAAGGGGTTCTCAGAGCAGGGTCTAGTAGTTGGTAACTAGCCTCAGTAATCTCATTAATCCATAGAGAGGTGTGTGTGTGAGTGTGTGGTGGCGGGGGGTGCTTGGACAATGAAGGACCATGCTGTCCTTTGGAGAGATTAGAATGCTGGGACATATCTCAATTCTCTGGTCTTGTGTCGGCTGTTTAAGACCATCATAGCCTGGAGTCGACCTGTTGTCAACGTTTTAATTACACATTTTCATTCTCCATTGCACAGTTAAAGGTTTGTCTGGGAATAAAAGGATGATGTTGTGGCAGTTTTGACAGATTAATGTGTTTGCTGCTATGAACCATTAGCAGACTAATGAGCATTAACAGAATACTGTTTAGAATACATTTCCATCTCTTGACTTTTGGTAAAGGACAGTCTGGCCTTCCACCTTAATCGTCCCCGGTCATAAATGAGCCACATGGAATGAAAGATTCACATGATTTATTTCTTAAAGTAATCCATTGCATGTCCAAGCACATGATGTTAAACTTTTCTCTAAGTCTCTTTTGAAATTGACTGCTTCAAAGATAAAGCCATATGTAACTATCGATTTATGTACTGGTGATTATTCTATAGATTATATTTCCAATTAATATATGTTGTAATAATCGAGATTCGAGAAGTGTGTTTTTAAATGAAAAATCAACAAATCGATTAACCACTTATTTCTATGGATGGGTCAAAAATATCGAATATTTTAATACTTGTTTTTGTGGATAATTTTTTTATTTATTTTTGCTAAGGCTGCTATATTATCTTCGTGGTTGAATAATCGAATATCCGTTATTAATAGCAGTAGAATAATCAACTTTGATTTTGGTCAGTCATGCACATCCCTAGTTATTTCATACTTTGTTCCAGAATGGTGTCATGCTAAAATAGTGAAAATGGCAGATCGACCAGCTCACAATGCGTCGCGATGTGAGCTTGTCGATCGGCTATTTTCTAAATGTTTTAAATCTTTGGAAACATTTTGCCTATGACATGCCCAAAATAGCGATTTTATTAAATTCTTGATTTTCTTTTAGAGGCGATTAAATAAATCGATTAGTTCGATTAACTGTTGTACCCATAGTTATTAACTGTTGTACCCATAGTTTAATCATAAACTTTTCTGTAGCACTGAAAGAGACTGCTACAAAGATGAGGCTATATAAACTATATAAACGAACCAGGATGACTGACCCATGAACTATAATTCCATGCTTTTCTTGCAGCGCGTGACGCTGCTTCATCAAAAACATACACGGTCATGTTGTATATTAGTGGCACCCATTACGTAAACTGCAAGGTACTTAACCCATTAAGACCGGGAAAGCATCTGTCATTTTAGATTTTAACCGTTATCTTATACTTTGGCTATTCAAAAATAGCAGATATACAAGCTCATAGCGCTATGAGCTTGTAGATCTTTTTTTTTTTTTTTAACCAAGACAATTTGTGCAAGTCTTATATAACAACATTTAAAGCGAACATTTGTCACTCAACTATTTGCTTCTGAGGATTCTACAAATGTCTAACAGTTTAAAAAAAAGAAAACGTATGTTGCTATAATCAGTGGTTCTCAAACCTTTTCATGTCAAGGGCCCCCAAAATTATATGTATTTGGCCGAGCACCCCCATCTCAAAATATGTTGTTCCAGCACAGGGACCCCCCCCCCCCCCAGAAGCAAAGATTTGAGTTAAACATGTTCGCTTTAAAAAATATATATATTCAAAGATTAACACACATTTTCTCGATTCTCGATCTACAAGCTTATAGCGCTATAAGCTGCTTCACTTGTATATCTGCTATTTTTGAATAGCCAAAGAATAAAATAATGGTTAAAGTGGTTACGCAGATGCGTTCCCGGTTTTAATGGGTTAACAGCAAGTGTGACCTCTGTTCATCCATTCATTGCTTTCAACTGCCTAGATGCTTTTTGCCGTTCTGCTGACTGCAGTAAGAGTCATCTCTAAGAATCTTCTGTTCTTACCAGTCATCTCTGCCTTCAGCTTAGAACTAGGCCTGTCACAACAATCATTACATAATCGCAATTATTTTTGACATAATCGTCATAATCATTTACACGTTGAAAATGTTTTCATACATATTTTTCAAACATGGTTGGAAATGGCAGATCTACAAGCTCAAAACACGTTGTAGCTCGGCTATTAACACTATGCATGTTTTTGCATGGGGGGGAGGGGGGGTCCTACGACATATTTTGTCGTAGGACTGTGTCGTGCGAAAGTAGTAAATAGCCGACCTTCAAGCTTATGACGCATCGCGTTTGCGTTGTGAGCTTGAACATCTAAATTTTTGCTATTTTAGAATGACTCGACAGTGGGCACCGGCCTACTCGGCAACGAAGTTGGGAAGGATGCATATAGGGTAGGGATGGCCAACCGGTAGCCGTTAATCTTTTTTTTTGTTTTTTTTTTTTTTTTTTTTTAGGGCCAAAAATGTTTTTTAATTGTTTTTTGGCCAAGTCTACACCTGCAACCACACGTAACTTCCACTTTATTCTTCTTCTTCCTCGTATTGGTATTGTTTGTGTTGGAGCGCCTCAGTGCGGCTACAGAGTTCATGTGCAACCTCTTCCAGAGAGAGAGATAGAGACACTAGAAACTCTGCTGGAGACACAAAACAAACTGTGTAGACAGTATTTTGGCACACAATTTTTTTCTTAACGGTTATCGATTAATTAATCGGTAAGGCCTAACGGTAACCGGTTAATAAAATGTCTCCATTTGGCCATCCCTAATATAGGGAATGCATACCCAGCCTGTTATGAAATACCCGTTGTCAGAGTACCCGTTGTAAACGTCTCTGTCTGTGTCCCTTTTGTGCACATATATGGAGATCTCTGTATCTGTCTGTCTGCCTTTGTCGTCCATATATGGAGATTTCTATATCTGTCTGCCCTTGTCCCTTTTATGCCCATATATGGAGATCCCTGATGTTATCAGTGGTTCTGCAGTGGTAAACATCTGTGGAGAATGTGTGAAGAGTGCAAACTGACTGTGGAAAGTGGACTGACTAAGTAGTAATCAAATGACAGGTATGGGGAATTTGCCAAATCAAGCTTATGCCCAAAACGGGGACACCAGCTTAAAAAGTGGTTAAATGTATGTCTTCCTTCTGAGATATATAAACATAACAGCTTTTACTGAAAAGAAACAGGACACCAGCTAGTGTGCATGTAGTCCATGTACATTAGTGCTATACTGTTTCGAATGCACTGTGCTTTGGAATCTGAATGACCTTCATTGTCCAGCTTATCACAATGTATTTTCATCTCCATTTATAATCCACTTTTAGGCCCAGTGGTGGAGGCCCCAAGGCCTGTACTCGGGCACAGAATGCTTGATTCGGTTTTCTTCAATGTTGGCTTGACAGTTTATTTCTGTCCCTCAGCCTGCTTGTACACTCACTGTATGAACCATGTCTGACACTAGCCCCGTCACCAACCCTAAGGCTTTTGTTTGCCTGCCCACAGTCATACATGTCCTGCTTTGATAGGCTAAAGCTTCTTGGACATGGTTTTTCTTTAGCTTGTGTGTAGTTGAGAGGCGGAATGAAACGGGCCAGCTTTTGGCCTTTGGGTTTATTTAGCCCTCAACAGACTGGGTCCGGAGAGACACGAAAGCACAACAAACAGCTGGCAAACAACTTCTCCCACATACAGTATGCAGGTGAACTCTTTGACCTGTAAATTTGAGGTCACTGCTCCGATCAGGTGGCATCGGCATCAACAGGTGGTCAATGGTAAGGCTAGGAATGACAAAAAAATGATAGTAGAGTCTGGCAGTCCACACACTGTATCTTGCTCCACTAGTAATCTTTTTTTGAGACCAGCTAATATATCTTGTTAGTATTTTTTAGCATAGCAGGTAGCATTGTGTTAACCACTGAAGCCCTATTTTATGTATACGGTACTTGGTTGTACAATGGTATTGCACAGCAAAAAATAGACGCTCTACAGTACAAGCTCACAATGCATAGCCAAGAGTTGTTATGATTTGTTTTGTTGCTATATTTTATTTAAAATAATTGAAACCTGTTTGCCTACAATAACATGCCCAAAATAGGGACGCCAGGTCGAAAGTGCTTGTCTCATCCTTGCTCCAGGAGCGCCCATCGTTGATGATAATTAGATGAGACGTTTCCAGGGTAGCTGTAGCTTGCTAATCAGCCCTAATCTGATCCATTGGATAAGAAGGGGTGGTGGATGCACATACCGTTTGCATGCGTCTTCCTTCAAGTCGGCCATCTTCCAATCTGCCTCGTATTCAATAGCGTATGCTTGAGAATCGACTGTGGGCTCGGGGGGATTTAATTTTTTTACAGGCTCCCTGTTTTTCTTGCTTTCTCCATCAGGAACTCTCTTATTTTGGCACTTTTTGAAGTGCCAGGGACTCGCAGGGGCCCGATCCACCCTTATGCTGATTGAGCAGTTCCACCTAGCAGGATCTGTCTGCGTTCTTGCTGGGATCATCATAATCTCCCCTATCTCTTTCTGTGGGATTATTACCATGAAACACAACCGGCTGTGACTGTTTTCTTACAGGCCTGCTGCTCTCCTTTTTTTTTTTAATTGAGGATTTAATTTTGATTCCGGTTTTGTTGTGGTGGAATAATAACCAAAAGCCAACATGTTGAACCAGAGTGCTGTGATGATGTTCACTGGGATCTGTGGGGCGTTGGTGGTCATGGCCATGGCCTACTACGTCTACTGGTAAGTGGGCCCCTGGACAGTTCTAGACAAAATGTGTCACGGAGGTTTGTGTTGTGTTGTCAAGTGGATAGTGGAATCGCCAGCCGTTTAGCTTTTTAGAACTTTGATTATAACAACTTAAGAAGTCTCCGCACAATCAGTCATGCTCCCATATTTTAATAAATGATTGCCTGCCTTCATCAGGGGCGAGCTAGGGTTATTGGGTTGAACGCACCAAAAACATTGACTTCTTAATTTATTTTTGTCAATCTTACATTTCAGTTTTCTGCATTCGTCACGGTTTTCTATTGGCGGTGTGTCTCCGGTTCCAGCATTATACAAGAAGTTTGTTTTAGGCTACTCTTTAAAAGCTGGACTGTTTAATCATGGTCCTTCTTATTTCAATCTTCACTACCTACTGTATATGAGTCTAGGCTGCTGGCAACTTTCGGTAATTCAGTCAGTGTGTTGCTTGGGAAGATGTATCCAGGTGAGGTAGAGCAGAAGCAGCTCTGTCCCTTTCTGTAAGCAGCTTTAACCCAGTCAGCGGGTCTAATCTTCCCTCTAACCCGGAGTTCGATAACAGGTGGACCCACGCTCATTCAGCTTGGCCCTTAGGGACATGGAGTAGGTTACACCTGCCGGTGGTGTTCCACATGCTTGTTGGCTCCCTCTGGATCCGGTTTCCTCTGTGAAGTTAAATAGACTGTTGCATGAGGCTGTTAAGAACCCTAGCATCCCTATTCTGAGGGAAACATTTGCTGAGAATAGCAGGTCTTTGATGTCCATACCTGGTGGACAACCACGACAAGAAGATGGCATGATGTTACTTCTCCAAAAATAATCACTGAAGATAGCAGATCTTCAAGCTCGCAACGTCCAACGTGTCACAAACTCAAAACATGACACGTTGTGAGCTTGTAGATCGGCTATTTTATCCCTCAGAGACTTTGTCTAGAGGGATAAAAGGAGCGACCCAAGTATAGACCCATGGGGGACCCCACCCAGTCAACTTAAAGGAGGAGTTCATCCAAAAAAGGTTTTTCTATCATTTACACACCCCATGAGGCCTTGATTTCATGTTTTTTTTTTTTTTTTCAGTAGGAGACAAAGAATCTACTTTGTGTCTCCTACCGGATACATTAGCCGGTAGGAGAAGGGAATAACATTATTAGCTTAGGAATGCGACAAAAACTAAAAAGAATCCATGGATTCAAGGCTTCATGGGGTGTGCAATTGATAGAAAATAAGTATTTTTTGGGGTGAACTACTCCTTAAGTGTGTAGGGTTCAAGTGGATAAGGTTGAAGTTTAGACCTAGTATAATTGTACTTGGTAGTCAATTTCCGTTAATGACATAATAAAAGCAGAGGCAATTAAAAGCACTTTGTTCTTTGATATACCCGCCCGCACACCTTATATTATTGCTCTACCAGAGTATAATTGAACCCATTTTACTCTGCTGCTCCCCTGTTATTTGCTTCTGTACAGTTTCCAACGATAACAAATTGAGCCATAGTACATTAACTGACTCCTAAGTTATTGGCCTCTCCAGACCACAACAACAAAGCCATCACATGCACACAGCTCTCAACTATATAGTAGCCCGTGACCCCGGGGGCAGCCCCCCTCAACCCATTCTTCACCCTGCCATCCATCTGGATGCAGATACAGCTCCATAAACTGGGAAAGGGCCTTGCTTTGACAGTTAGCTTTGTCCCCCTCAGCCATAGCAACACTGAACAAATTGCCCCCACTGAATACATACAGTACATGTTTGTGCACTGAAGGCTTGCTTGTATCTGTGTACCCATGTGTGAAATCATGGATGTATGTAAATATGTATGTATTCATGTCTTAAAGGCTATTTCACAACTGCAAATACATGAAGTGACACTAGTCTGGCAATAAGGAAGTGTCTCTACTTTATCCCTATATACCCTAGCATCACTAAATGGACATGTCATTATAGGCAAACGTTCTGCAAAAATAGTTGACCTTTTGCTGAAAATTGCATATTTTTCCGTTGTGGGCTTGCTTTGTAGATTGGCCATTTTCAGCGAAGAGTTTAAGTGGTTAATGCACTGTGATAATTGTTTTACATTTTAGTGTGTTATTGTTTCATATGATTGGATGTAACCACGTTTTGACAATTATTACATCTGCGAAACCAAAATGAGGAAAAAACGAACTTTAGCGGTGTCCTTTTTAATTGATGCATGTAGATTGCACAGACACTGGAGATGATATGTCAACCAGATAGGACTATAGGAATCAGATCTTTATACAAAACTCAAGATGTTTTTTTTCATTATAGGATCTCTTATTCTTGTAGCTACATGGGGATGCACCACCATGGACACAGGCAGAGTGGTCATGTACATAATGCTCGTAGATGTCAAATGGTTCATCTCTTTCAGAATCTCAGGTGATTCACTCAATTCAGTACGTTTTATGTGTTTGATTTCACTCACACTTCACACCTGGTGTTGCAGTGCAAAAATGTTTATCGACAATATGCCTACTTCGAGCACTGCTCGAAGTAGTAGTCCGGCAGGCAGTAGAAGGGTCTGCAGAGTTAGGTAGGTTTCTGAACAGTCCACAGCCCTCCTCTGAGACAAACACAGAGTAGACAAAAATTGAACCATATTATAATGAGGATTAGTGAGGACCAATGATATGAAGATGGGTTGAAAATGGGTGAAGTGGTCCTTTAGTAACCATGCCAGCCCCTGTATAGCTCTTATCCCTCGTCCCTTGTCACACAGTTCTTGACAATAGGGAGCCCATTTATTTATGAATTGGCACATTTGTACTGCATGCAAGCTCTCCAAAGGTCAGTGGATGTAATTACCACAAATTGAGTTTTAACAGCAATAGAGCATAATCAAAAGCTAAATTCTTTGTTGTGTAACTTGCAATTTCTTCACTCTACATGAATTGGAGCACTTGATCTGTGAATAAATTAGAACAAGTACACTGCTGTCTTGCAAGTGAAGCATTATTCTTGAATAATTATAGTAATAAAAGCAAAAGATCAAATGTGTGTCCGGTCGAACACTCGCCTTTGGACCACAAGGTCATGGGTTCGATCCCGGGCACCGCCAACTCAGCATATGAGTAGCAAGCAAAGCTTTGGTGCGGCAAGTCGTGCGTTAAGTACTGGGAGCTGATGCTAGGTGTGGTGTACTCCACCTCGATAATCCCTCTTCCCTGGGGTTTGGCGCATTGAAATGGGGATAGATAGACTCCTGCGTTCTCGGCTGATACTGATAATAAGCCACTCACAAAAGGGAACAAAGATAAACGACATCTTTCAAATAGCCGAAGCACATCTGTGCACAAAATTGTAGCGCTGTCCTCTCTAGTGGATGTGTTACGAAATTCTGTCTCTTTGTTGTTCACTTCTTATTATCTTATGTGAACTATGGGAGCACTATACTGGCAACCTTTTCAAAATGTTCTTATTTTTGGCTAGGACAGTAGGCTGACAGGAAATGGGGAGAGAGAGAGAGATGGGGAGTGACACGCAGTGAAGGCGGTCGGGACTCGAACCGAGCGACATGCAGTCAGGCTACATCGTAGCCTAGATGCCCAGACCACTACGCCAGCGGTCCGGGCCAACCTTTTCACATTTTGAAGGGGTTATGGCTTTTCAGATGAGGTTGCATGTTGGCCAACTTTTTAGGAATGCATTTTCCTTGATACTGGCTGGTAGACAAGATCAAAAAAAAAAGAAGCAAAAAGTGC
Source organism: Gymnoscopelus braueri (assembly GCF_963280865.1). Classification (NCBI taxonomy): domain Eukaryota; kingdom Metazoa; phylum Chordata; class Actinopteri; order Myctophiformes; family Myctophidae; genus Gymnoscopelus; species Gymnoscopelus braueri. Next base: position 43,820,814 of record NC_137618.1, read on the forward strand.
TATTTTTGAATAGTCAACATACAAATGGATAAAGTGGTTAAAATGATTGTAATGCTACATAATCTACTTTTCCTGGGGACCCCCAGGAACCCCCTCAAGGACCCCTGGGGGTCCTCAGACCCCACTTTGAGAACCAATGCTGTAGGATAGCATTGTCTCAGCCACATGAGTGAGTATGCCGTAACAGGACCTCTCTACGTGCTGGTTCTCCCTCTGTGGGGGCCGTGGCACGGGTCATGCCTGTAACAGAATGCACGCTATGCACCGTCAGGAGGCTAGAAGCTTATCATCGGACCCAGCTGCTGATGGCACATTGCCCATCTTCCTTCTCCTACACATACTGTACTGCCCTCCCTGGTAGTATTTCAACATTTCACTATGTCTCCGCTCTGAAGATTGAGAAATAGCCTCTATTCATCGGAATAGGTGGTTGAAATTATGAAATATGAAATGAGGTTTTGCGTGTATGTGCACGTTCTTTTGTTTCATTCGGATAATGATGAAGACAGACAGGCAGACAGACTGACTGACACAGAGGCCAGATGTGGTGTGTGTGTGTGTGTGTGTGTGTGTGTAATGTATATTATTGTGTCCTATACCCAACCACGGGATCTACTTTTCTCAATAGAGGAACAGACCAACTACAACTACCGCAGTTGTGTATATGCCCCAGTATGATTGGAAAACCAGTCAGATTGATGAAGGTGCACTCGTTTTCACCGACGGAGGCGCACCGTCTGAAGAAGACTTGAGCCATGAGCGGCACCGCCGACCGAGCTTAGGCGAGCAAGTCGCTGTGCCGAGCGTTGCAAAGTCACCTTCAGCTGACTCTGCGCCATCCGAGTTATGTCCTGATGGGACAGAATCGTAAATTATCTTCCCCCTTAGTCTTGGTACCTCTGAGACATAATTTCTCTTTTTGACGGGGAGCCCTGCCCTGCCGCGGGGGCGTGCGGGAGGTGAACTCGAAGAAAACAAGCACTCCTTTCTCAGTCTGACTGTTTTTTCAATTTGACTGTAACATATATATTTTAACATACTCTGCCATACAAATTGGTCAAAACATATTTTTATTGAACACAGAAGTTCTGGATTGCACTTATGCTTAAGCCTTGTTTAATATTTTAAATGTTCAATAAAAGCCGATCTACTCACACTCAGAGTGCGTCGCATCGTGACCCTGTTGTGAAATGTAATTTTTTTTATGACGAATATATATATATATATATATATATATATATATATATATATATATATATATATATATATGTATATGTATTTTACAACACAATTCTTCTAACATTTAGAAGATAATATACATGACTACCAGGTTGAAAGTGTGGTTATAACTTTGGTAGATCACTGGGTTGTATCCACATGGGCGAGAGTTTATAGACTAAATCAAATGTATTATATTTTTAAAGATAATTGAGGGGGGGGCTTTTTCTTTCTTTCTGCCTTTATTGATGGGAACAGTAGACAGGAAATGGGGAGAGAGAGAGGGGGGGGGACACACGCAGCAAAGGTCGTCTGGATCGGGAGTCGAACCCGCGACACGCTGTCAGGCTGGATTACCAGCCTAGGTGCCCAGACGGTTACACCAACCGTGTGTGCCATCAAAAATATTTTTTTATCTGTTGCTTCTGGGCTCCACAGGCTTTGGGGCGAGAAACCTGGCTGATACCCCAAACTACATGGCTCTTTTTCCACTCAAAATCCCTTTCGGCAAAAATAGCCGATCTACAGTGCAAGCTCACAATGTGTCTAGATCAGCTATTTTTGCCGAATGTCCGTCCCCTGCTGAATACTATTGATGCTGGTGTTAACTGTGCTGAGCTTCCGGCTGAGATTTAAACAATGTGATCTGACCACAACTGAAAGATATGCAAAGAGAGAGGGATTCTAAGCACTTTAGTGTGATGATTGACACTGTTTGTTAACTACTAGATGTGGGCAACTGGGACTATTATGTTTTGTGACGCACACACAGTGTTTCTGGGTGTTCATCTGTCAGAGTCTGTCCTACACATGGCTGTTTTGCCGTCCCTCCTTCATTCGTCAACACAAATTATTCGGTGCATGTGAAGAGTGGAGCTGCCAGCAGTGTTGCCAGGTCTGCTTATTATAGCAGACTTTGGGCTTGTTTTTTTGCGGCACCGTTGGCTTGATTGCAGCGAAACTGTGCATACACCCCCTGGATGCCAGAGCAGAACCTCTGCCCCACATATTTCACATGGGCCTGTTATAGCGCCACCAGGAGTTTTGCAAAACACATTTTTTGACTGTACTCCTACAGATCTTGTCCAAACATCACGCAAATTGGTACACGGTATCTCTATAGTCATTAAACAAAACTTGTCTTTCAGATTTTTCATATTCCATCCTGATTGGCTTCCAAAGTTTGCAGGAGTGCTCCTATTTGAACGAAATGCTTCAAATCATGAACACGGCGTGCGATTTCTGTGAAATTTTGCACGCACGTTCCCACTAAGCCAAGGAACAAATGCCAAATGTTCAAATCAGCTTCATGGTGGCACTGTAACAGGCAGATTTGTGTTTTTACTTAGAACTGCACCGATCTGTGTAAAACTTTGTATTGTCATCCATCACGCACATCGGTACACATTATCTCTATAGTCAAGTGATCAAGACAGATCCGTCTGGTATTTCATATTCCATCCTGATTGGCGTATACCAAAAGTAAAGTTTTGGTCCGAGCTGCAGTCCGAGCTGGCTCCAGTGTTGCCAGATTCTGTAAGTGAAACAGCGACCAGGTCTATGAAAACAAGCCCAAAAGAAGCGACCAGTTTCACCACTTGAGCCCTATTACATCAGCTATTTTCTAAAAGAATCTTGAAAGCAAGCCCAAATGAGCAACTACACTTCAGAAACAAGCCCATACAAAAGCAACCCGCGATTATGAATATTTACAAGCGACCTTACAGGAAAACGAGGCCAAAGTTACTTAGAATAAGCAGACCTGGCAACACTGGCTGGATCTCGCAGACCAGCGTTGCCAGCTCCAACGCATGCGCACAACAATGTGTCCATCGTCCGACAGTTTGTGCTGAACTAAATGCATTTTTGCAAACTTTTGCCAACAGACTGCCAGTCTGTTGTAGTCTGTTGTAGTCTGAAGTAGTCTGTTTGGTGGAGAGTCACCTTAAAGGAGAGATCCGCCCATTTTAAGTGTTATCTTTGATGTGTCGCTAATCACTCACCATCATTGAAAGGGACGTTGAGTTATTTCAGAGAGTCCCGTGTCGTCCAGTCTGTCGACCCCCTCCGTTGGCATAATGGGAGCCCGTGTAAGAGTGAAAATCGTCTATTATAACCGATACAAAGTTAGCTTTTTCTCTACTACTGCTCATCGTGGAGTGTCATGATACTCAAACGTGCACTGAATGTCGCGAGCGAGCTATCGTTCGTGCAGAACGACATGATGCTGGTTGCTTATTTCTTCCACAGACGCCAGGTTCTGGTAACTCAACGTCCCTTTCAATGATGGTGAGTGATTAGCGACACATCAAAGATAACACTTAAAATGTCCGGATCTCTCCTTTAATGGAGAGTTTCTGCCCTGACAGCAACGATATGGGTCTGGCTCTACTGCAGAGTTTGGTCTCAGCCAGAGTGCTGATGGTATGGTGGACTAGCAGCATCATTCACTGTGAAGGAGCATGATGCATCACTGGTAATTGACAAAATAAATTAAATGTCACCATAAAGTCTGGCTTACAAACTAGATTCAGTGCAGCGTCCGTCTGTGGCTCCTCTGTTTAACTTTCATTTTGTTTCCTATCAAGGGTTAAGGTCCCTCTTCAACCACTTTGAAAAGGAAGGGTGCAATAAAATGGCAATAAAAGCAAGTCTATTCTGATAATGGCAACCATTATACTGATGCCTGCAGGATAACAATAAGTCCATCCACAGCCTCCTATGGCACTTACAGTAGCTGTTGCTGTTAAAGGAGTAGTTCACCCAAAAAATGTCAAATTTTCTATCAATTACACACCCCATGAGATTATTTTTTCTTTTCACATTCCTGAGCAAATAATTTGATGTCCGGGTCATCGGTCACCAAATTATAGGCTTATGAATGTGACAAAAACAAAAAAATCTCCATGAATTCGAGGCTTCCTGGGGTGTTTAATTGATAGAAAATAAGTACATTTTTGGGTGAACTATTCCTTTAACCTGTAGTTGAGAACACACACTTTGTATTGACAAAGTGGAATGTTTGCTTTGTCCTGTGGTGCACATAGTGTACATGTGCTGCCTGTCATCGCAGCCTGACACACACACACACACACACAATGCCAGTTCTTTCTTTAACAGGTCAAAATTGGGACATGAAACTCCTGCCAGTGAGTCTGGTAGAGCAGCAGACAAAGACAGTCACTCATGCTGCCTAATCCTTCCACACACACACACACCCTCTGTGGTCAAGGGAGGATTGCGACTGCACTTTATTCTCCTGTCTCAATCAAGCCCTGACATACTTAAAGGGATACTTCACTCTCGGGCCGGGGACACATTTAAAAAAAATATTAAAAATAAATGAAAAAAGTTATGGAAAATTCATGGCCCCCTCACGACACGCAGTGTCCTACTAATGTGTGAGGGGGCCATGAATTTTCCATAACTTTTTTCATTTATTTTTAATATTTTTTTTAAATGTGTCCCCGGCCCGAGAGTGAAGTATCCCTTTAACCCCATTTGATGAGACGTGCACCCCCCCCCCCCCCCCCCGCCTTAACTTAAACCAATGTTCGGCCTAAATCCCATTGTTATGATTGTGAAGAAATATATCTGATGTGAGAAGATGATAATGATATAGTCTCAAAGAAAACCCTATATCTTCTGTCAGTACATTTCTCTGTGAAATGTTGACATTGCGAACCAATGTCAAACGTGTCATTGGGTGGACTGTACGCCCTATGCATCATGTAATGACAGGTTTTCCTTTAGTTGTGCTTTGACAAAGTTACTTTTTTATGAGGCATACAGTATAGTTTATTTTTTCCCTCCTCCTTTGATGTTGTTGACCTGTCTTGTTTTGTCTGTCTCTCTCTCTCAGGTCCGTAATATTGGCTGAAGGGCCGTGCAAGCGAGGCTTGTAAAGGATCCCACCGTGGTAAGAAAACATGTTATTTACTCACAGTCGTGACCTAAAACCTCAGGCTATAACGGAGCATGTGCTCTTGTTTACCCTCTTGAAATCTACCTCCATTAGTTTTTTTTATTATCTCTGCCTGTTTTTATTTTACTTCTATTTGACTCATTTATTCATCTTTCTTCTCCGATCCCTTGACACACTCCCCTCTCATCCTTCATTTCCACTCTGTTGCCTCCCCTCCACACCTCTCTCTCCCTGTACCGCTCTCTCTCTGTCTAGGGCTGCAACTATCCGTTCTTTTCATAGCGATTATTTTACTGATAACTAGATTTTTTTTTTACATTATCAATGAATCGATTTTGTCATTTAAGCCATATTTTATACTTTGTTGCACAGTGGTGTCATAAAAAAATTGGGAAAAGGGGGTCCCCAGCAACATTTGTTAACACACAATAATAATAATAATTTTAACCACTTTATCCATATTTTATACGTTGGCTATTCAAAAATAGCAGATATACAAGCTCACAGCGCGTCACTCAGTACCGCGCTGTGAGCTTGTACATCTGCTATTTTTGAACATTTATAGTTTTTTATCTTGAAAGTATTGGAAAATGTTGAATAATTTTGACATTTTTGTGTGTCTCTTTCAGGTTTGTCGAAGTGTGCGTGGAGACCAGGCTCCTCAGCCATGGCGCTGCTAGCCAACCTGAAGAGCCTGTTCGTCCTGCAGCTGTTGATGGGCTTTGTGTTCGTGGTGAGCGGCCTCATCATCAACTTCATCCAGCTGTGCACCTGCGTTCTGTGGCCCGTCAACAAGCAGCTCTACCGCAGGATCAACTGCCGGCTCTCCTACTCTCTCTGGAGCCGTGAGTACAGCCCTGCTTTCTCTGTACAGGCCCACAGCCGAGAGATAACAACTTAGACCTGAGGCCGATTCAACAAATGCCTTCTAAATAATATTATGGACCCCCCCCCCCCCCCTAAAATATTTTGTGGGCCGCGGACCCTCATCTGAAAATGTTTCGTGCCAGGGACCCCGGCAGAGAAGATTTGTGTTTAAAAATATATATATTCAAAACACTTTTCAAGCGATTAAAAAAATAGCAGATGTACAAGCTTGTAGATCTGCTATTTTTGAATAGCCAACGCTAACATATGAAATGACACGGATGCTTTCCCGTTTTTAATGGGTTAAAGCATATCCGTGATCGTAATTTTTGTGTATTTGTATATCAAAAGTCCCTAAAAATCTTAATTACTTCCTGTGAACACAAACGTGCTGCGTGATTGCATGGATAGACTCTTATGAATATAAATGAAGTCTTGATTTAATTCACCTGTGTGACTCCCATAGCTGCATGTTCCTCCACTCGCACCTGATTTCAATTACAGGACTACTTAAACTTAATCAGCACACTAGAATATGTATCTGAAAACATTTTAGATTAGAAATAAGCAATGTAGTAACAAACATGCTTCTCACTGGCCGCCTCTCTCTGACTTAGGCAGCATGAGCGAGCACAAATGAACACAAACACTAGCCTTCTGCTGCGCTGCCTGCAGCAGAGAGTTCCCATAGCCTGGGGGAACGGGACCTTCTGATTGGTTGGAACAGCGTTTCAGACTGAAACTTTAACATAAAATGACAGAAAAAGCCATTTCACCAGGACTTTAAAACTTGACGCCGCAATATGCTGTACATCTCGATAGCGTCAGATTATCCCTAAGCGTATTCAACAAAGTAGATATACGTGTTTCTATGCGTTTCACTCACATCAAACATCTGAACAAAATGTGCATTAAAAAACATGTTGTTTGCCGTTAGAATACAATGATATTGTCTTTAGCTTTTTGTGGGAAATTATTTTAAGTATTAAGTTTTGAGTTCCCGGAAATCGTGTTACTACTACCTTCTGAGCAGTGCCTAAATTAGGTTCTGAGAAGAACCTTATTTGAAAAGGAGCTGTAGTGTATGGAAATAAGTCCGCAGTCTGTCACTAGACTCACAACACAATAAATAGGACAGAAGTGTGGTTGTGAGTGATGGCCCTGATATCGTGGGTTAGGTACAGTATGTGCAGTATTTGAAGCTGTTCCTTATGTCTGTTTTTATACTTGGGTGTGTGCTGTGTCGCGCACTGAAAATGGCTCATAATGCGTTGCAGCGTAACACGTTGTGCGCTTTTAGATCTGCTATTTTTGTAGTGTATAAATCATGCTCAAGATTAGACAAGGAAATCTGTCAATCTGCTCATTATCATAGATTCGTATTCTCTAAGAAATCTAATATATATTCTGTTATATTAATGTTTACTTTATTGACTTGCCTGAACTGGCAAATGCAAAATAATTACAGCATATAATATTGGGTCCAACCGCCCCACAACCCTTGCTGTGACCAATGTCAGGATCCATTTCTGGCTTTCACAGCTGTGTATTACTGGTTCAGGACTCGATAATATCTGTTGCTATTTGGGAACTTCGCAGAGTTACAGATATAGACTTCTGTGATGCAGCCGTGTGTACAACTGCTCAGCATCTGTTCAAAGGCATGAGAGCAGTGTTGCCAGATTTTGCGAGAGAAACAAGCGATCAGGTCTACGAAAACTAGTCCAAAAGAAGTGACAAGGCCACATGATTATCGCATATTTGAAAATAGCCGATCTACAAGCTCACGTTGCGTTGTGAGTGTTGAATCTGTGAAAAAACATTTTAACAACACATGTCTGGTACAGGGGTCACAAAATACTTTTAAATGGGTGGGGTCCATGGACAAATGCCTCTTAATTTATGGGGTCCTTGACATTAAAATTAAAATGTTTGAGAACCACTGGTTTAAACAACATTTAGGAAGCGAGCCCAAAATAAGCAACTACACTTTAGAAACGAGCCCAAAAAAAACACAACTCGCAACTACCAATATTTTCAAGCGACTTTACAGAAAAACAAGCCCAAAGTCGCTTATAATAAGCAGACATGGCAACTCTGCATGAGAGAGCCTGGCGAGATAGATTGTAGGAATCATGTCATGCTAGTGGAGCATAAAACTGCTGAGCCAGAAGCGACGCCATTATGTGAAGAAGTAGTCCACAACCTCTTCAGCCACGCCGGAACATCTGCGGGAACGAGGGAGTATTGAAGGACCGTGGTTCCCAGACGTTTTCAAGTCAAGGACCCCCAAATTGTGTAATGTATTTGGCCATGGACCCCCATCTGAAAATGTTTTGTGCTAGGGACCCCCAGAAGAGAAGATTTATGTAAAAGAAATTCAGAATTATTCCAAAGTTTTTTGACTTGATAAGCTTGTAGATCTGCTATTTTGATGCTATTTTTGAATAGCCAACGTTAACTACTTTTGCTGGGGGTCCCACTTTGAGAACAAATGGTTTAAGGATATTGAGATGACGCACATGGTTCTCAAGTGTGGTCCGGGGGACCCACAAGGGGGTCCTTGAGGGGGTTCCACAGGGTCCCCAGCAAAATTAGTTAATGGCATGAAAATCAGTTTAACCACTTAAACCCTTGTTTATACTTTGGATATTTGAAAATGGCCGATCTAACAAGCTCACAATCTTTTAATAATTTTGGAAAATGTCAACACACATGTTCTCTTATGGCTGTTCTACATACATACATACATACATACATACATACATACATACATACATACATACATACATACATGCAAATGTTTGAGAATCACTGGCTTAAACAGCCAGAAACTTCTACAAAACCGGCCATGGCTGACGGCTGTTACTCGGTAAAAATCTCCCAGCCCAAACCTGGGAACCTTGTACTCTGCAATAAACTATATCCCCTGTTTATAGCTGTCTTTTGCAATGAAGCCACTATATCCCCTGTTTATAGCTGTCTTCTGCAATGAAGCCACTATATCCCCTGTTTATAGCTGTCTTCTGCAATGAAGCCACTATATCCCTATCCTGGGATCCAGCCTGATTCACTACGTTCGGCTGATTTTTTTTTTTCTCACTTCGCTTATCAGTCGGGCCAGCCTCCTATTTGACTCGTATTTCAATTACGTACTGTAGGCAAGTCAGGAAGTGACTCGAGTTTTACATTGGACAACAGTGGTCCCCCCCCCTACAGACCAATCAGAAGCCGCAAGTCGTTTTCTCCCATTTGTGCACGGAGATAGGAGGTTTTCCAGACTGTGTAGAGGGAGAAAAAGAATCCGCCGAACGTAGCGAAGCAGTCTGGATCCCAGGCTACTATATCCCTTGTTTATAGCTGTCTTCTGCAATGAAGCCTGCAGGAATCAAGAGGGTTTTATTTGCCACTCACAAGCAGTATATAATGTTGGTGTTACATGATACACAAGACTGTGCTAACAGGCTAGTAACAGCAATACGATATACAACAAGATAATAAAACAATGAATTGTACTGAAATAAAATGCAGAAATACGAAAATTTAAGATGAGATTAAAAACAAAGGTTAAAAAACCTCCTGGCAGCAACCGGTAATCAGGCAGTCGTGTGAGCAAAACGAGCATGGTTATTTTCCAGATTAATCAAGGCGGTACCACTCCATATCGTCTCTGTCGGGTGAAAACCTCATATGTCCAAAACTGTTACTTTTTCAGGATAAAAAAAAAAAAGCTCAACAAGCTTTTGTGACGCTGTTGTATGATCAAGTAGGGCGTTAATTCATGAAAAAACACAAAAAAATGATGTTTCCCGCCCCGACAGCAACGATATACTGTGCCATACCTGCTGTGGCTGGAAACAAAGATGGAGCCATTTGTGGTTTGCAGCCATGAATGTGAGCTTTCCCTCCATTGGTGGACTGTACTGTAAAGTACAACATTGACCAAGACGCATATTGTACTCAACTGAGCCCTGTTTTATACTTTGTCTATTCGAAAATAGCCGCTGTACAAGCTCACAACATACTTTTGCAGTGGTGGTAAAAGTACTTACATTTTTTTACTTAAGTAAAAGTACCAATACTGCAATGTAAAAATAAAAGTCCAGAATTAAACATTTACTGGAGTAAAAATACAAAAGTATTCGCATTGAAATATACTTAAGTACTGAAAGTAAAAGTGTTCATTATGCAGAATGTCCCATTTCACAAGTTCCAAATGTATTAAAATGCTTTGAAAATAGCAGATCTGCAAGCTCACAATGCGTCCCAAAGAGCCGCGTTGTGAGCTTGTAGATCTGCTATTTTCAAATAGCCTAAGTATACATAGGGCTGAAGTGGTTAATGTATGTTTTGTAATAATAATCAAAATCTACAAAGTAACTAAAGTTTACAAATAATTATTGAAAGTATTGAAAATTGGAAATACTCCAGTAAAGTAAAAATGCATGAACAGTGTACTTAAGTACAGTACTTGAGTAGATGTTCTTAGTCAGTCACCTTCTACCACTGTACTTTTATAGTTTTATTCAAGTATAATTCTGAATACAGGACTTGTAAGTGTGTCTACAGTGTGGTATTGCTACTTTTACATAAGTAAAAATAAATATATATATATATATATATATATATATATATATATATATATATATATATATATATATATATATATATATATATATATATATATATATATATATATATATATATATATATATATATGTGTATGTAATTCTTTCACCACTGTTCCCCTCTCACACAAACTTATGCAAATTCACACCAAACACTTTTTAAAAAAATGTGAACTCACTTCGCACCAGTACAATGGTTAAATGCTAGATTGGCTTTGCATAGTCAGGCTATTTTCCATGTGGTTGCTTTATCGGTTTCCCCAGTAGTTAGATTTTGCTGAGCAGAACACTGTTATCGGCGAAATACAGGGCTCAGCCTGGGAGAGAGGACTAACCATTTAATCATGTCCGCCCCAAAATAAAAGGACATTAAATCTTTTTAATGGAGACAAATCGATTTATATCTGTCGTCTGATCAAATCCTGTGTCGTAAAGTTAGAAATTAGTTTTGAAGGTACGCCTGTATCTGCTGATATTTCATAGTTTTTTAGCACTGCAAAGAAAGACGGATAGAGGAGAGATTATTTTGAATTATTTCCCCCCATTACACATCTGAAAGGTACAATGAAAATTATATTATTTTCAATATTTCTAGATAATATAAATATTCATATCATTCATTAAAATGTACGTGGGAAATTGGATAATGTACTGGGCTATTGCCCTGCCCCAGTTTGAATAGGCATTTATTGGCAGGTTGGGTCCAGTGTGTCCTTAATGCTTAAATTTATACCCCCGTCCTACGACGGAATAACGTGTTGAAAATGGCAGACAAGCGTTGTGTGAGCTTGTAGGTCTGCTATTTTCACTACCTTTGTGCGCCACTGTCAGATGAAAACCTCATATGTCCAAAACTCTTACTTTTCCAGAATTAAAATTCAAAAATGGCAAAAGTAGCAGATCTACAAGCTCAAAACGTTGCGCTGTGTTTCAATCTTGTGGATCTACTACTTTTGATGCTTTTGTGTGACGCTGTAGTATGATCTAGTAGGGGCATTAATTTATGAAAAAACACAAAGTTAGAATATGTAGATAAGAGATTTCTGACCGACAGCGAAGATATGATGAAGTAGTGTATTCATTCATGAAAAACATGAGTTGAAATGTGGAGATACTGCCCAACAGCAACAATATACCGGTAATAATGCAAGTGGAACGGGGAAAACGTGTGTGTGTGTGTGTGTTCTCTTTGACGTGGGTTGGTTGTAAGAGGCTTCTAACAACTAAAACGGCTTGCAAAATTCTGTGCAATGTCCTCTATCATGGGTAGCCGTCAAATATGATACAAGCTCACAGTGCTGTGAGCTGCGAGCTTGTACATCTGCTATTTTTGAACAATTTTGAAAAATATCGAAAATGTTTCAAAAAGATTTTGAATGATTCAGAATTGGTTTTAACATTAATCTTCTCTTCTGGAGGTCCCTGGCACAAAAAAAATTCAGATGGGGGTTTCCGGCCAGATACATTATCATTTTGGGGGTCCTTGACACGAAAACGTTTGAGAACCACTGTGTTACGGCACCGTGTAAATATCTGTGTCCATATATAAATTATTAATGTGTGTTTGTGTGTACGTGCAGAGCTGGTGTTTCTGCTGGAATGGTGGTCGGGCACAGACTGCATACTCTACGCCGACCAAGCCACGGTGGACAAATTCGGCAAGGAGCACGTCATCGTCATCCTCAATCACAACTTTGAGATCGACTTCCTCTGCGGCTGGACCATGTGTGAAAGATATGGGATCCTGGGGGTCAGTAGCAGTAGCACCCACACAAAATGCAAATGCATGACTAGGCCTGTCACAATTATTACATCAACTAATCACAATTATTTAAGATAATTGCAATTATGTTTTGCATAATCGCCATCATTTCCATGTTAAAAATGTTCATGTTTTTCAAAATTATTCTAAAAATAGTGGGAATAGCAGATCTACAAGCTCAAAACGCGTCACGGCGCGTTTTGTGCTTGTAGATATTGGCTATTTCCACTATTAATTATTTTTAAGGATAAATTTGTCATAATCTGCCCTGTGCAACTTTTCTTTACGAAGGCTAAACGCCAAACTGAAATGAAAATTGTATTCGTAATATTCCAATAAATTAAATCATTAATGGCAATTATTTGAGTGACAATAAATCGTCACGTAAAATTTCACAATCGTGACAGTCCTATGCATGACTCATCAATGTTTGCAGCAGATCCAAAAAGTCACTTGTCGTTAAGTTTTTTTCCGGTCTTGCCCCGGCCTGTCGCTTTAAACAAATGGGACGAGATTAGAAAGGAAAAAAATTAAAAGATACAAAGTAGGGCTGCATGAATATTGCAGTGCCAATAGTGTCACATTTGCTACATTGCATCTACAAGCTCAAAACAATCCGATCGTGACGTGTTTTGAGCTCAAAGAAAGAAGTTTTAAAAAACAGTTAAAATATAGAGATAAATCCACTTATCTCCTAGGGTAGTTAATACCCTCACAAAAACATGTAGTAATCCTGGTCGCTATACCGCCTCCCCCATGACAGCCGGGGCGCCTGATGGAGGGGAAGGGAACTGGTTGGAATAACGTGTTCCTTCCACGCGCTACGTCCAACCAGGGAAACTCCCCCCTGTCAGGTGACAAGAAGGTCAGTTGGCTCTCATGCCTGAAGGAAGCATGAGCTCGGCCCTGGCCTCCCTACTGTGGGGGACTGGTGTAGTGCTGGTGTAGGGCTGGTGTAGCGCCCAGGATCACTTAGGAAATTGGCACGGGTGAAAAAAATGGGTTACAAAAATCGCGGGATAAAAATTTTATGCCCGGTTTATGCCCGACAGCAACAACATTCAAAATTGTCCAAAGTGAAATTATGATGATTGAGGAAAAGATTACCATTTTATTGTGACTATACTGTAATTCTAATGTCAATGTTTTTTTTTTTGGGGGACACATTTCTTAAATTAATCCCTTTCCACCAGCAGTGTACTCTACACTTTAAATAACAAAGGTGCATTCTGTGACACTGTATTGTGGTGATGATGGTATATATAGATGATGATACATTGCCATTGGAGAAAAATAAACACAGTTCAGTGGCTTACATCATCAATTACAACAATAAGCGCTACAGTACTATCCCAGCTCATTAGATTGTTGTATGCACACAAATCCACTTATCGTGAGCAAGAATTGAATTAAGGCTTTGTTCTCATTTGACCTGTCTGGAGTTGATTCCAAGGAGCATGAACAAGATGATGTGATTATTTGCTGCGACTTGTTCCCGCCCCCCAGAGTTCAAAGGTGTTGGCCAAACATGAGCTACTGAAGGTGCCTCTGATTGGCTGGACCTGGTATTTCCTGGAGATAGTCTTCTGCAAGAGGAAGTGGGAGGAAGACAGAGAGACTGTCTTCAAGGGCCTGAGCCAGCTCAAAGACTACCCCGAGTTTATGTGGGTATGTATCTGTATCTGTAGACCACCCTGAGTTTATGTGGGTACGTATCTGTAGACTACCCCCACCGGCCATTCATTTGTATGGCCATTGGGGATCTGTTTAATCTTGCTGCTTCTGGTCAGACTGAGTTAAATATATTTTTTAAAAAAATCCTTTTTCACATTTAACAATTTAATTAAAATGTATGTTGACCACATGAACAGCTGGCATTCCTATTTTGGGCAGATTTTCAAAATGTTTCAAAGTTTGTCCAGATGTTTTCACAAGTAGCGCAAATAGCAGCCCTACAAGCTCAAACAGCGTAGCATTGCGACCTTATATAAGTATATATGGCCAAAGTGGTTAAGACATTACCCCCCCCCCTTTCTGTTATATTTTCTATTTTAACCAAATGGAACCTTGAGTGTATAAGTGTGTACATAGGTCAAGCAGGAACCCTGAGTTTGTACAGTACAGTTACGTGTGTACATAGGTCCAGCAGTTCACCAGTCACCTGCTGAGGGTTTTGTCAAGCTGCTGTGACTTGACTACACAATTGTCTTATCTTTTTTTTATCTTGAAATCTTGTCTGAAGGCTTGTCTGTACAAAGGTTTGTACAAAGATTAATATATAATTGGCCACGTATCCCCATCTGAAAACATTTTGTGCCACAGGGACCCCCACACCAGATTTGTGTTGTTAAAATGTTACAAAAATATTTCAGATTTTTCACTTTTCCCCCCCCAAGTTCTTTTTTTTTTTTTATGGCAAATCAACAAGCTGCGTTGTGAGCTTGTAGATCGGCTATTTTCAAATTAAAGTGATCATGAGTTAGTCGCTTCTATTGGGCTTGTTTTCATAGACCCTGGTTGCTTATTTCTCTCGCAAAACCTGGCAACACTGGCCTGGAAACTGTGTCAAAGTGCACCAGCTGTACTTTAAAACATCCCTGCATGTGGCGGTCGAAGGTTTATTGTTTCGGTGAGGCCTCAGGAGGAACTGGCCTTTTTGAAAGTGTTTCACACTGGCTTTGTAGAATTCTAAAGACGCAGTCCGCCCCTGCTGTCCCTTCTGGAATGCATAATGCATGGATTAAAGTTCTCTGTCGGCACAACTGATTTCAGTCATTTGGATTCCAATAGAGGCCAGCATGGCTTCTATGAAAACGTGACACGCACCGAAAATGGCAGATCTACAAGCTCACGGCTTGTTGTGAGCTTGTAGATCTGCTATTTTCGGTCATTATGTTATTTTGAGATTATAGTATTATAGTATTTGAAGTGGTCAAACTAGCAATGGAATACATGTTTAGAAGCAGCTTCCATAAACATGAATGGTCTGAGAAATGTCATGAGAGCAAAGGTTTAAAGGCTCAATCTGTGATTTCTTCAACTGGTTGGCTGTATGTAGAACAGCAGCAACATAGGTTTAGAACAATAATAACTAAACATCATAATGACATTTTCAGTCACAAGATTTTATTTTGCTTTATTCCACGATAATGTCTCCTTGCCTTTTTATTGAAATAAGGGTCTTATTTTCCTAGCATCTTGGCTTGGCTTTTCGATGCAGCTTAACGCACCACTTGTTCCACATGCAGGGATGTAGGGCAGTGTGACTCCGGGCTCTTTTCCTTTTCCGGTTGTTGCATCGAGACCAACGTTTCAACTGTGACTTCCTAACCCGCTTGTCAAGCTAGCAAGATTAGGCAAATCGGTAGTTGATCTAATTAACCCCGTACACCCCGTACATATCAGCCCACAGCTAATAACGAGGCGTTGGCGTGTTCAGATAAACAACATAATGTGGGTTTAGGAGATGTGGGAGGGAACGGGCGCACGGCACGCCCACATCGAACAAAGACATCGAGAGGAGATGCCGGCTTAATTTTAGCCTAGTGTTCCAGTGAAGGCGCACTTGATCTGTAATTCAACCTAGAAAAACTGGGATAGCGGATAGGATGAAGATAAAGCAGGTCACCTAATTATGAGGAAGCCTTCAGAATCACACACACACACCTGTGTGTGTGTGTGTGATTCGTGTGGTTTTGTATTTGTATTACTATTACTTCTGAGGGCCAAATGTCCCCACAACTATAATAGAATTTGAGAAATGGACATTGTGAGGGCTTTTTCCCTGGTCCTCACAAGAAAAATGGCAGTTTATAGTTAAAATATATATATGTATTTTTTGTGAGTTAGGCTAAGAAAAGATCGAGGTTAGGATTAAGCATTTATAGGTTAAGTTTGGGGTTATTATACCAAAATGTATACTTAGGCACCACAAATAGCAGTACTACAAGCTCACCATGTGTCTCAGCGCAAGGGTTAGGAATATGATTAAAAATAGCACACCAAAAAGTGGTAATGGTAGAACTGGCTGTAATAACCGTCTTGTTTTCTCTTCCCATAGTTCCTGCTGTATTGTGAAGGCACTCGCTTTACAGAGAAGAAGCACCAAATCAGCATGCAGGTGGCAGAGAGTAAAGGTCTGCCCAAGCTCAAATACCACCTCCTACCCCGCACCAAAGGCTTCACCACAACACTAAAGTGTCTAAAGGGCACAGGTGAGACTGACCACCACAACACACTCTCCCAGCTAGCACTCCCACCATCTTCACAAAACCCTAGGATTCTTTGTTCGTTCCGTTTTTTTTTTTTAACACCACTGCTATTGTCCCTCTTCCTTGTTCACAGTAAGCGCCGTCTACGACGTGACACTCAACTTCAAAGACAAGCAAACTCCCACACTGCTGGGCATCGTCAACGGAAAGAAATACAAAGCCGACTTGAGCGTAAGGTAGGTGGCGGCAGCGGTGGCAAGTAACTCAGAACATTTTGTTGTTGTTGTCGGGCAGAAACCTCCTATCTCCATTTTTGTGGGGTTTTTTTCTTAAATGAATGCCCTACTTGATCATACTACAGCGTCACACAAAAGCGTCAAAAGTATCAGATCCACAAGCTCAAAATACGTCACGATGCGACACATTTTGAGCTTGTGGATCTGCTACTTTTGCTTTTTGAATTTGAATCCTGAAAAGTAACAGTTATGGATATATGAGGTTTCCACACGAGGTACCCTTTATGTTCCATTTTTCAATACTGCATATATGGCAAATATTGTACTTTTACTCCGCTACAACTGTTTGAAAACTGTGGTTACAAGATTATTAATACAAAACGGTTTATTTTTGAAAACTTAAATGGGATGTTTTGCAAAATGAGTACTTTGTTTCGCGTAATGAGTACTTTTACGTTTGTTACTTTAAGTATATGTTAGTAAAATTCTGAAAAGAGGACTTTAACTTGTATTTCTTGTGGTATTTGGTACTTTTACAAAAACATGAAAGTTCTTATTCCAGTACTGGGTAGTGGTGGCCTGCGCCACATCCACAGACTTAGTCATCAAAGGTTTATTATAATGATGATGCATTGGGGCTGTCAGGACTCCAGGTTTTGTTCAATTGGAATCTCATGAGGTGTATTTCACCTCCTGCCGTCTTCCTGAGGTTGATCTCTGTGCTCTCTTACGCTGAAGAGCCCTAAAAGCTGTTGGATTCTTGCCTAGCAGCACTTTTATGGTTTCAGAGGACAAGACGAGGGGCAGAGACGGGCGCACAGTCAGGCTAGGAAATGCATGTCCTTTTTGAAACAATTATGTATTATGTAATAACTCTTTCCAGCTTTCAGTCAAATTAAACAAGAGGAGGAGAGTACAGTTGTTAGTAGCATTAAGTCAAGAAATCTTGTTTTAGTGCAATGAAATTGAAAGGATCGAAGCAGTTTAACCACTTGAATCCAATGTCCAGTTTACTAGCGTGGTTAATAAATACGCCCCTGAAGTTGATTGTGTGAGCAGCGATGCATACCTTTGTACATGGAGGGTAGAGGTCAAAATCACTCACTTTGCAAAACACAAATAGCCAGTAGCTGGTCTTTGGTGCAGAACGGCTATCCTATCCTGTATGTAGGGGTAGCCCCCTGGTGGTCATACAATGCAATAGCAGACTGCTCATCTTCCTGGCTGTGCTGTTATTTTGATGGATCATCTTCTCTCCCTCTCCCTCCCATTTCAGGCGGTTCCCTGTGGAGGAGATCCCAGACGATGAGAAAGAGTGTGCCAACTGGCTCCATAAACTTTATCAGGAAAAAGTAAGAATATGGAAACCTGCATACTAGATCAGTGGTTTCGCCACTCCAGGTGTGCCTTGGAATTTTGTGGCAATCGCATATTATTTATTATTGCATTATATCGTCGAAACCTCATCTCTATATTTCACATACTAGATCATACTACGTACAGCAGTCCATTCTCATAACAAGGCAGTCCATTTAAATATCCTGCTATCAGTGCAATAGTGGTTGCGAAGCCGCGCCTCCGCCCAAGTGGAGCTTACTACGCAACCGTGCTCGGGTTGTGTGTGTGAGGCTCTGTGTCTCTGTGGCTCTGTGTGTGTGTGCACTGCCTGCACTGCCTGGCGTCCAGCCGCCAGAGTGCGCCAGAAGTGGCGCTTACTCTGACACATCTCAGAGTGCTGCTGACGGCAATTCCGTGCATCGATGACTAGGAACTCCGAAACTCCGTGCATAGGAGAACCATATCCTCCCCATTAACTCATTCACTGCCAGAATTATTCCTGGCCGCGTTTGAAACACTGCCAGAGATTCATTCATTGAAAAAAAAAAGTACTCAGGAGCTGAGATACAAAAATGTTAAGTTTTAAGTTAACAAGGAAGTGGATGGGAGTCTAGATCTTCGAAAAATCATATCTCCTTGGTCTTTGGGTCGAAATAAAATAAAAAATAAATTAAAAGTCGTTTTAGTCGTTCTTGGCAGGCATGGCTTATGGGACAAAAGTCGTTTTAGTCGTTCTAGGCAGGGAATGAGTTAACTTCAATACGAGGCGGAGGCAGTCACGTCACTTTCTCTCTACGCTCTCCCCATCACGGTGAAATAACACGGATTACAAGTCCGTAAATACACAATATAACAATTTAAAAAAGACAACCAAAAAAAATAGGGCTGCATTCGCTTCGCAAGTCTTACTTGTAGATATACACACAGTAGCATACGTGTGTGTGTGTGTGTGTGTGTGTGTGTGTGTGTGTGTGTGTGTGTGTGTGTGTGTGATATCGTGATCACTTCATCATATTGTGGCTGGTATAAACGTTCCACCCTATGAGGCTGTTGATGTATTACATTTGTAGGCATCTTCCTGAGTCTGACTGGTGCATGGTTCAAGAGCCAAGCAGCAGGGAAGCTGCTCTAAACCTTTCTCATGTGCCCAGACTGGCTCTTTATTTCTGTCAACTGTGTGCTTTTATTTTATCTCTGGAGCAGAACCACTAAAGGACACGAGTCACATAGTTGGTCATTAAAATGCATCACAGCTGTTGTGATGTGAAAACAAAGGAAAAAAAGCTCACAGGGACATTGTAACAACGTTGCTGTCGGGCTGAAACCTCTTGCAATTCTTTTTAATCCTGAAAAGTAACAGTTTTGGACATGGGAGGTTTCCACCCGACCGAGACGAAAAAGAACAAGTTGTGCATCTAAACAGCTTGGCTTCCATGTGGATCTCAGACGTCCATGTGGGCCATCTGTGAGGTCAGTCAGCTATGACTCCAAATATTTGGGCACGGGTTCAGCCCGATCTGACCGCCTTTGACTTCCATTATAGTTTAAGTTAAATATTTCCCAAAAATATATATAAAACATGATATATTAAATATTATATATATATATAGATATATTAAATGATATATTACTGTATATTAAAAAATACAGGGAGCTATTTCCTTGGCCTGCCGGCAGCACACACAAAAAATATGGCACTGCTCGGTCGTGCAGGTTTCCGAGATAAGCTCCAAGAACAGACAGACACACACGGGTAGACAAGTAACGATTCACTCAACTCACGATACGATTCGAATCACGATACTACAATAGTTTCACGATACGATTTTTCATGATTGTTTTCAAGATTTTTCATATTTTCCAGGTAAATGACCGAATTTTTCTTTTTTTTCTCACACCCAGTATTTTCTTCTTTTATATTTTTTTGTTTTCTCTTATCCTCTTTTCAATACAGTAGCAAATGACTGAAAACTCAAAAATCAATTCTCTTACAAAGATCCTGTATTTTCTTCTCTTTTGTTAACGCGCCCTCAGCTGTTTGCATCGCGATACATTTTTTATTAAATCGATCGAAATTGTCACCAGTTTGAATCGATTTACGATAAATCGTTACATGCCTACACACTGATCCCTCCTGTCCTGAGATTAAAGAAAGAGTCGACTCATCCCATTATTCCCACATTTCCAGGATGCACTACAAGAGCACTATCAGCAGGAGGGCTGCTTCCCAGGACCCACCATTATCCCGCCGCGCCGGCCATGGACCTTCCTCAACTTCCTGTTCTGGGCCACCCTGCTGCTGTCGCCGCTCATCAACTTTGCGTGCGGCGTGGCCGTCAGCGGCTCACCCCTCCTCATCATCGGTTTCATCCTCTTCCTCATCATAGGTAAGGCCAATCTGCCTCTTCCTCATCGTAGGTAAGGACAATCTGGCCCTTCCTCATTGTAGGTAAGGACAATCTGGCCCTTCCTCATCGTAGGTAAGGCAATCTGGCCCTTCCTCATTGTAGGTAAGGCCAATATACCTCTTCCTCATCGTAGGTAAGGCAATCTGCCCGCTTTTGCACTGACTGCTGACAGAGAGAGAGAGCAAATGATGCAGATAAATTGCTTCAGGGAGTTCACCCTGTCGGCTGACGGCAGCAGGTTTTGCTTTAAGTAGAAAAAATGTGCTTTTTTAATGAATTGGTCCCTGTCCTGCCGTAATAAAGCCAAAGAGACGCTTGAAAGCTCTTGAGATGTCAGTGGCGTTATTTATTCCCTAATAATCTGTGTCCTCGTTTTAGTGTCATTGTGTCATCTTCTGTAGCCTCCATCGCTATCCTAATAATCTCTCTGTTTTTGTGTCATTGGGCCTGATTCACTGAGCTATGGTCTTACATAAAGTGACTAAAGACGTGCGTAATTTCTCTTAAGCAAAAACTGACGTGCAATTCACTAAAGGATGTGTAAATCCCTGAAATGTGCGGATCACAGGTGTATGTCATGATGAATCCGGACGGACGTGATCGTAAATCACAAGCGCGTTACCGAGAAGTTCATTTGCATTGTTCCACGACCCATTTCACACCATAAAAGGCGAACAGGAAATATCCAACTTCAAACTGACTTCACCTAACGCGAAACCAACTTCACCGTGCTTCACCTGTCTCTCGTCAAAAAAAATACGGATCTTGACAGCCAACTTGTACATCTGTTCTGTCTGGAAGCGAGTCCCTCGATTGCACCATGGATCAGCTGAACGCAATGCTCTCATGTGCAATGAGAATAAGACGTTTACAAAGGTTAACCTCACGGCCAAAGGCTAATAAAACTTGAAATGCCTCCATCGCTATCCTAATAATAATCTGTGTTTTTGTGTCCTTGTGTCTTCTGTAGCCTCCATCGCTATCCGCCGCCTGATCGCCACCACCGAGGTGAAGAAAACCGGCTCCAGCTACGGTGTCCCGGAGGAGGCCAAGAAACAAAACTAGAAGCACCCTGCTCACCTCCCCCTACCCCCGCCCCCCACACACACACACACAATGCGTGGTGGTCTCTATACTGATCCCAGTGTGGTCAGTCGCACCCCGCTGCCCCCCCTCTCCCCCTCCCCTCTCCATTCACTCCATTTCTCCACCCGCTGCAGAGTCAGCCAACCAGCGGGACAAGAGGAAGGGGACTGGGTTCTAAACCCCATTAAACCTTAGAGACGTGAGTTAGAGATATTATTAATTAAACCCCAGTTAGACAGAGAGAGATGGCCACACAAATGAAAGCGAGAGAGAATGAATGTAGACCGTCTGTGGACCTATAGCTCTGGAGTGACACAAGGACTTAAGAATGTGAGAAGGGCAGGTGTGCACTGCTGTACGGTACGACCATGCATTATACCCCCCCCCCCCCCCCTTAAGTCCATGTAAAGTCCCCCCCCGAAACGACCCCTGACCTTTCCCCGAGTTTACACGGACACTAGCCAATCAGCAGAATTAGCCCATTTCCTGTTCTGGGCCACACCACCACCACCTCCTCCTCCACCTCAGTGAATGCCAGCTGTCATTGTCCAACCAGGGCAGAGAGATGAAGCGCTCATCCCATTGGCCTTTGGAACCCAAGCCACTCAGCAGCTTATCTCATCTCTGCCGCAAGCTCAACGTGGTTCGATGCCACAAGCGCGCAAGCAATTCTGATTGGACTAGAGCAGTGGTTCTCAACACGTTTTTAATTTCAACGATCCCGAGTTTGGTACGCATTGGACCAATGCGTACGTGGACCCCCCCCCCCCCCCCCCATAACTATGATAGTTTACAAATGGAACCGAATCCAATTCGGGCTCCATATGTACACTCTTGGAGTTACAGACCCCGATAAGGGTTCATTTGGTTCCTAACGATCAATAATTCTGCTGGGGGGGGATCCCCTGGAATCCCCCCCCCCCCCCAAGGACCCCCGGGGAAGTCCCCGGACCCCCACCTTGAGAACCACTGGGCTAGAGCTCAACCTCTCTTGATGGGGCTAGAGCCACAACGTCCAAGTTTTGTATGAAAACCTGATGTCAACCAAGCTGTGTTCAGCAGCAGAGACGAGCACTACATGGCTTTTAGAGGGTTGAAAGTGAGGGGACTGGTGTCTTATCTGTTTTAACCCACAGTAAGGGCTCTGAATTTAACGGACTTGTCCTCAAAAAGGATGCCAACATCTAGTATCCCATACTTAAGTAGTTACTTAACAACCCTCAAGTCATCAATACCAAATTTCAGTTTATTTCGTTTTTTTCATTCGTCAGCATGCACACATCCATGATTTGTTTTTTTTTATTTCCATCCAGTCATCTTTAACCATATCTGATCCCTAAATGTGAGCGTATTTTGACCAGCAGCATTGATCGGTCCATACACTGGAAGATTTCCCAACATGCTACAGTATGTTCCCTCTCTACTACGCCTGTCTTTACTACAGTTGAAATGCAGTACACAGTGAGTTCACGTTTCATGTTGTCCAGTTTCTCCTGCCTTCTGTTGAATGCTTCCTTTTACAGAAGAAAAGTCGCCCACCTGCTCTCATGTAATCTTGCAAGCTTGTTGAGATTAATTTGTCTTTTCTTACTGTCCACATTTAGAGTGCAACAGTAGTAAATAATGTTTAACCTTTGCCTTAAATCAAGCTTGCTTGCTTGGCAAGGGATCGCTCATTTGCCACCCCTTTAAAACCTCCACCCTCTCTCACCCTGCCTCTATGCTCAATATTTCATGTTGTTTTGAACATTCTCCCTCTTCTTGCCTACTCTGTCACCTGTGCGCTGCGGGAGGGCAAATATAATCAGTTTGTTGGGTAAAGGGCTAAACTCTAGCAGCCCTATTCTGGGCATGTCATAATGGGCAAACATTTTGCAGAAAATAGCTGCTCTATACACAACACATTGTGAGCTTGTAGGTCAGCTATTTTGGGTGGAGAGATTTGGTGTAGATGGGGGGGGGGACAAAAAGGAGCGGGCCATGGATAGATCCCGGTCAATTAAGTATATAGGGTTTAAGTGGTTAAGCTGTTTATATCGGCCTCCTCGTGGGTGCACATTCTCGTCTAGTGAAGCTGCTTCCAAGCACTACACTCCATCTCAGTTAATGCTTGTGCTGTAAATCAGTGCATTGACACCCACACTTAAGCCTAATTTCTGCTTTGCCGTGTGAGTATATAACACACGCCGGAATACTTGAAAAGTAATTATTTTTGGTCGTACAGAAAATGATAAATTGGGTTTTTGACTGTTACTTGCACTTACTGTCAAGGGAGGGTGGATTTCACCGTTTTTTAAGATTGACTCCATGTATGCACTAACTGCTACCCGAGTGCACTTTCTCCAATCCTGAATCTAAAATGCAAAACTATATATATATTACAAAATTATTGTGCCAGTTTAACCTGGCATCCCTATGTTGGGCATGTCATTATTGTCAAATTTCTCCAAGCTTTTTCACAAAACTTCGAAAATAGATTTGCAAACAAAGCGCAGATCAGCCATTAAAAAAAAGAAAAAAGATAAGGGAACTACGGCCACAGACTATGGCTGTTGTTGGGGTTCCTTGACATGGAAACGTTGCTTAACCCCCTGTCCCATATTCTGCTCTCTCCCCTCCTCTGCCACACCTAATACTAATCATATTATAATTCAGTGGTTCTCAAAGTGGCATCCACGGACCCTCAGGGTTCCTTGGTGGGGTTCCAAATGGACCCTTACAGGTCTGGAACGTCATCCATATACACCCTCATTTTGGGGTCCTTGAAATTTAAATGTTTGAGAACCACTGATTAGAATTTATTCAGTTGGGTTTCCGTTCATGATGTGACGCCCGATTGTCATCGTTCCTCCTCTCCAATATCACCCTGTTTGGTTGCTAATTTTGTCCCTAGCACAACTTTATTTTCTAGTTTAGCCCACAACTTCAACCCCTACAGTTTCATGCAAGCCTTAATAGACAGAGTGCTGCTTAGACGCACCCCTTCCTCCCGCCAAAATGTTGTGAGGAGTCCAACAGCAAACTTAAGTGCAATACATGCTCCTTCATGGCGTCCCAGCTTTTCTTTGGTGAGGTGATATAACTACGAATGGACGTCATTCAGAACTTCTGATAGGCGGTCTCAGAAGTAATTTTTTCCCCCAGAACCTGTGCACCTCCCCCAGATGTCCTGACTCTCCGAACTATAGTTCGGGAAGCCTGTCTGAACTGGACGTTTTTTTTTTCCTTTTCCAGACGTCGGAAGGAACATGTATTGGCCTTTACCCAACCCTTCCAACTGAACCAACCTGGCAACCCGTTTGATATAGGGATTACCTGACTCTCAACAGTAGCAAGGTTGAAGACAGTAACCACTTTCAACCTGGCATCCCTATAGGCAAAAAGCTTCAATGTAAAAATAAATAAACTGTGGACATTTTGTTTTTGTGCAACACTGTTGTACGACAGTGTAAAATAGGGCTCAAGTGGTTAAGGATTAAAGGTGTGAGAAACTCTTCTCATAGTTGTAGAGCTTAGAGCCTTTGCTCCTGATCGATCCATAATTCTTTACTCGGCAATGCTTTGAGCTGCATTACTTCAAATGTCCGTTACAAGTTAAAAGCTTGAGTACCTTACACTACCTAGACGATTATTCAGACCTTATGTTCTGCCTTTTGACCCCAGGATAGTGCAGCTCCCACCCCCATACTTCAGGTAGCCTAGTCATTGGTTATAAGATGTGTATTCCTGAGCAAAATGGACATGCAGAAATTCAACCTTTTTATTGAAACATTTCTTACATGTTTTTTTTTTTTTTTTTTTTTTTAACGGAAGGAATAGAAGTCCCACTGTAATTAATCAACATTAGAAAATTGACACTGCAATTTGATCTTTTTGACTAAGTAATTCACTTAGGAACGCCTCGAGTCAGCTTTTATTTATTTGTCTTTTTTCTAAGTCTATTTGTAACTGTTTTCTCCAATTAAAACAACTTAAGAATATTAAAGGATTTGATCACAGACTGATTTGGTATTTCAATTTATTTGGATTGCGAGTTAATTTCTGGCTCCCACGCTGCAGTATTTGGAACGGGACTATCGGAGGAGGTTTAGCAGCCATCTTCACGCATACATCATTCCTCATCTTCATCTCTGCAAAGGCACGGATGAAGTCATCCCCATTTACACACCCAAACACCGCCCGCTTTTGATGTCAATAGATCCCCGCACACCACCTTTTTGACTCTTGATGTCAATAGATCCCACACACGACCTTTGGCTCTTGATGTTAAGGCACATAATCGCTGTGCCAGTGGCCCCCAAGACTGTATAAACTGAAAATATTGTATATAATGTAAATGATGAATGTCACAACTCTTTTAGAAATGACACAAATGTACCTACAGTATAGCTGTTCCGTTACTATAGTTATTTTGTTCCCCATGGCAGGCCATGCATCGAGGCTCGTACCAAATGACTCATTGAACCATTATGTTCCCCTCTTAACTCATTCACTGCCACTGACGTAAAAAACGTAATTTGTCCCGTTTACCAATCCTGCCACTGACGTAAAAAACGTAATTTTTTTTTTCTTCAAAAAATATATATTTTTTTTTTGTTTGTTTTTTTTTTGTTTTTTTTTCAAATTTGACCCAAAGACCAAGGAGATATGATTGTTTAAAGATCTACACTCCCATCCACTTCCTTGTTAACTTAAAACTTAAAAATTCTGTATCTCGGCTCCTGAGTACTTTTTTTTTTAAATGAAAAATCTCTGGCAGTGGGCAAACGCGGTCAGCAATAATTGTGGCAGTGAATGAGTTAACCCATTAAGACCTGAGGCGATTCTTAAAAATGTTTTCTAAATCCTAACAGTTTTTTGAAAAAAAAAAAATAAAATGTTCATGATTTTTCAAAAATAGCAGATCTACAAGCTCATAGCGTGGCACTCGGTGCCGCGTGTTGAGCTTGTATATCTGCTATTTTTCAATAGCCAAAGAAATCTAAAATGACACAGATGCGGTCTTAATGGGTTAAAAAATAAAGAAAAAGCTATGTCAGAAGATGAACTAAACAGGCCACACTGGTATGCTTTCCAAAAGTATCCACGAAAGATATTAACAACAAAGCCTAACTCTGTGCATAACTCTGGTTCTCTTTTTTTTTTTACAGAAGGTGGCATAAACCTTTCCTTTTCCGGATCAGTTTCCCATAGAGTAGCTTCATTTTGATTGGCTCGGCAGCAGATTTGAACTGGGAAAAACGGCAGTTTAAAATCTGCTGCTGAGCCAATCAAATGAAGCTATAGGAAAATGAACTGGAACAGGAAACGGGTATGCCTTTTTTTTTCTGGAAAAGGGAACTACCAAGGCAAGCCCCCAGAACCGAGAGGGAGCTGTGAAGCGCATTGGACATGCTGGCCGTTCATAGGTACTGCAGCGTATTACGGCTGGGGGCCAGACACATTGAACGAGCGAAAATGGTTTCGACCAATGGGCTCGACTCACGAGCATGCGCACAAGCTTGTGCACGGGGTTGGGCACGGAGGTGACACTACTGCGCATGCTATAGACGAGTGACGCAAAACGAGTCACATTAGGCCCCTAATGGGACCCGCCTGTCACATTTCCCAACCCGGGAGAAGGGGTGAAAAGGGGAGTATGCGCTGGGTGAGCAACTCCATACAAGTGGATGGGCGGAGATTTCCGGTGCCCCCTTTTTTTTATTTTTAACCCATTAACACATTGCATGCCAGTCGCGTAGATCTACGCGAACCTATTTAAAGCCGCAGCGTGCCAGTCGCGTAGATCTACGCGAACCGCCGATTCCCATTGAAATTGCCCCAGGTGCACTTTCCGATTTTTTTTTTATCCATTTCCGTTTCCGGTCGGAAACAGAATTATTCGGGTTCCGTTTTTTTCGATCGTATCCGCTTCCTGTCTGGGATCCTGTTTAAAACTCGATTTTCTCGGTTGTTGTTTTTCTCCTCGCTGATCACTGTTTAGTGTTGATCGGCTGTATCTTCAAGATGGCGGCTCGCATTTGGAAACTGTTTTCGCTGGCCGTTTCTCACAGATCCGCTGTGTGTTTAGAACCAAATGAACGCGCACTTTTAACTTATTTAGCGAGGTCTGTGGCGACATGAAAAAAACAAAAAAACAACAATAAAACGCTGGCACTGGTGAGTACATTATGAGATTAAACTCTGGCATGGAATGTGTTAAGACCTGAAGCCGATTCTACAAATGTCTTCTTAATCCCAACAGTATTCTGAAAAAACGTATCTTTCTACATCAGTGGTGCTCAAACTTTTTTGGACCCCCAAAATGATATGTATTTGGCCGACAACCCCATCTCAAAATATTTTGTTCCAGGGACCCCCAGAAGCAAAGATTTGAGTTAAAAATGTTCGCTTTAAAACAATATTATATTCAAAGATTTGCACACATTTTCACGATTTTTCAAAAATAGCAGATCTACAAGCTCGTAGCGCGGCACTCAGTGCCGCGCTATGAGCTTGTAGATCTGCTATTTTTGAATAGCCAAAGTGTAAAATAATGCTTTTTAGCTCAAATCAAAAAGTGACACAGATGCGTTCCAGGTCTTAATGGTTTTAACTCGATGCTTTTTCTGGATAAGGGAGCTACAGTTATGTACAGAGCCTATTTATGCTCCGTCGCATGACGGCGCCGCACACTGAAAATAGCAGACCTACCTACGAGCGTTGTGAGCTGGTAGGTCTGCTATTTCTGGCACAGTATGAATCAGTGTAACTTTTGTCTTTATTTGAGCTGTAAATATCTTCAGCAACTCCTGTCATGTCAACACCCTGCTGCAAGGGGGAACTCGGGTCATAAACCGCGCTGCTTATGAAGCATTTTTTTTCTTCCAAAAATGACTTTGTAATTGATCATGGTTTTCTTACGGAATTAACACCTGTAGACCTTTTATTGTTTTGTGCATGCTGTGCATTGTTGTACAGACACCAAAAAATGAGTCGATTCAAACTCGATGATTCTTTTACAGACTTGGCAATAGAACAGCCGTTTCATTCAATCTGAATATGAATCCGAATAAAAAGGCTTTTTGAAGAAGGTGAATGAGGTTTTTTAATGTCTTTACCTGGTATACATGCTTGGTCATTCATCAACCATCACTTTACAGCAGTGGTTCTCAACGTGTGTGTGTGTGTGTGTGTGTGTGTGTGTGTGATTAGATGACAGTGAAGTGACAATTTAAGGACCTTTTTAACTCTTTCATTGCCAAGGACGTGAATTCCCGTCCGATTCTGCTAAGGATAACATTAATTTGTAATTGTTTTATAAAAGATCACAGTGTTCTCTGCCAGTCCAGTGATCAGGTTCACTTTCCACTCACCCGGATCCGGAAATAACGTCATCCGAAGATTTCCCCTTCCGTCCACCTACTGTTTATTTGTTTCCTGGAAAAGGCTCTATTTTGAGTTAACTGGTTTTGCCCTGGATTTGGCTAAAATAACATGCTCTGGCGGGGGGTACTGTTTCAACTCCGTGCAGGTGGGCTCCAATGTGATCATTAGAGATGGAGCATTACGCCGACAGAGTCGTCCATGATTGCATAATAAAGTAATTACTAGCAGCACACTCTAACATAATTGGCTTGAGAGACTTATTATAATACGATTAATTATTATCAAAGCATTGTCAAGACCAGTGGTTCTCAACCTGTGGGTCGGGGTCCCCACATGACTTTTGGGGGATCCCCAGATGACAGTAAAGTGACCATTTACATTTTTTATACCGAAATAATTTAAATGAAAAAGACCATTACTGCATCAAAGTAATCAACAAACTGGTCAAACATAAAAAAATGAAAATGGCTCACCAGTCTGATCGTTCTAATTAATTAACATGCTAATGTGCCTCATCATCATCTTGGGTCATCTTTCTGCTATTGCAGCTATTGTTATTTAAGTACATCAAATGACATGTGAGGTGAGTCACTATAACGCCTCATCACTGTCATCTTTTCAATTCATTAGCATGCTAAGGTGCAGCTATTGTTTTGAAGTTAATCAAATGGATAGAGACGAAACAAACACAAAATCAAGACCTTGAAACTGCTTGAATTAAAGAGGCCCATAATACATTGTGGGCCCATAATCTCAGAGTTTGAACCATGTGCTCTGAACAAAACAAAGACATGCACTTTATTTTTTTTGATCTAATCTTGTTACAGTATCACAGAAGAAATATGATGTTGAGCAAAGGTGCTTTTCATTATGTTAAGAGTTACTGATTCATGCTGATGTGTAAGCATGACTGGAAGAAATACATTCCACTAAAGGAAAAGGCTGTTATGTTCTTAAAAGGCGTTTTTGTATTCATTGACATTTTATAATTTTTCTTTGTTACAATTGTTTTAATTTCTACTCGTGGAAGACTGAGTAATGACATCCGACAGTCTACTCCTAATGTAGACTTGGAGAATAATATTTCTAGCAATTGTTAATATTTCTGGCACGTTCACTATTCAGAGTAAAGTGCAGAGAGAGCACGAGGAGCAGCTGGCATGGGGGTGAAGACATCACAACAGTCTTAATGTTAATTTAAATTGAGATATTCCTCTAAATCGACGTTAAAAAGACAAAAGAAATCCTGCAGCCGAATAATCATCCCCTCCCTAAAGTCTCACTCCTATAAGTCTTCCTGAAACTTGGCAGCCCTGTTAAGGGGGTTCCAGGAGGTCCCCAGCAAAATTAGTTGATATAGCATCAAAATCAGTTTAAAGGGCAAGACCACTTTGCTAGAGGTTTGGGTTGTGTAGTTACCTTGCCATGATGTAACTCCAAAGGTGGACAAGAAGTCAAAAATAATTGCTCCATTGATTAGAAATTGATAATTCAAAATGTGCTCCTCATTGACTTATTGATCATGGCAAGGTAAACTACACAACCCAAACCTCTACCAAAGTGGTCTTGCCCTTTAACCACTTGAATCATACATCGACTAGTTGAATGTGACATGTAAGCTTGTTGATCGGCTATTTTCGAATGGCCTATGTATACAGGGTTAAAGCAGTTACACTGATTTTGATGCTGTTTAAAAAAAAAATCTCCAATATTGCTGGAGACCCCCTGGATTCCCCTCAAGGACCCCTGGGGGTCCCTGGAGCCCACTTTGAGAACCACTGGTTAATTCATCAGAATGATTTGTCTTTATGCTACAAGTTTATAAACATTTATTTCCACCAGTTTTACTGACAGGTCCCGTTCAAATGGGAAACACCCAAACCCATGTTAGTTTGTACTGAATAACTTTTAGTGTCCTTGCCTAAACACAATTATTAGGCTAGTTGCAAACACAAGTTTTATTGTAAGTTAGTTTATGTTTGTTCTGCAACCCATTACAATGTTTACCTGTAAATGCTCACTGGCCACTCTGGTATGCTTTCAAATAAATATCTTCAAAGTAACTACAAGCAACTCATTTTTTTTTACTATTTGAGTTTGAAATACCTTAATCACTCCTATAATGTCATAATACCCCGCAGAGCCACCCCATTCACAAACAATGCTTATATTTTTCCAACAATGACATTATTACTGATAGTAGTTTCTTACACCTAGAACTTTTATGTTTTTACATGATACATGCATTGTCGCACACAGCAGCCAACCGACTTAACTCAACTCCCATGATTTATTTTACAGGCTGGCAATGGAACGGCCATTGCATTCAATATGAAATTGAATATGAATAAAAAAGGCTTCCTGAATAAGCTGAATGAGTTTCATTGTTTTGTCTTTATATATGTACACCATAGACACATTTTATTTTACTGTAAGCTTTTTTGACAATAAAATGTCAACATTTTAAACTTGATGAGCAATAAGAGCAATTAGCCACAGATTGCACTGATACTGTCACACATTAAGATTAAGCTACTTCGTCAACACCATTTCTAAAGATTTGTGTGATTAAATCTATGATTAACGTTGGTCGTTAAGGTAATCCATAGTAGTCTAAACTTTACATGGGGGGAGGGGAGGGGAGGGTGGAATTTGACCCTCAGTCACAAGCAGATGCAGATAAAATAAAAAGCAAGCACAGATTAAAACTGAAGAGCGTGAAGGTGGATTCACTTTAAGTCTGTAGGGCATTAACTAAAAAGGAAATGGTTGTCAGTTTGCACTGAATACTTTAAGACAACATTAAGAGGCAGTATAGGTTAAGGTGTGCTGAGGAGAGTCTGCAGAGGAGATACAATGAGAGGTATGTGTGTCACTCACTTATGTATCTAACAACATTGTTTGTGAATACATTTCTTTATTTGTGAATGCATTTATTTATTTAACTTTGAGCTTAAAGATCCTTACACCCTAGGAGCATGATGAATAAAGAATAACATGTGTTATAGTTCATATCAAGCTATTCATTTGGTGACGCCTCACCATGATATGTTTCAACACAATACAGCTACCAGTACTGTAGGGACCAAGCCGTCTAGATACAAGAGTGCTGTCTGTCAATTTGTCTCTGTTCGTCTGTCTGTCTGCAACACAAGATAGTTTTGTAAATGTTTCAGTAGCTCAAACTAATCCTTTTAGCTGTGTCTTCTAAAGTATAGCTGTTTTTGTGCATAAGTTCCTTTGCTATTACTTAACCAGATGATCACGATACTTATTTTTTACAACGTCAGACCGTGATAAGAACATGACCAATGATGCACTTTGACCCTTCACAGGAAGCCAGCATGGTGCTCATCAGGAACAGAGGATAGTGCTGCTGGGGCGTGACTGGCTGGATAAGAGTCTGACAGGTAGGACCAGTGTTGCCAGATGTTTGCGAGAGAAATGAGCAACCGTCGGAATCGTTTATCATACATCTGTTTAGTTAATGTGTTCAATAATAGCAAAAGTTGCCGATCTACAAGCTCACAATGTATTACAATGCGATGCGTTGTGAGCTTGTGGATCTGCTATTATAGACATTTTTCAAAAGTATAGAATAATTACCTGCTTTTGGTCTGTTTTGGCCATAGTAATTATTTATTTTGATAATCTTCAAAATCTTCAGTCCTTTCTTTGCATATTTAAAGGAGAATTTTGGACTAAAGTTTTCTTACCTTTTCTATGACGTTATGATATCTTAGGATGAATGGTACAGTAGAAACATTTCACAACTCCACCCCTGAGCCGCCACAGCTTAAAAGGTGCGCGGATAGGCCTTAGGTTAGATCACATATTTTAATTTAAAAAAAACGTTCATAGTGACAGAACACTGTCCCAAAAAAAAAAAAAAAAAAAAAAAAAATAAGAAGCCTCTCTAGACGAGATTGAAATCTGGAGATTTCAATCTCGTCTAGCGAGACTTCTGTTTTTTTTTTTGTTTTTTTTGGTTGCATAGTGTTCTGTCACTATGACCGTCAGATCTCACCAATTTTTTTTTTTTTTAAAGCTATTAAAATATGTGATCTAACCTAAGGCCTATCCGCGCACCTTTTAAGCTGTGGCGGCTCAGGGGTGGAGTTATGAAAATTTTCTACTGTACCATTCATCCTAAGATATCATAACGTCATAGAAAAGGTAAGAAAACTTTAGTCCAAAATTCTCCTTTAAGTTATGTGTCATCTGTGCAATTTTTGTTTACTAATTAAATCATTAATCACAATCATTTGTCATATGACAATTGAACCGTCAACTAATGTCATGGTCGTGAGGATAACCCTGTATTTATTGACAGGAAACACCATCCTGGGCAGACAGCTGTTCGACACCAAGCGAGACGTGGACATGTGCGTGAGAAGACAGGGCGTCCACGAGGACACGGGACGCCGGCTTACCGTGGTCAACACGCCTGAGAGGTGGATCCGCTACTCTGTGGCAGACCCCAACCTGGTTGACCACAACATGGCGGAATGCGTGGCCATGTGCCAACCGGGGCCTCACGCCTTCCTCATGATCATCCCTGTGGTCGCTCACAAAGGCAGGGAATGGAGGGTAGAGGGACTGCTGGACCTGCTCAACAACTCCGGCATCTGGAGGAACACGCTTGTGGTGTTCACCCGATGCGAGCGACTGAGGGGTTCGCCCATCGAGGACTACATCGCCGGACACAGGTTTCTCAAGGCCGTCTTGGAGAGGTGCGGTTACAGATACCACGTCCTAGACACCAGCGCTTGGGGGGAAGACGACGTCACTCAGGTCACAGAGATTTTGGGGGAAATCGACGCGATGGTTGCGAGAAACACGAAGGAAGAAGGGGGAGAGGGTTACGTGCTGTTGAATGACGGGTGGAACAGGACGACGGTCAGGAAGAGGACGGAGGTGGACGAGAGGGCGACGCTAAGGCGGGCGAGGATGCAGCGGACGAGGAACACATTGACGTCTCTAATGGGTATGGTTCTCCTGTTGCAAATGCCATCAAAAAGTGGAATTGTTACATGCACTTTTTTTACTGACATGAAAATTCAATTTAACTCATTTAGGAAAGTCACATCGCATTTCTGCACTGAGAATTCTGCTGGTGGGACCGAAGCAAGCTGGGAAGAGCTCCGCTGGAGACACCATCCTGGGTCAGCGGGTCTTTGGCTCCGGGCGTCCAACGTCCCAGTGTACAAAGAGACGGGGCGACGTCTCCGGCAGACAGGTCACAGTGGTTGACACGCCCGGCTGGCACGGGAGATACTGCTCCGGCGACACACCGCAGGACGTGCGGCGGCAGATTGCGCACGGTGCGTCTCTGTGTGCCCCCTTTGCACATGCCTTCCTGGTGGTGGTACGCTGCGATGAAACCTTCACTGAAACCGACGGCCTCGAAGTGGACGAACTCTTGAGTTTGTTTGGACACTGGGCATGGACGCAAGCCGTCGTGCTGTTTACCTGGGGGGACAAGCTCGGAGTCACGGCCATTGAGCAGCACATCGAGACGTGGCCCGCACTTCGGGGGTTGGTTGATAAATGTGGGAACAGGTACCATGTTTTGGACAACGCAAAGGCGGTCGGAGACGCTCAAGTTACAGAACTATTGGACAAGATTGCTGAGACTGCGGCTGGGAATGACACTGAACACTTTCTCAGCGTGTTCTGGAAGCTCCAGGAATGCAATGAGAAGCTGGCGTGCAGCTCCAAAGAGATTACAGACAGACTCAAGAAAGCTGAGATGGAGAATGAGCACTTGATGCAAATACTCCCAGCGAAGGACAGGATAGTGGAGGACATAAGGAGGACATCGGCAGAGAAAGATGCAGAAATGGAGGCTCTGATTCAGAGAGGAACAGTGGTGGAGAGTCAACTGGAGGAGAGGACCAGAGACTATGAGCAAGAGATTGGCACGCGATCGCTGCAGTTTGAGAGGGAGAGCGACGGGCTAAAACGCATCATTTTGGAGAAGGACATTATGGTGACCCAGCTAAACAGAAGATGTGCAGAGAGAGATGAACAGATACATGAGACAAAGCAGAGAAATGAGGCCAGAGAGAAAGAACTGGAGGAGGAGAGGATCAAACGTGAACGTGAAATCAACGCCCTTAAGGAAACGTGCGAGAGGAAAGCCGAGGAACTCAGAGACGCGATGGAGCGACTGGAGAGAGAAAAAGAAAAGAAAGAGAGGGTGCTGAAAGCCTCCGCAGAGGGAGTGCAGAATTACTTCCAGGAATTTAAGTGTGGCGAAGAAGACAACACAAAGGCGAGAACAACAACCCAGCTCAAGACAAACATGCTCAAGGGTAACGTCTGCAGTGAAGTGAGGTTTAATGTCATCTTTGCAAAGTTTGCCAGAAAGCAGATGTGGCCTTCGAATGGCCAGGCGGACATCACAGATCTCAGTAAGACAGAGAGACAAAATCAGCAAGCAGAATGCCTGCAGAATGATGTACTTGTTTTGTCACATGAAGAGGTCGATGGAGGGATTCAGAGAGAAACAGGAGGAGTAATAAGAAGTGTGCAGCGAGTGGGTTTTGAGTGGGAAGAGCTGTGGACGTGGACTGGAGCAGCTGTGCTGGGAGCAGCCTTTGGGGCCATGGCTGGCTCCATCAGAGCCCCGCTGGGGGCAGCCATAGGGACAGCTATAGGGGCTGCAACAGGGGCTCTGCTGGTTGGGACTTTACTCATACAAGAGGCCAAGCCTCGGGGGAGGACAATGGAGTCAGAGTCCAGTTGCAAATGAGTTTGTACCATACAGTGTGTGCTGGTAAACTAAATGAAAATGTATTTCTATTGCAAACACAACGCGACCTTTAGATAAACCTAGCATAGATAATGAATTGAGTTGATTTGTCACTGTTTTGAGTGGCAAGTAAAGACTATATTTATTCTCATACTTGGCTGTTTTCAACTATTTAAAAAAAAAAATTGCTGAGCTATTTTATTTTTTTGAAAGTTTTGGAAAATCTTTGCCCATATGACATGGCCAAAAAAGGGACGCCAAGTTGAAAGTAGGTGATAGTAGGCTGGCTGTTGAAATTCAGGTCTGAGTTCATGGCAAGTTTTCTTGGCTTGGTTTGTGGTTTTTAACATCAGCTAACTGCGAAAAGAGCAGATTTTTTGTCATTCTTCCTTGCCTCCAAGAACAATCACTTCAATTTTGTCTATGTTTAAAAAAATGTTGGATCTTCCAGTTGATTATTTATTCAGTGTACTGTACTTACTCGGTGCCTAAATTTGGGGCCTTTGCTTCACATTTGTTTCAACGTGCAATAAGCAAGACTTGGTCACTAGAGGGCAATATTAATAAATATGCTCAATACAAATACGTCTTATGCCTGTTCTCTTCCACCTTATTTTGCATGTATGGGGGGGGGGGGTACAGGGACCACAGGTATACAGACACATGGTTACAACAGCTACTATGTACTCCAAAATTGCGCCTTTCTAGTTATAATTATTATAATAATTATTGTTATTATTATCTTATGACATGAGGGTATTATTTAAAAATAGTGCTTGAAATGAGTGCACTGATGCAAAAGTATATACACGTTTTTATTTCCTTCATCACTGTTAATAGTTCACACAAATCATATTAAATATATCAAACATTTCATTTGTGAAAACTTTAATTACTAGTTATTGGATAGATTATTTCAAAACATACATTAACCACTTCAAGAACATGGGGAAGCGTGGGAAAACCCAGCGTGATCTAATATGAGAGTGATGACACTAGCGTTGACTCCCATTGTAAGAATGGAACGCAGAAATGCTCATTCGATCTCAATGACATAACTACAATGTTTGGAACTATAGCCCATAGCGGCCCTCTCTAACAGACAACTTGTTTGGCCAAAATCTGTACAGTGGCTTGATTATCTAAATTAGTTGCACCTGTTGGCAGAAGCTAGCTACAACTCTAGGAGCGGGGAGGATGGAATATTCCAATTATGCGAGATCACTGGATTGGTTGACTAGGGTAGTGCTTCTCAAACTTTTCAAGCCGGGACCCCCCCAAATTAATCATATTTGAACTGGGGACCCCCCACCCTGACAAGCACTTGGAATTGTAGGAGTTACATTTAGTTTGACTCGGTTCCACTGATAAATATTGTGAAGATAGCAGATCTACAAGCTCACAATGTTGTGAGATTGTAGATCAGTCTGTATGACAAGAGATGAGTAAAAATTTTGCCTCTTTCTTAAAAGTCCTTAAATTATCACTTGACTGACATCTGGGGACCCCCACTGGGGACCCACAGGTTGAGAACCACTGGACTAGGGCAGTGGTTCTCAAACATTTTCATGACAATGACACACAAATTAATATTTAGGTATTTGGCCACAGGATCTGAACAGATCGGTGCCAGGGACCCCATACAACATTTGTGTTGTTCGATAATATCCCAAAATATTATATCCAAATGATTCACATTTCCAAAAATAGCAGATGTAGCCTTATAGCTGTACACGGTTTAAGCAGTTAGGGTTAAGCAGTTTTTTATGCTATATTAACTAATTTTGCATAACATTTTCTCCCCAGACTGTCGGGTTTTAATAGATTGACTTATTGTAGGTTAAACAAAGATAGCAAAGAAAATTATTGATCTACTTGTGTTTGGAAAGTAGCTCATCTACAAGCTTGTTTATTTATTAAAATCGATGATTTGGTAAGTGGACTGCATTTATATAGCGCTTAACAATGTATTTCACATTCACCCTTTCACACACCGATGGCCGATGAAACCATGCTAGGCACCAACCTGCTCATCGGGTGCATTTAGGGGTTCAGTGTCTTATAAGTATGTATACATACTCAAAATCAAACAATGGAACATTTTTTTTTAAATATACTTCAACAAAATACAAATCTGGTTAGTGCAAAAGTACCTATCACTGTACACTTTAATTAGATTAGTGGCAAAAAAATAAATAAATTGTGCACAACTCTTCCAATAACAGGGTCTCTCCTGCTCAGTCCTGCTCCTATACTCCCCAGACGCTGCATTAGGTAGAGACACACACACGCACGCACACACACACACGCACGCGTGCGCGCACACGCGTAAGCTGTGTGTGTCAAGCTTCACTCTACCAGCCCCCCCCCACGTGATGTTTAGGTTGACAAATGCACACGGCACAATAATTAAAAAGGGTAAAGTATTTACTTTTCTGTACAAAACTGAAAAAAAGTAAATACAAAATTGACATTATACCAACACAGGGTAGGCCTATATTTAAAAAAGCACCACACGTTTTTTTTTTTACAAAAGGTCCAATGTGAATGACAGCAATAAATAATAGCTTTCTGATAATGACTCAACTTAAGTGCAAATGCACAAATGCTAAGATGTTGTACGTACAGATATTCAAAAGCACCCATGCAATCCCATACAAAAAAAACAGAAAAGGTTCAGCATTTTCCCCCAAGAATGATGTGTAGCCTTGACAAGTTATGAAAAAACAGGTCTTGGTTGCAAAATCAATAGCTACAGTTCGACCAGCCATGGGGGGGACAGTGAATGGAAGTCAGGCTCTGCCTGAGGATATGCCTTGAGGGCATATAAAAAAGAATCAAGTAATATTACAGTAAACAACGCAATAAAACAATGTCTAATATTTACAAATGTACAACAATGTAGTAAGTCCTTTGAAATGAAAGCTTAGTCTTTTTGTTTTCCCCTGATAGTCTTAACCCAAAACAAACAGGTCTCCGCCAGGTCAGGTAGGTTATTGTGGCGTTATAATAGGCCGATGTGAAAAGGGTGCCATTTCTTCTTAGGCCTGTCACGGCAATCGGACGCTATATTCATGATTTGAGGCATTTTGTTCCAAAAATATGTTTTGCTAAATTAGACCTGCTGGTGGCGCTATAACAGGCCAAGGGGAAAACGGAGGCATTTCTTTCTCGGCCTAGTGGGAATGTGCGTGCAAAGTTTCACGGAAATTGCACGCTGTGTTAATGATGTGAGGCATTTTGTTCAAAACGGACCTATCTTGCAAACTTTGGAAGCCAATGTTGGCCAATTAGGATGGAATATAAAATATCGGACACATTCGTCTTGATCACATGACTATAGAAATACTGTGTACCGATTTACGTGATTTTTCGACAGAATCTGAAGAAGTAATAGCAAACAATTTGTGCGCTCTAAAAGGCAGATGTGAACTCAATACGTGTGTGCAGTTTCACAGCAACCGGGCCAACGGTGGCGGAGATTAGCTGGTCGCAGACAGACGGACACACATACGGACGGACGGACAGGGGGCAAAACATAGTCTCACTGATCATCAGTAGCTGGTTCTGGTGCCAGCATGCATGTAAAACACAGTACCGCAGGCCCCTCACGCAGGTTCTTCAAACTGTGGGCGTGTCCTGTGTTAACAGACCAATACAATAAGGAACTAATTAGAAAACAACGCAATCCTTGTACATGCGTCCTCTTCCTCACGAGCGTCCAGTATGTGGGTAAAACACAGCACCGCAGGCCCCTCATGCAGGTTCTTCAAGCTGTGGGCGTGTCCTGTGTTAACAGACCAATACAATAAGGAACTAACTAGAAAACTACCCAAAAAAGGATAACATTCGTTTGTAATTGTTTTATAAAAGATCACGCTGTTCTCTGTCAGTCCAGTGATCAGGTTTACTTTCCACTCACCCGTATCCGGAAATTACGTCATCCGACGATTTCCCCTTCCGTCCACCTACTGTTTAGTTGTTTCCTGGAAACACTCTATTTTGAGTTAACTGGTTTTGCCCTGGATTTGGCTAAAATACCACTAAAATAACATGCTCTGGCGGGGGGTACTGTTTCAACTCCGTGCAGGTGGGCTCCAATGTGATCATTAGAGATGGAGCATTACTCCGACAGAGTCGTCCATGATTGCATAATAAAGTACTAACTAGCAGCACACATTACATTACATTACATTACATTACATCAGTGACAAGGTCCTGCAGATTCCTCCTCTACAACATCAGGAGGATTCGCCCCTTCCTCACGGAGAAGGCAGCCCAGGTGCTCATCCAGGCTCTCGTCATCTCCCGCCTGGACTACTGCAACTCCCTCCTTGCTGGTGCTCCGGCATCTGCCATCAGACCTCTGGAGCTTGTTCAGAAAGCTGCGGCTCGTCTGGTGTTCAACCGCCCCAAGTTCTCCCACACAACCATCCTTCTCCGTTCTCTACACTGGCTCCCCGTAGCGGCTCGCATCCAGTTCAAAACCCTGGTGCTAGCCTATAGGGCAGTGAAAGGAACAGCTCCTTCTTATCTCCGGGCTATGGTCGATGCCTACACCCCTGCCCGACCACTTCGGTCTGCCACCTCGGGGCGACTGATTGCCGATCCACACGGTCACGACTCTTTTCTGTTCTGGCCCCACAGTGGTGGAATGAACTTCCCACTGATGTTAGGACAGCAGAGTCACTGCCCATATTTCGCCGCAGACTGAAAACCCACCTCTTCAGGAAACACTACCCTTCCTCTCTGCCTGACCTACTTGTTGTTAACTAGTTGTACGAACGCTTGTTTTCTATTGCTGTATTGTTTATTGGATCTTGTTTAGTCGATACACTTATTTGTTTTAGCTCATGCTCATTTGATTTAGCTATTTTGTCTCATCTGTTTAAGGAAATAGGTAGCTGATATATTGCACTTTTACCTTAGCGCTAGGTATACTCTTGGTTGCTTGTTTTTGCAGAAAATGCACTAAAGACTTCTGGTGATTAGTAGTTTTCGTTCCCTACCTATGTTGAATACACTTATTGTAAGTCGCTTTGGATAAAAGCGTCTGCTAAATGACTGTAATGTAATGTACTAACTAGCAGCACACTCTAACATAATTGGCTTAAGTTGAGAGACTTATTATAATACGATTATATTATTATCAAAGCATTTTCTAGACCAGTGGTTCTCAACCTGTGGGTCGGGGTCCCCATATGACTTTTGGGGGATCCCCAGATGACAGTAAAATGACCATTTACATTTTTTATACAGAAATAAATTAAATTAAAAAAGACCATTACTGCATCAAAAGTAATCAACAAACTGGTCAAACATTTTAAAAAAATTATACGCCTCATCGTTCTAATTAATTAACATGCTAATGTGCCTCGCTATTGTTATTTAAGTACATCAAATGACATGTGAATGCATATGAGGTGAGTCACTATAACGCCTCATCATTGTCATCTTTTCAATTCATTAGCATGATAAGGTGCAGCTATTGTTTTTTAAGTTAATCAAATGGATAGAGGTGAGTCACTATGTTAAAACAAACACAAAATCAAGACCTTGAAACTGCTTGAATTAAAGAGGCCCATAATACATTGTGGGCCCATAATCTCAGAGTTTGAACCATGTGCTCTGAACAAAACAAAGACATACACTTTATTTTTTTGATCTAATCTTGTTACAGTATCAGAAAGAAATATGATTTTGAGCAAAGGTGCTTTTCATTATGTTAAGAGTTACTGATTCATGCTGATGTGTAAGCATGACTAGAAGAAAGAAATTGCACTAAAGGAAAAGGCTGCTAGGCTATATGTTCTTAAAAGGCGTTTTTGTATTCATTGACATTTCATAATTTTTCTTTGTTACAATTGTTTTAATTTCTACTCGTGCTGGTCAATTATTAACACTATAGGCCTATAAAATAGCAGGAAACTGTTTTTTAAATTGCAAAAATAATTGGGTGGAGAGGCTGCCTCAATAATGGCAGAATAAGACTGAGTAATGACATCTGACAGTCTAATCCTATTCCTAATCCTAGACTTGGAGAATAATGTTTCTAGCAATTGTTAATATTTCTGGCATGTTCACTATTCAGAGTAAAGCAGAGAGAGGGCACGAGGAGGCCGACAGTGCACGGAGAGCAGCTGGCATGGGGGTGAAGACATCACAACAGTCTTAATGTTAATTTAAATTGAGATATTCCTCTAAATCAACGTTAAAAGGCAAAAAATATCTCGCAGCCGAATAAGCATCCCCTCCCTAAAGTCTCACTCCTATAAGTCTTCCTGAAACTTGGCAGCCCTGTTAAGGGGGTTCCAGGAGGTCCCCAGCGAAATTAGTTGATATAGCATCAAAATCAGTTTAACCACTTGAATCATACATCGACTAGTTGAATGTGACATGTAAGCTTGTTGATCGGCTATTTTCAAATGGCCTATGTATACAGGGTTAAAGCAGTTACACTGATTTTGATGCTGTTTCAATTTTTTTTCCCAATTTTGCCGGAGACCCCCTGGATTCCCCTCAAGGACCCCTGGGGGTCCCTGGACCCCACTTTGAGAACCACTGGTTAATTCATCAGAATGATTTGTCTTTATGCTACAAGTTTATAAACATTTATTTCCACCAGTTTTATTGACAGGTCCCGTTCAAACGGGAAACACCCAAACCCATGTTAGTTTTTACTGAATAGCTTTTAGTGTCCTTGCTTAAACACAATTATTAGGCTAGTTGCAAACACAACTTAGTTTTATTGTAAGTTAGTTTATGTTTGTTCTGCAACCCATTACAATGTTTACCTGTAAATGCTCACTGGCCACTCTGGTATGCTTTCAAATAAATATCTTCAAAGTAACTACAAGCAACTCATTTAATTATTTTTTTTACTATTTGAGTTTGAAATACCTTAATCACTCCTATAATGTCATAATACCCCGCAGAGCCACCCCATTCACAAACAATGCTTATATTTTTCCAACAATGACATTATTACTGATAGTAGTTTCTTACACCTAGAACTTTTATGTTTTTACATGATACATGCATTGTTTGTGCATGTAATGTGCATTGTGCAGTTAAGTCGGTTGGCTGCTGTGTGCGAACACAGCAGCCAACCGACTTAACTCAACTCCCATGATTTATTTTACAGGCTGGCAATGGAACGGCCATTGCATTCAATATGAAATTGAATATGAATAAAAAAGGCTTCCTGAATAAGCTGAATGAGTTTCATTGTTTTGTCTTTATATATGTACACCATAGACACATTTTATTTTACTGTAAGCTTTTTTGACAATAAAATGTGAATATTTTAAACTTGATGAGCAATAAGAGCAATTAGCCACAGATTGCACTGATACTGTCACACATTAAGATTAAGCTACTTCATCAACACCATTTCTAAAGATTTGTGTGATTAAATCTATGATTAACGTTGGTCGTTAAGGTAATCCATAGTAGTCTAAACTTTACATGGGGGGAGGGGAGGGGAGGGGAGGGTGGAATTTGACCCTCAGTCACAAGCAGATACAGATAAAATAAAAAGCAAGCACAGATTAAAACTGAAGAGCGTGAAGGTGGATTCACTTTAAGTCTGTAGGGCATTAACCAAAAAGGAAATGGTTGTCAGTTTGCACTGAATACTTTAAGACAACATTAAGAGGCAGTATAGGTTCAGGTGTGCTGAGGAGAGTCTGCAGAGGAGATACAATGAGAGGTATGTGTGTCACTCACTTATGTATCTAACAACATTGTTTGTGAATACATTTATTTATTTGTGAATGCATTTATTTATTTAACTTTGAGCTTAAAGATCCTTACACCCTAGGAGCATGATGAATAAAGAATAACATGTGTTATAGTTCATATCAAACTATTCATTTGGTGACGCCTCACCATGATATGTTTCAACACAATACAGCTACCAGTACTGTAGGGACCAAGCCGTCTAGATAGAGTGCTGTCTGTCAATTTGTCTCTGTTCGTCTGTCTGTCTGCAACACAAGATAGTTTTGTAAATGTTTCAGTAGCTCAAACTAATCCTTTTAGCTGTGTCTTCTAAAGTATAGTTGTTTTTGTGCATAAGTTCCTTTGCTATTACTTAACCAGATGATCATGATGCTTATTTTTTACAACGTCAGACCGTGATAAGAACATGACCAATGATGCACTTTGACCCTTCACAGGAAGCCAGCATGGTGCTCATCAGGAACAGAGGATAGTGCTGCTGGGGCGTGACTGGCTGGAGAAGAGTCTGACAGGTAGGACCAGTGTTGCCAGATGTTTGCGAGAGAAATGAGCAACCGTCGGAATCGTTTATCATACATCTGTTTAATGAATGTGTTGGATATCCCCTATATCTGCAATTATAGACATTTTCCAAAAGT
The DNA here is from genome assembly GCF_963280865.1 of Gymnoscopelus braueri. Lineage (NCBI taxonomy): Eukaryota > Metazoa > Chordata > Actinopteri > Myctophiformes > Myctophidae > Gymnoscopelus > Gymnoscopelus braueri. The sequence continues at coordinate 43,864,999 of NC_137618.1, forward strand.
ATTATTATTACTTACTTGGTAGAATTATTACATGCTTTTGGTTGTTTTGGCCATAGTACATTATTTTAAAGAGCTTCAAAGTCTTCAGTCCTTTCTTTGCATTATCAAGTTAATTGTCATATCTGTGAAATCTTTGTTTACGAAGCATGAAAGGCTAACAGAAATGTAACGCCAAAAATAATTAAATCATTCATCACAATCATTTGTCATATGACAATTGAACCGTCTACTAAAATGTCGTGGTCATGAGGATAACCCTGTATTTATTGACAGGAAACACCATCCTGGGCAGACAGCTGTTCGACACCAAGCGAGACGTGGACATGTGCGTGAGGAGACAGGGCGTCCACGAGGACACGGGGCGCCGGCTGACCGTGGTCAACACGCCTGAGAGGTGGATCCGCTACTCTGTGGCAGACCGCGACCTGGTTGACCACAACATGGCGGAATGCGTGGCCATGTGCCAACCGGGGCCTCACGCCTTCCTCATGGTCATCCCTGTGGTCGCTCACAAAGGCAGGGAATGGAGGGTAGAGGGACTGCTGGACCTGCTCAACAACTCCGGCGTCTGGAGGAACACGCTTGTGGTGTTCACCCGATGCGAGCGACTGAGGGGTTCGCCCATCGAGGGGTATATCGCCGGACACAGGTTTCTCAAGGCCGTCTTGGAGAGGTGCCGTTACAGATACCACGTCCTGGACACCAGCGCTTGGGGGGAAGATGACGTCACTCAGGTCACAGAGATTTTGGGGAAAATCGACGCTATGGTTGCGAGAAACACGAAGGAAGAAGGGGGAGAGGGTTACGTGCTGTTGAATGACGGGTGGAACAGGACGACGGTCAGGAAGAGGACGGAGGTGGACGAGAGGGCGACGCTGAGGCGGGCGAGGATGCAGCGGACGAGGAACACATTGACGTCTCTAATGGGTATGGTTCTCCTGTTGCAAATTTCATCAAAAAGTGGAATTGTTACATGCACTTTTTTTTACTGACGTGAAAATTCAATTCAACTCATTTAGGAAAGTCACATCGCATTTCTGCACTGAGGATTCTGCTGGTGGGACCGAAGCAAGCTGGGAAGAGCTCCGCTGGAGACACCATCCTGGGCCAGCGGGTCTTTGGCTCCGGGCGTCCAACGTCCCAGTGTACAAAGAGACGGGGCGACGTCTCCGGCAGACAGGTCACAGTGGTCGACACGCCCGGCTGGCACGGGAGATACTGCTCCGGCGACACACCGCAGGACGTGCGGCGGCAGATTGCGCACGGTGCGTCTCTGTGTGCCCCCTTTGCACATGCCTTCCTGGTGGTGGTACGCTGCGATGAAACCTTCACTGAAACCGACGGCCTCGAAGTGGACGAACTCTTGAGTTTGTTTGGACACTGGGCATGGACGCAAGCCGTCGTGCTGTTTACCTGGGGGGACAAGCTCGGAGTCACGGCCATTGAGCAGCACATCGAGACGTGGCCCGCACTTCGGGGGTTGGTTGATAAATGTGGGAACAGGTACCATGTTTTGGACAACGCAAAGGCGGTCGGAGACGCTCAAGTTACAGAACTATTGGACAAGATTGCTGAGACTGCGGCTGGGAATGACACTGAACACTTTCTCAGCGTGTTCTGGAAGCTCCAGGAATGCAATGAGAAGCTGGCGTGCAGCTCCAAAGAGATTACAGACAGACTCAAGAAAGCTGAGATGGAGAATGAGCACTTGATGCAAATACTCCCAGCGAAGGACAGGATAGTGGAGGACATAAGGAGGACATCGGCAGAGAAAGATGCAGAAATGGAGGCTCTGATTCAGAGAGGAACAGTGGTGGAGAGTCAACTGGAGGAGAGGACCAGAGACTATGAGCAAGAGATTGGCACGCGATCGCTGCAGTTTGAGAGGGAGAGCGACGGGCTAAAACGCATCATTTTGGAGAAGGACATTATGGTGACCCAGCTAAACAGAAGATGTGCAGAGAGAGATGAACAGATACATGAGACAAAGCAGAGAAATGAGGCCAGAGAGAAAGAACTGGAGGAGGAGAGGATCAAACGTGAACGTGAAATCAACGCCCTTAAGGAAACGTGCGAGAGGAAAGCCGAGGAACTCAGAGACACGATGGAGCGACTGGAGAGAGAAAAAGAAAAGAAAGAGAGGGTGCTGAAAGCCTCCGCAGAGGGAGTGCAGAATTACTTCCAGGAATTTAAGTGTGGCGAAGAAGACAACACAAAGGCGAGAACAACAACCCAGCTCAAGACAAACATGCTCAAGGGTAACGTCTGCAGTGAAGTGAGGTTTAATGTCATCTTTGCGAAGTTTGACAGAAAGCAGATGTGGCCTTCGAATGGCCAGGCGGACATCACAGATCTCAGTAAGACAGAGAGACAAAATCAGCAAGCAGAACGCCTGCAGAATTATGTACTTGTTTTGTCACATGAAGAGGTCGATGGAGGGATTCAGAGAGAAACAGGAGGAGGATTAAGAAGTGTGCAGCGAGTGGGTTTTGAGTGGAAAGAGCCGTGGATGTGGACTGGAGCGGCTGTGCTGGGAGCAGCCTTTGGGGCCATGGCTGGCTCCATCAGAGCCCCGCTGGGGGCAGCCATAGGGACAGCTATAGGGGCTGCAACAGGGGCTCTGCTGGTTGGGACTTTACTCATACAAGAGGCCAAGCCTCGGGGGAGGACAATGGAGTCAGAGTCCAGTTGCAAATGAGTTTGTACCATACAGTGTGTGCTGGTAAACTAAATGACATTTTATTTGTATTGCAAACACAACACGACCTTTGGATAAACCTAGCATAGATAATGAATTGAGTTCATTTGTCACTGTTTTGAGTAGCAAGTAAAGAATATATTTATTCTCATACGTGCCTGTTTTCAAACATTTAATCGGCAGATTTTGCTGAGCTATTTTATTTGATTTCGTTTTTGAGGTTTGGAAAATCTTTGCCGATATGACATGGCCAAAAAATGGACGCCAAGTTGAAAGTAGGTGATAGTAGGCTGTCTGTTGAAATTCAGGTCTGAGTTCATGGCAGTTTTCTGGCTTGGTTTGTGTTTTTTAACATCAGCTACCTGCGTAAAGAGCAGATTTTCTATCATTCTTCCTTGCCTCCAAGAACAATCACTTCAATTTTCTCTTTATTTAGTTGAAGAAAATGTTGGATCTTCCAGTCGATTATTTATTCAGTGTACTGTACTTACTCGGTGCCTACATTTGGGGCCTTTGCTTCACATTTGCTTCAACGTGCAATAAGCAAGACTTGGTCACTAGAGGGCAATATTAAGTTGTTCAATAAAAAATAAGTCTTATGCCTGTTCTCTTCCACCTTATTTTGCATATTTTGATTCGCCACAAACCGTATGCAATGTGCTGTGCACAAGTGTAGCAGCAAGACATTAAACACATTATAAGATAAAGGAAAGATATTAGTAGTGTTATCAGTTATTAGGTTAACGATTAGCCTAAGCTTGATTTGGCAGATTCCCCACACCTGCTGCATTCTCCACACCTCAGTGGCTGCGGGTACATGGACAGTTTCATTCGGAATGAATACACTTCTATTCGGAATGAATGAATGGATGAATTCATTCAGAATAGAAATGCTCATGTAAACACCTCAATTGGAATAGAATATTCCATTCCAGTCTGACCCGAATGAATTTTCATTCGGGTTAGGAGGGGTGGTATAGACCGTTTGAATCGGGATATACCAATAGGAATTGACCATGTAAACACTTTATTCCGAACGCTCCTCTCTGTTTGGAATACATGCATTCCTTTGCGCATGTCCGTGCTTATAGTGCTGTCAGAATTGTCCAAAAATGACCTATCAAATCTCTAATTCGGCCACGGTCGCTCCTGCGGGATAAAATTAATGATTCTATTCTATAGTGTCATTTAATAAGCCATGGTTAAGCCCAGACTTGTCCAGGGGAACGGACGCTCCAAGGATTGCTGGCCTAGGCTACACTTAAAGGTTTAATGACATTCACTTTTACACCACATTCAAAGTCTTTGTCCTGGTCCTTCAAAAGTGTACAAAAAGTTTAAAGTGAAAATTCCATTCCAGTGATCCATGGCAGGTGTTTTTCTCTCACATTTCTAAAGCCTTTTCAACTGCAATGAAAAAATAAATCTTTGCCTGCGGGTGTCGCTGGTGAGGGATTTTGCCTGTCAATCATCGCCTCTGCTCCGCCCCCCCCCCAAAGGAAAGGATAGGGGAGGGGAGGGGCGAGGAGGAGAGTGGGCGGGATTAATCGACTGTGACCTCACTGTCGAAGGGCCAAGCTCAGATTACTTTTCAGCCTAATTATTCAGAAAACCCCAGACCACAGAAAATCCACTGAATGTTCTAAGTTCAGGTTTTTTGGGTGTAATTGAGGTCATAAAACCCCAAATAAAACATTGAAAATAAAAAAAGTGAAAATGAATGTCATGACACCTTTAAGGCCTATATGGATCTTTTTCTAAACGGGTATTTTAGTCCTCCGTTTTTAAAAAGAATCTCTGGCCACATGACAAAGATTTTTTTTTTAAAATCCCTGTCCACACGTAAATGCAGAAACGCATTGATCAGCTGCAAGTTTCAAGTTTTATGTATGAGGGGCCAAATACGTATACATTTTTAATCACATGTTAAGGCCCAATACTGCAATAGCTGCATTGTTTTAATAGCATACGTGAACAAACATAAATGAAAACTACATTATTAGGGCGCAGCTGCAGCGAAAACAGATGAGTTTTACTTAATCAATTCATTACATGGGCAGCCGGAACGGTCGTCCCAAAACACTACGCTCCACGCACCTTTTGAGCGGGCCATCCACGGCCGCTCCATGGTCGCTGGATTTTGACCCGGGGCGATTGTGTTTTAGGGCGACAGACTCCGCATTCTCCGTGTGCGCTACTCGGCGCAGAAAGAGGGTTTTCGTCACAGTGAATGAGTTACAGCATGTTTCAAAGCTTTTTCATAATAATACAAGAAAAACGTGACACTCGGCATAATGAGTAGCTTATACTTTCTACTTAAGTATATTTTGATGCCAATACTTTTGTACTTTTGCCATAAATGAGCGTGCCTTGTTTCATAGACTGTAGTGTTGCTCTCTCTCTCTCTCCATTTATTATTATAATGACCATGAGCGGTCCGGTGTTTATGTATTATTATTTATTATTATAATGACCTTGTGCGAATGCGCGATGACGTCATCGTACCTACATGAGAAATAGTATAGGCTAGCCTACGTTTTACCGTGTCTGGTACCAATACAAAAAAATAAACTGGTCTGAACTTGTAGATCTGCTACTTTTGCATTAAAACGGCGATAACAAAGGAACACAGGCTTGTACCGCAAACAACGCTGCCTGGCCAGGAGTCGGTGCGTTGCTTACCGGCCTGTCTACGACCGACAGACCTCCGCCGCGGAGGCACAAGGGGGCATTGCCTCCTCCCATGCCCACCAGGGGAAGCTCTGCTCCGGGTAGTGGCCCCTGGTCCATGCCCGGGCGTAGGCGGGAACCACTTTGCGCATGTCAAAAGTTATATTCCGAATGAATGCTTTGGTCATGTAAACGAGGAATACTTTTATTCAGGTCCCATGTAAACAGGTGAGTGGATCAGATTCCTCTATTCGGAATGAGTTCATTCGGAATGAATTCATTCTGAATGAATACATGATGGTCCATGTACCCGCAGCCAGTGTCAGTTTGCACTCTTCAGACATTTACCAATGCACAAGGACTTTCCAGGATATCAATATATGGGCATAAAAGGGACAAGGAGAGACAGATTAGATATAGAGATCTCCATATATGGGGGGGGGGGAGGGGGCACACAGGGACCACAGGTACACAGACAGACTGTTACAACAGCTATTCTGTACTCCAAAATTGCGCCTTTCTAGTTATCATTATTATTATAATTATTGTTATTATTATCTTATGACATGAGAGTATTATTTAAAAATAGTGCTTGAAATGAGTACACTGACGCAAAAGTATACACTTGTTTTTTCTCCTTCATCACTGTTAATAGTTCACACCAATCATATTAAATATATCAAACATTTCATTTGTGAAAACTTTAGTTACTAGTTATTGGATAGATTATTTCAAAACATATATTAACCACTTCAAGAACATGGGGAAGCGTGGGAAAACCCAGCGTGATCTACAGTAATATGAGAGTGATGACACTAGCGTTGACTCCCATTGTAAGAATGGAACGCAGAAATGCTCATTCGATCTCAATGACATAACTACAATGTTTGGAACTATAGCCCATAGCGGCCCTCTCTATGGGTCTGGGAAAACCTATTGATTAATCAACAGACAACTTGTTTGGCCAAAATCTGTACAGTGGCTTGATTATCTAAATTAGTCGCACCTGTTGGCAGAAGCTAGCTACAACTCTAGGAGCGGGGAGGATGGAATATTCCAATTATGCGAGATCACTGGATTGGTTGACTAGGGTAGTGCTTCTCAAACTTTTCAAGGCGGGACCCCCTAAATGAATCATATTTGAACTGGGGACCCCCCACCCTGACAAGCACTTGGAATTGTAGGAGTTGAGACATTACATTTAGTTTGACTCGGTTCCACTGATAAATATTGTGAAGATAGCAGACAATGTTGTGAGCTTGTAGATCAACCATTTGTCTGTATGTCTGTTTGCCTCTTTCTTAAAAGTCCTTAAATTATCACTTGACTGACATCTGGGGACCCCCCCCCAAAATCATGTGGGGGCCCCCCTGGGGGTCCCAACCCACAGGTTGAGAACCACTGGACTAGGGCAGTGGTACATTTTCATGACAATGACACACAAATTAATATTTAGGTATTTGGCCACAGGATCTGAACAGATCGGTGCCAGGGACCCCATACAACATTTGTGTTGTTCGATAATATCCCAAAATATTATATCAAAATGATTCACATTTCTGAAAATAGCAGATGTAGCCGTATAGCTGTACAGGGTTTAAGTAGTTAGGGTTAAGCAGTTTTTTATGCTATATTAACTAATCTTGCATAACATTTTCTCCCCAGACTGTCAGGTTTTAATAGATTGACTTATTCTAGGTTAAACAAAGATGGCAAAGAAAATTGTTGATCTACTTGTGTTTGGAAAGTAGCTCATCTGCAAGCTTGTTTATTTATTAAACATTCACCCTTTCACACACCGATAGCCGATGAAACCATGCTAGGCACCAACCTGCTCATCGGGTGCAATTAGGGGTTCAGTGTCTTATAAGTATGTATAAATACTCAAAATCAAACAATGGAACAATTTTTTTTAGATGAAATATACTTCAACAAAACACAAATCTGGTTAGGGCAAAAGTACCTATCACTGTACACTTTAATTAGATTAGTGGCAAAAAAATAAATAAATTAAGTGGCAAAAAAAGTGCACAATTCTTCCAATTACAGGGTCTCTCTCCTGCTCAGTCCTTCTCCTATACTCTCCAGACGCTGCATTAGGTAGAGACACACACACGCACGCACACACGCACTCACACACGCACGCGCACGCGCGCGCACACGCATAAGCTGTGTGTGTCAAGCTTCACTCTACCAGCCCCCCCCACCCCAAGGGCATCCTCGCTCTCTGAAGTGATGTTTAGGTTGATAAATGCACATGGCACAATAATTAAAAGGGGGAAAGTATTTACTTTTCTGTACAAAACTGAAAAAAAGGAAATACAAAATTGACATTATACCAACACAGGGTATATTAAAAACTTTTTTTTTTTTTTACAAAAAGTCCAATGTGAATGACAGCAATAAATAATAGCTTTCTGATAATGACTCAACTTAAAGGGTAAGACCACTTTGGTAGAGGTTTGGGTTGTGTAGTTACCTTGCCATGATGTAACTCCAAAGGTGGGCAAGAAATCAAAAATAATTGCTCCATTGATTAGAAATTGATAATTCAAAAATATACTCCTCATTGACTTACATTGTATGGTAAAACAGCTCTCAAAGTCACTCTTTTAGCACATAAATGAACACAAACAAAGCTGATTCAGACAATATAGAGCATCACCAAACCCAGTACTGTTTTATTTTTCAAATAAAAATGTCAACTTCCTGTTGATTTTGCTATTTGAAGATCTGGATCCGGATCCGCGGATCCAGTCCAGGTTTTCTACTTATTAAAAATGGCAAAATCAACAGGAAGTTGACATTTCTATTTAAAAAAAAACAGTACTGGGTTTGGTGATGTTCTATATTGTCTGAATCAACTTTGTTTGCGTTCTTATTTTTGATTTCTTGCCCACCTTTGGAGTTACATCATGGCAAGGTAACTACACAACCCAAACCTCTACCAAAGTGGTCTTGCCCTTTAAGTGCAAATGCACAAATGCTAAGATGTTGTACGTACAGATATTCAAAAGCACCCATGCAATCCCTTACAAAAAAAACAGAAAAGGTTCAGCATTTTCCCCCAAGAATGATGTGTAAGCCACAGTTCGACCAGCCATGGGGGGGACAGTGAATGGAAGTCAGGTTCTGCCTGAGGATATGCCTTGAGGGCATATAAAAAAGAATCAAGTAATATTACAGTAAACAACGCAATAAAACAATGTCTAATATTTACAAATGTACAACAATGTAGTAAGTCCTTTGAAATGAAAGCTTAGTCTTTTTGTTTCCCCCTGATAGTCTTAAGCCAAAACAAAAAGTGCTCATCGGAGCACAGGTCTCCGCCAGGTCAGGTAGGTTATTGTGGCCTCCTGGTGGCGTTATAATAGGCCGATGTGAAAAGGGTGCCATTTCTTCTTAGGCCTGTCACGGCAATCGGACACTATATTCATGATTTGAGGCATTTTGTTCCAAAAATATGTTTTGCTAAATTAGACCTGCTGGTGGCGCTATAACAGGCCAATGTGAAAACGGAGGCATTTCTTTCTCGGCCTAGTGGGAATATGCGTGCAAAATTTCACGGAAATTGCACGCTGTGTTAATGATGTGAGGCATTTTGTTCAAAACGGACCTATCCTGCAAACTTTGGAAGCCAATGTTGGCCAATTAGGATGGAATATGAAATATCGGACACATTCGTCTTGATCACATGACTATAGAAATACTGTGTACCGATTTACGTGATTTTCTGACAGAATCTGAAGAAGTAATAGCAAACAATTTGTTTTACAAAAGTCTGGTGGCGCTCTAAAAGGCAGATGTGAAAAATGAAGGGCAAAGGTTTTTCCTTGGACTCTAGGGAGGTAAAACCGTTAATCGGCCTGTTATGGCGCCACCATGAGGCTGATTTGAACATTTCAAGTGGCATTTCTTCCTCGGCCTAATGGGAATGTGCGTGCAAAATCGGAAATCAAATGCTTTTTATGATTTGAGGCATTTTGTTCAAAACGGCGCAATCCTGCAAACTTTGGAAGCCAACCTTAGCCAATCAGGATGGAATATGGAAAATCGGACAGATCTGTGTTGATCACATGACTATAGAGATACTGTGTACCGATTTGCGTGTTTTTTGGACAAAATCTGTAGGCCTCATGGTGGCGCTATGACAGGCTGATCTGAAAAATGGGGCAGAGGTTCTGCTGTGGCATCCAGGGAGTGTGTGCGCGCAGTTTCACATTTCACAGCGACCGGGCCAACGGTGGCGGATAATAACTGGTCGTGCGTCCTCTTCCTCACGAGCGTCCAGTATGCGGGTAAAAGACAGCACCGCAGGCCCCTCACGCAGGTTCTTAAAGCTGTGGGCGTGTCCTGTGTTAACAGACCAATACAATAAGGAACTAATTAGAAAACAACGCAATCCTTGTGTCAAACCTTTTACAGTATGGACAATGATTAACGTTTATAGGAAACTGATGAAAAGAAAACACGTTGTGATGCGACACGGTGAGAGCCTGTAGATCTGCCGTTTTTGCTACTTTTGTGAGACGCTGTTGTGCGACAACGTATTCTGCCCGACGGCGACCATATCTAACTATGTGGTGCCGTTTCTTGTCGAACGCTTACCACGTGGCACTATGAACGACCGTCCTGGGATGTAATTGGAGGTCTTACAGTCGATGGTCACTGCCACACAGCTCGTCTGAACATGGTAAACCTTTAATGCACAAGTTAGACAAGAGTAGCCAGAGTCAGAAATATACATACAGAAAGGTACAACATAATCAAGTATCAAGAAGTCCAGTGATTCTCAACACTTCTTTTAGGGACCCCAAGTTTAATAAATCCTCTATGATGTCCCCAGACCCCAGGTTGAGAACCAATGGATGTGTATACTGTGTGAATAGTAGTAAAAAACAAATGAGTCTTCTTACAGTTGTAGCACTGTGATCCACCCAGAGGGGTTTGCACATTTCGGAGTGCAGCATCATCTTCCCAACACAATAGTTCTTATGCTGAATGTCTGTGCATATCCCCAGGGCTTTGCCTCGGTGGGAAAAAAACTGAAATTCAGCTGCTGTGATGGGTCCTGCACCTAGCCCTTGACCCACAAACCAGGTTAACTGCTCTTGAGTGGTGGCTCCTGCAACTGGCACAAGACAAACAGACAAACCATTTAACCCATTGAGACCTGAGGCCGCTTCTACAAATACTGTATCTTCTAAAACAGTTTTCTGGAGAAAAAAAAAAAGTATTTGGCCACCGACCCCCCATCCAAAATATTTTGTCTAGGGACCCTCCAGAAGCAAAGATTTTTGTTAAAAAAATAAGTGTTTGCTTTAAATATATATATATATTCAAAGATTTGCACATATTTTCAAAAATAGCAGAAGCTCATAGCGCAGTACAAAGTGACGCACTATGAGCTTGTATGTTTGAATACCCAAAGTATAAAATATAGCTAAAAGCTTAATGGGTTGAACACTTCTGGATTGATGCATCCTGCACCTAGCATAACGTCAAACACAGAAGGAAAACGCATTTCATTCATGGCTCACAACTGTCCCATACATATCATTGACTACTATATATATACAAATATGTTGTGGATGCTGTATTTGTTATTTGTGTGTGTGTGTGTGTGTGTGTGTGTGTGTGTGTGTGTGTGTGTGTGTGTGTGTGTGTGTGTGTGTGTGTGTGTGTGTGTGTGTGTGTGTGTGTGTGTGTGTGTGTGTGTGTGTGTGTGTGTGTGTGTGTGTGTGTGTGTGTGTGGCAAATTTTCTTGTGTACGTGACTTAACCTTTTCATAGATCACTTCATAGACTTGACAGCACTATGATCAGTGTAATAAATGTAAATTCATGTTTTTTATTTGTTTGCACATGAACTCACAACAGCTGGTTGATTAGCCATTTTTGCTACTTGCTAAAAAAAAAACATTCTAAGTTGAAATGGAGATACAAGGTTTATGCCCAACAGCCGAATAGCAAAAGTATAAAATATATGGTTAAAGTGGTTAAAATGATTGTGACGATATATTAACACATTTTGCTGGGGAACCCCTGGTACGGGGGTGGTACGCCACTGTGTTCTTACTGTCGACAGGGGCAGGCCAGAGAGTGTCCAACCGCTCTGTGAGGTCTTCCTCATCACAGGCCTCCAGGGACACTGGAGCCAGAGGTGGCGCACACATCTCTGTGGCAGATGACATGGAACGGACGCTCGATGATGGAAGAACTGAAACGACATACAAAACGAGCAAACAGTGTTCAATGAGGCATGAGGCCATTAGGCCACAGGTAATCATCTTATAATGAGCATTAGTGAGGACGACCAATTATATGAATATAGGTTGAAAACCGGAACCGCTGCCGGTCATCAAATTATTGGCTTAGGAATGCTACAAAACACCCCAAAATATCCATGAATTCAAGTCTCCATGGGGTGACTAATCGATAGAAAAAAAGTCATTTTGGGGGTGAACTATCCCTTTTAATATGCAACATTCACTCAACAGTAAACAAACCCACATACAGTATAAGTGTATACAGGGTATCTGCACATTTCTAAAGTTGAAATTAAAATTATTTTAAGAGGTTTGTTAATACCTTCAAAAAATAAAATGAAGAGACCATTACTGCATCAAAAGTAGTCAACAAACTATATTATGAAAAATTGTCAAACATTGGCCAAATTGTCAAATATTACGTAAAACAGCCAATCTATAAGCTCACAACACCTCGTAAGCTTGTAGATCTGCTATTTTCACATTATTTATCTGTGGAACTGAATCAAACGAAATGTAATGCCTCAACTCCTACAACTCTAAGTGCTTGTCAGGCTGGGGGTGGGGGTCCCAGAGTTCACTTGTTATCATTTTGGGGGGTCGCAAAAGTTGAGAACCACTGCTTTAATACGTACATGCGTCCTCTTCCTCACGAGCGTCCAGTATGCGGGTAAAACAAAGTACCGCAGGCCCCTCACACAGGTTCTTCAAGCTGTGGGCGTGTCCTGTGTTAACAGATCAATACAATAAGGAACTAATTAGAAAACACAATGCAATCCTTGTGTCACAAACTTTGTACAGTATGGACAATGGTTACGTTTATAGGAAACTGATCAAAAGAAAAAAGAATCAGACTCATTAGGAGACTCTTTGAGTCTCCGCCGGTCATCAAATTATTGTCTCAGGAATGCGACAAAAACTAAAACATCTCCATGAATTCAAGGCTTCATGGGGTGTGTAATTGATAGAAAACGAGTAATTATTTGGGTGAACTACTTTGACCACTTTGACTTTCACCTTAAACATTTTTCAAAAGTAACATATCTACAAGCTGAAAACACGTTGTGCTGCGACACGGTGAGAGCCTGTAGATCTGCTGTTTTTGCTACTTTTGAGAGACACTGTTGTACGACAACGTATTCTGCCCGACGGGAAACATAACCAACTACTGTGGTGCCGTTTTTTGTCGAACGCTTACCACGTGGCACTATGAACGACCGTCCTGGGTTGTAATTGGAGGTCTTACAGTCAATGGTCACTGCCACACAGCTCGTCTGAACATGGTAAACCTTTAATGCACAAGTTAGACAAAAGTAGCCAGAGTCAGAAATATACATACTGTATAGAAGGGTACAACATAATCAAGTATCAAGAATACCCCAAGTTTACTTCTACGATGTCCCCAGACCCCACGTTGAAAACCAATCGATGTATACTGCATGTATAGTAGTAAAAACAAATGAGTCTTCTTACAGTTGTATTACTGTGATCCACCGACAGAGGTTTGGACATGTTGTAGCCCAACATCATCTTCCCAACACAACAGTGGTCATGCACAATGTCCGTGCATATCCCCAGGACTTTGCCTGGGTGGGAAAACCACTGAAACCCATCCGGAGTGATGGGTCCTTCACCTGTAGCACAAGACAAACAGAGAAACCATTTAACCCATTAACTGCCAGAAAAAAAATCTTATGTTGTGCCGCCGCGATAATCCATTCCATAGATATAGGCAGTTGAATGAGGGGTGGTTTTCGCCCCAAAACAACGGAAAGCAGAGAAAAGGCAATTTTTCAAAATCAAACAACAAGGAAGTGAACGGACTGGTTTTTATTTGCGATCACGTGATTTGCTGCTTCTTTGCTTCCCTAGGAGCCAAATGGTGACTCATAGGTTAGCGAACAGCGTCATCTAGCGTATAAACACTGAAAACACCAAAACACATCAAACACGTCCTTGGCGGTGTGGGCTTTGGGGAAAAAAACGCGTCAAACACGTCCTTGGTAGAAAATGAGTTAAGACCTGAGGACGATTCTACAAATATCTTCTAAATCCTAACCGTTTTCTGAAAATGATTTGGCTGCCGACCCCCCATCTCAAAATATTTTGTGTATATATATATATATATATATATTCATTTTTTCCCCCCAAGGATTTGCACAAATGTTCATGATTTTTCAAAAATAGCAGATCTACAAGCTCTTGCGCGGCATGAATAACACCACGCTATGAGCGGTGACGCGCTATGAGCTTGTATGTGTGCCATTTTTGACTAGCCAAAGTATAAAATATAGCTATATAGTTTGATGGGTTAAACACGTCTGGATTGATGCATCCTGCACCTACAGTAGCATAACGTCAAACACAGGAGGAAAACGCATTTCATTCATGGCTCACAACTGTCCCATACATATCATTGACTACAATGTGTGTGTGTGTGTGTGTGTGTGTGTGTGTGTGTGTGTGTGTGTGTGTGTGTGTGTGTGTGTGTGTGTGTGTGTGTGTGTGTGTTGTTTATTTTTGGAAGTTCTTATATGCCGCGATATTAAACACGTCTATGGGCATTCAGAATGGGGAAACAAAACCTGTGACCTAGGTAGGATATGTAAATTACATCAGACTTCGGTACTCTATGCGAGTGGTTCCCAAACGTTTTCATGTCAAGGACCCCCAACATGATATGTATTTGGCCGCGGACCCCCCATCTCAAAATATTTTGTTCCAGGGACCCCCCAGAAGCAAAGGTTTGAGTTAACAATGTTTGCTCTAAGAATATATTATATTCAAAGATTTGCACAAATTTTCATGATTTAAAAACAAAAATGCCAAAGTAAAATGATTGTGACACTATATTAACACATTTTGCTGGGGACCCCCTGGTACCCCCCCTCCCCCCCAAGGACCCCTGGGGGTCCCCGGACCCCACTTTGAGAACCAACGCTCTATGCCACTGTGTTCTTACTGTTGACAGGGGCAGGCCAGAAAGTTTTCAAACAATCTGTGAGGTCTTCCTTATAACGGGCCTCCAGCGACACTGGAGCCAGATGGAGAACTGAAACAACAAACAAAACAAACAAACAAACAAACAAACAAAAAAACAGTGTTCAATGACACATGAGGCCATTAGACCACAGGCAATCATCTTATAATAAGCATTAGTGATGACCTATTATATGAATATATTGAAAATGGGTGAGGTGGTCCTTTAATACAGTAGACCAGTAGATCTTTGTGTCTCCTAACGGAACCGCTGCTGGTCATGAAATTATTGGCAAAAACCAAAACATATCCATCAATTCAAATCTCCATGGGGTGACTAATCGATAGAAAAAAAATTATTCTGGGGGTGAACTATCCCTTTAATATGCAACATTGTTCACTCAACAGTAAACAAACCTACATACAGTATAAATGTATACAGGGTATCTGCACATTTCTAAAGTTACAATAAAAAATTTAAGAGGTGAGAGAACTGCATCAAAAGTAATCAACAAACTATATTATCAAAAATTGTCAAATATTACATAAGACAGAGGCAATTTTTTTTGAAAATAGACCATCTATGCACTCACAACACCTCGTAAGCTTGTAGATCTGCTATTTTCACATTATCACATTATCTGTGGAACTGAATCAAACGAAATGCAATGCCTCAACTCCTACAACTCTAAGTGCTTGTCTGGTGGGGGGGTCCCAGAGTTCACTTATGGTCATTTTGGGGGATCGCAGCCTTAAAAGATTGAGAACCACTGCTTTAATACGTACATGCGTTCTCTTCCTCACAAGCGTCCAGTCCGCTTACGAAGCCTTGAGACCTGTGGAGGAATAAAAAAAAGAAAAAGACCCAATTGAATGCAGCTTTTTACAACAACCAGGACCCTTCCTCTTTCTATGGTGGGCTGCATTAATTCCATCAAAATGGTCGTTAATGATAGTTATAATTATAGTCATTGTACTTGGTATGAATGGCACATAAGCCTATGGTTCCCAACCTTTCTCCCAGCCTGTGCGTAATATTGTTCATTGTGCGGCTACAACAAAGGTGCGCCACGTGCGCGAGAGACATCTCCTCATCTGTCTACAGTGGTGCAAAGTACTGTAGCCTACTTAAGTACAATGTTGAGGTATTTTTACTTTACCAGAGTATTTCCAATTTTTTGTACTTTTACTTCTACTCCACTACATCTCACATCTCAGATGCGAGTATACGTCGCCATGCAACAAACTTTATACATGTGAATATGATACCTTGTGAAACGTGACATTTTGCATACTTTGGTACTTAAGTATATTTTAATGCCAATACTTTTGTACTTTTGCTCAAGTAAATTTTGATTACTCTGACTTTTACTTTTAACAGAGTATTTCTACAGTGTAGTAGCCTTAATACTTTTACTTAAGTGAAACATTTGAGTATTTTTTCCCACCACAGACACCAAGACAAAACTTACATGGTTACAGATGCGCAAGCAGCTACGCACTTGGAAAATGTCCAGACGAGATCCAGAGAGCTGTATTCCGTGAGCAGGCCAGGGGTGCAATGCTCACTGGACGGCCTTGAGCTGTGTTCCGTGAGCAACGATAACGGAGCAACGATAAGACTTCCGGTGGACGATTTCTTCAGAATAAGAGTACCCTCTAGAGCAAAAAGGAGCCAATGAAAAACGGTTAATTTGTTAATTAAAACTATAAATTAAGCATTTAAACGAAGCTATACAACACATATGTTTCTGTGTAACAAAAACGGGTTTTAAAACATTAATAATTTATCTAAATGGATAAATGGTCAGAAAAGGTCAGAAAAGTGCCGTTTTCAGACAACAGTGGACACTGGACAGGCGCCGGCGGACACTGCCAACACCTCTGACATACGCACGCGTGCGGGGACACCTCCCCTACAACGCCACACTCTCGGATAAACCCGAGAGGTGTAAAAAAAAGTGTGGCGGACCGTCCAGTGAGGTCAGAGGTCAGAAAAGTGCCGTTTTCAGACAACAGTGGACACTGGACAGGCGCCGGTGGACACTTCCGACACTTCTGACATACGCACGCGTGCGGGGACACCTCCCCTACAACGCCACACTCTCGGATAAGCCCGAGAGGTGTAAAACAAAGTGTGGCGGACCGTCCAGTGAGGTCAGAGGTCAGAAAAGTGCCGTTTTCAGACAACAGTGGACACTGGACAGGCGCCGGCGGACACTGCCGACACTTCTGACATACGCACGCGTGCGGGGACACCTCCCCTACAACGCCACACTCTCGGATAAGCCCGAGAGGTGTAAAAGAAAGTGTGGCGGACCGTCCAGTGAGGTCAGAGGTCAGAAAAGTGCCGTTTTCAGACAACAGTGGACACTGGACAGGCGCCGGCGGACACTGCCGACACTTCTGACATACGCACGCGTGCGGGGACACCTCCCCTACATCGCCAAACTCTCGGATAAGCCCGAGAGGTGTAAAAAAAAGTGTGGCGGACCGTCCAGTGAGGTCAGAGGTCAGAAAAGTACAGTTTTCAGACAATAGTGGATACTGGACAGGAGCCGGCGGACACTGCCGACACTTCTGACATACGCACGCGTGCGGGGACACCTCCCCTACAACGCCACACTCTCGGATAAGCCCGAGAGGTGTAAAAAAAAGTGTGGCGGACCGTCCAGTGAGGTCAGAGGTCAGAAAAGTGCCGTTTTCAGACAACAGTGGACACTGGACAGGAGACGGCTGACGATGCCAACACTTCTGACATACACAGGCGTGCGGGGACACCTCCCCTACAACGCCACACTCTCAGATAAGCCCGAGAGGTGTAAAAAAAGTGTGGCGGACCGTCCAGTGAGGTCAGAGGTCAGAAAAGTGCCGTTTTCAGTGCATAGCCTTTACAAATTGGACGCTGGACACGAGACAGCTATTTGCCGTGGCACTTGTGACATACGCACAAGGTTTATCATACCTGCCATTCCATCTGTACTTTAATTTTATTTCTGTTATCTATCATTTTATTTCTACTTCATTACATCAGTATTGTTACTTGTTACTGACATATTTTGTTTGGTTGTGTTAGCACAGTTTCTGTAGAAACAGGTCTCAACATTTCACTGCTTGTACCTGTATTGAGTAAGTGACAAATAAATCCCTCTTGATTCTTGTTCATTATTTATTGTCAGGAACTGGTGTTAGGACCCAAGTGCAGGAACTCAAACAAAGGCAAGAGATGAAGATCACATAAACTTGACTTTACTAAGTGAAAAACATAGGATA
Organism: Gymnoscopelus braueri; assembly: GCF_963280865.1. Classification (NCBI taxonomy): domain Eukaryota; kingdom Metazoa; phylum Chordata; class Actinopteri; order Myctophiformes; family Myctophidae; genus Gymnoscopelus; species Gymnoscopelus braueri. The sequence goes on from NC_137618.1 coordinate 43,882,887, forward strand.
GCAGTACACAATACATACATGGAACCTGACACTAACTTAAGCTCCAGCACTGAACAAACACACAGACAGAGTCTAAATAGTCACTGGAGCTCATCACCCAACCAGGCTCAGCTGGTCCTCACAGGTGACAGCACTCAGGCCAATCAAAGTCTTTGCCTCAGGTAGAAGGGAGAGTAGGAGATTGGCTGAGGGGAAATAGGAGCAGGGCAAGGAAGGGGCAGAGGCACACCCAGTGGCTAAACAGTCACATGATGGACACAACAGGGGCCGTGATCGTGACAATTTATATTCTTTATAATTCTGAAAACGGCACTTTTCTGACCTCTGACCTCACTGGACGGTCCGCCACACTTTTTTTTACACCTCTCGGGCTTATCTGAGAGTGTGGCGTTGTAGGGGAGGTGTCCCCGCACGCCTGTGTATGTCAGAAGTGTTGGCATTGTCAGCCGTCTCCTGTCCAGTGTCCACTGTTGTCTGAAAACGGCACTTTTCTGACCTCTGACCTCACTGGACGGTCCGCCACACTTTGTTTTACACCTCTCGCGCTTATCTGAGAGTGTGGCGTTGTAGGGGAGGTGTCCCCGCACGCGTGCGTATATCATAAGTGTCGGCAGTGTCCGCCGGCGCCTGTCCAGTGTCCACTGTTGTCTGAAAACGGCACTTTTCTGACCTCTGACCTCACTGGACGGTCCGCCACACTTTTTTTTACACCTCTCGGGCTTATCCGAGAGTGTGGCGTTGTAGGGGAGGTGTCCCCGCATGCGTGCATATGTCAGAAGTTTTGGCATCATCAGCCGTCTCCTGTCCAGTGTCCACTATTGTATTTTTTTTTACAAATTATCTCTCAATGTTCACCAACATTCTGTACTACTGGTCTGTATCAATTTTCAATCAAGTTCAGGGAACAGTTCTCACAAACACACACACACACACACACACACACACACACACACACACACACACACACACACACACACACACACACATTTTGTATTAATTTTGGTACAAATCTTATTTGTATTGTATTTTGGTTTTTAAATAGGTGAGATCAACTTTATAAACCCCCCTTGCTTTATTTTTTTTTATCTCACCTGCACTATCTACTATTATTATTTGTAGCATATTTTGTTGTTGCTTTTATCACTGTTTATTTGCTTCTGCAATAAACAATATTATATCATGATAATTTTCCAAGAGTGACCTGGCCTAGAGGCAGCATTATTACAATAATGGACAAACAATACAAAAACAATACATAATGTAACAAACACAAATTAATATCCAGTTAAAGTGCAAAACAGGATCAGAAACTGTGCTACTGTAAGTGCACGTTTAATGGGGATCAATAGCCAGTTTAAATCAGGAACAACCTAGCACTTGGAAGTGATCTAGTATAAGCTATTTAAAAAGACATACATCATAAATATATTTTAAAAATACATTTGTGTCTTTAAAAAGAATATTGGCACTTAGAAGTGCTCTAGTATGCGCCATTTAAAAGACATACATCATAAATGTATTTTTAAAATAGATTTGTGTCTTTTAAAAAACATTACAAATTCTCTATCTTATTTTGAAGGCAACCGGAAACCTTATTGTTGCTAGCTCAAAAACCGGATGTCCTATCGTTGCTCACGGAACGGAGCTACGGCCTTGCACGCCGTCCCGGCACTCATTTGACCAGGGGCACGCGCAGGCACATGCACGCGCGTGCACGCAAGATTGCGTTCCACCGCCGAGCGAGTACCTGGCTACTTAGCATAACAATAGCTCAGGTCGTCAGGTGTGTTCAACTACGTCCTCACATACACTGTATAAGATGATCATTTTGGCAACAGAAAGTACTGTTACAGTATCCTACCTGCTGCATGCAATGCAAGGATGCCTGCGCCACCGTCCAAGAAGAGAATACTCGTTCAAAGCAAACTATTTAAACATCTTTTTATATCGGCCTAATTTACTTGTCCAGATTGACTAAGCTAGACTATTTGCCTGTTTGTTTCGCTTGAAAATAATCGTGATTCATTGCCTTGCTGTTCACAATCACATGCTGCTTAAATCTGCTGAATTTGCAAAACAAGATACAAAATCATGCAGTAATGACTAATGGGAACCATGATATGTACGTGTTCTAATATTTTCTCTTTTTTTTGTTTTGTTTTTTTTTAGCAGGGAGATGAACAAACTGCTACGCCTGTTACACCACTGCAAGTGGATGCCCAGCAGCTCCCACCACCACTGAATGCGAGAAACGATGCTTTGAAGAAACACAAACAGGCAAGTAACATTAATTGTTAAATAAGGTCTTATCAGACTAAGTGTCTTGTGGTCCATGCATGAGGCTGGAGAGGGAGGGGGTTGAGTAATTGTTCAGTTGGACCATTCACACAAAACCTGTGAATGAAATGTGTTACATTCCATTCCATTCCACTCTGTTCATAATGCTGCTTACATCTGCTGATGTCTTTAACCTGAATTTGCGACAAGATACAAAGTCTTATCAGACTAAGTATTTTACTGTGTAGTGTGGTCTATGTTCACACTGTTCTGTTCATAATGCTGCTTAAATCTGCAAACAAGATACAAAATCATGCAGTAATGACTCATGGGAATATGTTCTAATGTTTTCTCTCCCTCTTTTTTTGTTTTGTTTTTTTCAGCAGGGAGATGAAACTGCTACCTACTAAAAGTACACCGGCAGTGCCACTGCCAGTGAATGCACAGCAGCTGTGGAAACAAAGGAAGAACGACTACCCGTGGCTTGATTTTAAAGATGGGAAGTTGGGCTGCAAAGTGTGCTCATCCATTAAGGATATGTCTGTCTTCCGAACCCAAGGTTCACGATTGTCACCAGAATGGATCAACTACCAAATCACATACAATGGAACAGTAAGATCTGCTATGTTGTTGTCTCTTAGAAAAAAAGTGCACCAACAAATTGACAGATGGGCATGTCAAAGCCCTTCTGATAGGAATACATATGAAGGTCTATTCAGGAAAATGACTTCAAATCAGTTTTTGCTAGATTTAGCACTGCTGTATGACACCCTAAATGAGTTAAGCATTCTTTCTGATGCTCTGCAAAGCCGCCAAATGACTCTAACCTCTGCAGACAAACGTATGAGGCGTTGCATTAAATTCATTGATGCAATGGGAGAAAAACAAGGCAACAAAGTCCTTGCAGCTGAAATTGCAGTAAAAGAAGGCAAATTTGGCACAGTTAATCTGACAGACAGACCAAAAATGGTTTCCATCAACCGACAACAGTTTCTCAGAAGTCTGAGCAATAATCTGACCAATCGGTTGTTCACCACAGCATCTTTTAAGGGGTCATCATTAGTGGCACAGAAAGAGTTCTTGAATGTAAAAGCTGGCCAAAAGAAATGCCACTATGGCCATGAATCAAATCATCACCCCAACCCGCACACGGTTAATGGTTTCACGGGTAGCATCTTTGATGTTCATTAAGATAAACAGGGCACCTCGAAGGTTCTGGGATCCAACAACATATGTGAGAACTTGGCTGAGAGCCCATCAAGCAGCTGAGAACAAGAGAGCGAAAAAAGCTAAACCAAAGTACAAGCCCCAAACCAATTGGTGGGGGCTTGCTTGACTGTTTTGAAGCTACTGTTAAATGACATTGAAAAAATGTAAGTGATGTTGTGTAATGTTGTTCAATCTCTGAAGCTTGTTTTTTTTTCTCAAAATAAAGTAGTTCAAGTAAACAAAAGTTGTCTGATTATTTTAAGTTTGCTTTTGTGTTTGTGTGTACAACAATGTCTTTAACTGAATTAACTGAAACTAGAAAAGTAAATACAAACTAAATTAACAAGGTAACTAAGACTGCAATTACATTTAAAACATTGTTTGTTTTTCCACCATGTTGACATAATTTCTTTATATAGCCTATCCTGCCACCCTTTTCAGCTTCTCTATTTCAAGGCAACATTTACAAAAACTAAACTAAAACTAGTCATTTCCTATACAAACATGTTTCCTACTATTTATGCACATTTAACATAATGCTGGTCGGAGCTGTTCTGTGCAGTGCGCACTGAGCACGCGAGGGAACATTTGCGCACATGCGCGTGCACGTGACGTCATTAAAACACAGTGCAAGCACTTCCCAAATGAGCATAGCAACACTGTCCGTGAGCAAAAATAACTCGATAACAATAAGACTTCCGGTGGACGATCTCTTCAGAATAAGAATACCCATCTAGAGTAAACAGATGCCATTGAAAACCATTGAAAAACGGTTCATTTGCACATTGAAACTATACATTAAGCATTTAAACAAATCAATACAACACAAATTATGCTTCTGTGACAAAAACGGTTTTAATAACGGTTTTAATAACGCATTGGACGGCCTGCCACTTTTTTGTGTGGGCAAATATTGGACATTGCCAGCCCTATTTTCAGTCTTATGTCTTATGCCTTATCTTATCAGGCATTTTTCTTATTTTGAAAAACATTTTTGAAATAGTGAAAATAGCCGATCTACAGCGACGCCTTGCAGGCTTATGCAAAGGCTAAAATGAAATTAGATACCATTGTAGACAGATGCCAGGTCCTCGTTGACCTTCATGTATTACCTTCTGTTGTCCTTGCTTACTGTAAATCGCTCTGGATTAAGAGCGTCTGCTAAATTCCTAAATTGTTAATTGTATTGTGAGCTTGTAGATTGGCTATTTTCACTATTTTAAAATAGTCCCAGTCCCACACGTACAGTCCCAGTCGGTAAAGTGTCACCTGCACTTAGGTGACCAATTGACTTTATACTTGCACAATGTGCAAGTGATTCTGAGTATATCTTTCTGTATGCCTTCTGTTTTTGCACATTTGGCACTGCTGCTAAAGATTATCATACGTGTTTTAAGAGGTTTATCATACCTGCCATTCCATACTTTAATGTTATTTCTGTTATCTATAATTGTATTTCTACTTCATTACATCACTATTGTTACTTAAAAGACATATTGTGTTTGGTTAGTGTTAGCACAGTCTCTGTAGAAACGGGTCCCAACATTTCACTGCTTGTACCTGTATTGAGTAAGTTACAAATAAATCCCTCTTGATTCTTGTTCAGATTAGTTCCAGAGTTCGCATTGAAAATGTCACACATTTTGAAATGTCTCCACATCCATTGCCTGATTGATATTAAGCTGACACATGATGTAATAGACATGCCACTAAAAGTATGCACTTCAAAGTTTATTTTCATTCATTCATTTATATTATTCTTTATAATTGTGAATGTAAAACATTTGGGGGTTCTGTTATAGTCACTTTATACACTATTTTAATGTTAAATGATAGTGTTGTTTACTGGAGTCAAACTGGGTTTGTGTCAAATATACTGCAGTTCTCCCATTTAAATCAGGTCAGATCAGGACCCACTTGGAAGTGAAACCCATGTTTGGTACAAGACAAATCTTGGACCTAAATACTAACTAACTAGTCATCAGTGGACATTAATTCACTTACTCCTAAATAACTTGGATAAACATGTTTTCATATTTATCACAATCTATTAATGTAGCTTATATAGTAATGCCTATCACCATCATTTGACTTTATTTCACTCTAGTGAGCAAGACTGTTACTTGAGTCAGCATGTAATAGCCTACAGCCAGCAATTGTTTCTAATTATGACAAGCACAATAACACAAAATAATACTCCTCCATGTGCGAGTCTGTTGAGAAGAAAATAACTCCAGAAGAGAGTGTATCATGGAACTTGGTAGAAATGATCTCTAGGCTGCCCTAGAAAATTGGCTCACGGTCACAAACATTCACACCACGGTCTTATTTTGAAGGCAGACAGAAACCTTATTGTTGCTTAGCTCAAAAAACGGAAGTGTTATTGTTGCTAATGCAACGGAGCTTAATGAGAGCTATTTGGAAATCTGTTTGCGGCACAATCATGATGAAATAATGATATTCTGCATCATCTCTCCCCCCCCATCTAGCCCCCCCCCCTGAAATGTTTCCTGTACATACTTTTAGTTTTTTCTTACTTTTAAAATGTTCTGATGTTCTGCAAAGTAATGTATGATCTGTCATTTAATGTCTCCACGAATTAAGTACGTGAGGATCCCATTTGAAACAAGCCAATGCGGCTTCTCTGGGCTTTTTCAATCCTAGTTGACCTTGTATTGTGAACTGTACGTAGGCCTACTTCCATGTCCTTTTTCTCTGCAAACTTCTAAATAAAGTATTCAATCAATCGATCAATCAATCAATCAATCAATCTAATTTACTATGTACAGCAAAACTATAATCGCGTGTGGATGATAAGGACATCTAATCTCATATTCCTTATTTCATTGAATGTGTGGATTTTGTTGTGCTATAGGCTGTACTGTACAGTATGATGGTGCTCTCTCGCTGTATGTGCACACAAGTTGTTTGTGTTTTGTCTATGATGGTTCATTGTAAAGTATGACCGAAAATAAACCATTCATTCATGGCCTGGGACATCGGACCCAGGCGTGCAGGACACCGAAGTTGACCGAATAGGCCTACAACTAATCTCCCGAAGAAAAATCCCTCGTATAGCCTACATGCTGCAAGGATTGCTCTTTATTATTAGGGAATAGGCCTATGTGAACATCCTTTTAATGCATAAAAAAAGAGGAAAGTCAAATAGGCCTACTGAAAAAGTATAGGTGTTATGTGGTATTTTGTCCACCGCGTGGCACTGTCTATCCAAGTTAGCGTTGTAGACCCCAGCCTGACAGTGAAGTAGCCTGTAGAGTAGAGGGTTACTTGAATGGGACTCTTGGTCATCATAGAGTTATAATATATCAGACTTAATTACTTGGGCTGGGATGACCAGCAGTGATGTGATTTGTGTTGCCAGATTTTGCAAGAGAAACAAGCCTGTGTGATCATGTGACCTAGTTGCTTCTTTTGGGTCCACTCCACCCACCAATCACAGAGCCGGATGCTAACCGAACCCCCTAATCCAGCCCTTCAGGCCCTCAGATTTTGAGATACCCCTACCCTACCGAGTTAGAACAAAACGCAACCATGTTTTTTCTTATCTTCACGGTCTCCCATGAATGAAATTGATTGTTGTGAACTTTTATTTTGAGGCAAAATTAGTTTTCTGAACTATTCTTTAGAGCAGAGCTACTCAACTTAAAATGGCTCAGGGGCCACTCAGCAAAATACCAAAAGTCCAAGGGCCGCAAATTAGAAATGTCAATCCTATTTTGGACGTTTAAAAGTTTATTTTGTAACAGACTACATGATTAGTCTAAAAATTGAGGAAACACACAGTTAAAAAGCCACATTTCCATCTATAAGGCCAAACCTCATTGAACAAAAAGATTGTCATGGAATGATTAATGATGAAGTTACAAAATGAGGCTTTATTCACAAAATGTGAAGAGAACATAATGAAGAGATTGCTGTTCCAATAAATCAGATGACAATTATCAGAGTTTAATAAGGCCTAAGTAAGTAGCTAATACTCATATGAAATTAGGCCATGTCACAATCTCTTGTAACAAACAAACCAATATAATTCCAGCAATCTTGTTCAAAACAATTAAAATAACTTTTTGGAAACAAACCTATTATTTTTTTGTTTCAAGCTCCCTGGAAACACAACAATGGGAACAAATTGTAACCAGTGGAATGATTCAGAAAAGGGCAATATACTCAAACGACATATACTTGAAATGTGTTATTTCTTCTATTGAAACAAACTAAATAAAATAGAATAGTCATACCATGTCACTTTCTTTACAGCTGAATCTAATCACAGTTTGTTGGCCACAATTTTGTATTTTCTTACATTGCTCCCAGGTGGAAAAGTTGAACTTACATTGACAGGTATCATAGTGAACATTTTACACGCAGGGGCGCAGAGGGCAATTAAGAACTGCAGGGGTCAAATTTTGGATATTCGTTATTTACTGGGGCTGTTGGGCATCGGCCTACTCAGGAACAATGCAAGTTTGGAATGCATACCCATTACCCCACTTGGTTATACGATACCCGTTGAACTAGTTGTATGGAGTTCCTTGTGAGCCATATGTCCAAATATGGGATCCGCTGGTCCAACCGACTTCCCACTCTTATCGATCCCTCCCTTGGCGACACGCACGCCAAGTTTGAGGTCTATCGGTCGGGCGGTTCTCGATGTACGCTGGTCTCAGAGATTTCATGAATTTCTAGATATGTGAAGAGACACAACAGCTAACAGCTAAATTAAACAACTTGGATCTAATGAGCAAGAGTAAGGAAGGATTTAATTTCCACAGAGTTTATAGTCAAGAATAGGGATGCTATAGAGTTCATGTGGTTAAAGTTGGTTTGATCTTTCCATCACAAATGTATACCAAGCTGGTAGTTGGCTCTATACAAGAACATAATACCATCCAGTGTAGGAGTAAAGCTACCATATACTGTATACAGAGACCTCAACATCTCATTAGGCTGGCTCACACACCTCATTTTGTATCCTAACACACACATACTTACCAGGCATTCCCAATCTTGGGGTCGGGAATGCTTCTGTGATAGCCTGAAATATTATTATTTTTTGTTCAAGCTGAAATGTCTTTTCAATATTTCATGTCATGACAAAAAACAAGACGAGAGAGATTTAGCTTCGGATGCACACACACACACACACACACACACACACACACACACACACACACACACACACACACACACACACACACACACACACACACACACACACACACACACACACACACACACAAGGCAAAGAGGCTGTGACATGTGCCCATTATAGAGCATAAGAGTGACGGCCATTTTCTGGTTCCACAGGTAGAAAGCCCATTCATTGTTCCCATAGAGATTTACGAAAATATGCATATTAATTATTTTAAGCCTGGAAACAACCAAGCCAGCCATTTGGTATGCGGTCAGGTTTAGGCCTGGCTCAGGGTAGAGGACGCCCCTGCCATGCATAGTCCACCATGGGCACTGCTGGAGGTGTGACGGGCCCAAGGCCTAGTAGGAAGACCATCCTTCTGTATGAAATAATACATTACTTTTTTGTCATTTAGGATAATCGTTTTTGTCTTTGGTATGTGTGTGAATGTGTATATTGTATTGGTTCTTTAATTGTTATTTTATTGTCAATATATTGTTTTAATTGCACTGTAATTTTTTAATTGTACTGTTTGACCCCAGGAAGAATAGTCACTGCTGAGGCAGTCACTAATGGGGATCTAAAATAAACAATAAACAAGTCAGGCTCCTGGTGAATCATCACAATAGAGCACCGAAGTCTGACGTAACGCATCCTACCTGGGTCACATATTCCCCCCCCCCCATTCTGATATTACAATATTGCGTCATATAAGAACTGTGTTCCAAAAATAAACTGACGGCGAGAAAACGCTAACGTTACCGCCGCCAAATCAATAAAAATGTTGCCAGAATACAAATATGAGTGACTGACTATCGTAAACGATACAGAGCCACCTCCCTGACAATAGCACCGGGACAATTTGTTTATTTTTGAACCACAATTATTATATGAGAAAATGACCCAATGTTATTTTCCATAGAGAAAACTTCCGTGACCCAGGGGATGAGCGAGTGACGTCAGGACTTCGGTACTCTATAAAACATTTGATTATGTGCCCAAAAGTATTTGAAAACGGCAAAAAAGGCCTTTTTGTGGTTTCTACCTGAGGAACCACCCCAGTTCAAATATGATTATTTTGTTGGGTCGTGGCCTGAAAAGGACCCCTTGACATACAGTACCTAGAAAAGGAATGCTAGGGTTCATGTGGGTAAACAATGGTGGGTTTGTAGAATAACAAGCAATATTATGTTTACTATTAGAAACAAAGACATATTCTCACAAGACCGTGTTTTGTTTTTGTTTCAATGTGATTGCAGAAATCCTTTATTTCAAAGGATGAAAATAATACATTTCAAACGAGCAGTCAAAGGACACAGGGTCAAAATGTCCCTCACAGATGTTAACAGCTGTATCTTGTCCCGTTAGCATGTTAAAAGAACTGTGGCTATACACTAAAAAGACTAAATTAAAACTCTTCAACGTTTACAGCCTATTTAACAAGTCTCAGGAGTATGGCACCATTTTCCAGACTGTTGGAAAAGCCTGGTTATTATTATTATCTTATGACATGAGATTATTTACAATATACAATAAAAACTGAGTCACTAAGGTCGATAAGCAGCAGTGTGTTTTTAAAAATAGTGCTTGAAACGAGTGCACTGACGCAAAATTATATACATACCACATGTTTTTTTCTTCTTCATCACACTGTTAATAGTTCACACCAATCATATTAAATATATCAAACATTTCAGTTGTAAAAAAAAAAAAAAAAAGAAAGGGAAGAGAAACGGTTTAGCTTCCGACGACATGTAACCACTTGTGTACCACATTTCAACTTAAAAACATAATATAACAATAACATTAATATCAATAGTAATGACATAATGGGAGCTATCTTGGAAATCTCTTTTCAGCATCGTCATGATGTAATAACTCTATTCTGCATCATCCCCCCCCCCTCTCCCATCTCATTTACTATGTATGTACATGAAACATTCAAACTGTATCCTCCAAGAAGAGATTTTTTTTCCTGTTTCTAATAACTCACATTTGGTTTTTCTGTGTTTGCCATTCTCGTTTTAACTGTTACAAGGTCCCATGTAGACTTAACGGATCCTGACTCAATATCGTCTCTGTCGGGTGCAAAACTGTTACTTTTCAGGATTCAAACTAAAAAATAGCAAAAGTCGCAGATCCACAAGCTCGAAACGCGACGCAAAGCTTGTGGATCTGCTACTTTTGATGCTTTTGTGTGACGCTGCAGTATGATCAAATAGGGCGTTAATTTATGGAAAAAACACACACAGTTTGAATATGGAGATAAGAGGTTTTTCTCCGACAGCGACGATATACTGTAACCCTGTTTGTCCAAAAGACTGGGTCAAAACAGAGTGGAAATGCGTATAAGACAAAGAAAGAGAGACAAAAAAAAGAGAAATACATCTAGGAGTTGATCAGAGCTGGGACAAGATTCATCCCAGGTGAAACAACCCCCCGTTGTATACCCCCCAGAAGGTACAATCACTACTTTAGCAAAAAAAGGACCATAATCACTTTACTTGTTTGACTCCCTCAGGGCTCTACACTAGTGTATTTTCTGTTTTCGCTTTGTAACAATATCTTTGCTGAAAATAGCCGATCTACAGTACAAGCTCACAACACGCTTGTAGATATTCTGCTAAAGTTCCCCCCCCCCCCCACGGATGCTGGGGTTTAAGTGGTTAAATGATTTCCTCCGTCCATTTTTAGCCACTTTAAACCCTGTCTCTTTCGGATGGAAACCTCACACATTATGTCCAAAAGATGTTACTTTTCCGGATTCAAATTCTAAAGTAGCAGATTTAAAAGCTTGTAGATCTGCTACTTGACGCCGCTGTAGGATGATCAAGTAGGGCGTTAATTTACGTTAATTTCCATGACCGGAGTGCCCCAGGGGTCTATATCTGGCCCCCTCCTTTTCTTACCCCCCCCACCCCCCCCTTCTATACCAACTCTCTTTGTGGCCTATTATGATGTGCCCAGAATAGGAACGCTAGGGCTGACGTGGGTATAGCCTACAGGATGACGCATTAATGTATAATCTGGACCTTTAGAAATAAAACTAAATGAAAAATGAAAATGACGAGAACTTCATATTTGTAGGACATGAATAAATACTGTGAGTTAAAATGGAGTGTCCTGACGTTATTAATCAGTCACAGTTTTTACCTTAGTACAGGTAAAGAAATGCTTAGCCAGAGGTTTCACATCCTCAACAATATTCAACATAATTCAAGTGGAAAAAAAATATAACGATAATAATCATAACACTAGCAACTGTACAGAGGTCTATGTGCCTGTGAGGACAGCAACCCCATCACCTCAAAATAAAAGAACAAAAAAAAACACAACTGTTCAATAGTTCCATTAACTTTGAAGATGAACACAAAATAGTTTCGTATTTTTTCTTAACCCCCGAATCCCCAGACAACAGAATCTGTATTGAAGTGGGTGCTTGAAATAAAGTGCAGGATACTCTCTCTAAATCTTAATTTCAATATTCTATCCTTTTTTTCCCCAAACGTAATGACATAATCTCATCGTTGACAAGTGAAAACTGTACGACAAAGATAACACTGGATTTGAAATATTACATTCCTGATGCATGACTGAAACTGTTGGCAATGATGGGGGATTGGAGGGTGGAGGGAGCAACATTTCTTAACCACTTAACCCTTTTAGAACTGGATAAGCCTTTACGTCGTTATACCTTTCAATCCGGGACAGCATGTGTCATTTTAGTTATCGTTGCTGTCGGGGCAGAAACCTCTTGTCTCCCTATTCTAACTTTCTGTGTTTTTTCGTAAATTAACGCCCTACTTGATCACACAAAAGTAGCAGATCCGAGCAGTTTCGAGCTTGTAGATCTGCTACTTTTTTATGCTTTTGAAATCTTTTAATGCTGAAACGTTTTGGATATGAGGTTTCCACCCGACAGAGAAGATATATAGCTCAAATCTAAAATGACACAGATGCTTTCCCAGTTTTAATGGGTTAACCACAAAAAAAGAAGAAAATTAATAAAAAAAAAAATATAAAATAGCCAATCCACAAGTTCACGACGCATTACTGTACGTTGTGAGCTTGTAGATTGGCTATTAAAAAAATGAGGTTCCGCGAATCTTTTGTTTTTATTTTCAACTATGACCTTATGACCTGCTCCAAATCGGGATGCCCAGGGTTAAAGTACTTCTTTATATTTAGTTATTTTTAAACTTGCATTTACTTGCGAAACTTGGAACAACCTAAAAAATACGAGCACTCTCAACTCCCGTTATTGTAAACAAAGGACTCAAAATGATGATATTTAATTACATTTACAAAAAGACATACAAAAAAATACAAAATAAACAACAGAAGACTAAAACCGAGCCATGTCACAGTAGGCCTACATTTAGTTCCTTTCATGCCGTCTAGATGCAGAAGGCGGGTCCTGTCCTGTCATTGGGTGCTTCAGACCGTACGTACAGTGTTGATTGGCTGGCCCTCCTGAATGCTGATGCTAAGCTCCTCCCTCCCCGTGTGACATCATCAGAGGTAGAAGCCGGTGGCTTGTGGGTCTGGCAGGCTGGGCAGAGTCTCTGCACCTGGCAGCATCTGTCCATTAGGGGGTGGTGCTGCTCCATTCCCGTTGGGCAGCGCACAGCCACCTGGGAAAGTGCTGCTCAGGGCACAGCCGTTTTCCATCTGCAAGAGGATATTGAGATTGAGATTACAATTAGCAATTAAGCCATTTAGCAGACGTTCTTAATCCAGAGCGATTTAAAGGTAAACAACACATACATCAAAAACATAGAGGCAGTGTAGTGCCTCTGTAATCTAGGATCATATGTAAACCAAGAACCTAGCATTGGTAAATCAAAAACTATAGGATGCCAGGTCAACACATGAACCTGGCTTCTGTCTAAATCACATAAACCTTTGCATAAAACTGCATGGTCGTCAAGGCTAGGCCAGGTCAAGTGCTACTATTCAGATTGAGATTCAGTTTCAGTGTCACTTTAGACCAGTGGTTCTCAAACTTTTTCATGTCATGTCCATCTGAAAATATGTTGTGCAGGGAGAGACCCCTATACAATATTGTGTTGTTAAAATGTTTAAAAAAGATACCAAATGTGTCAAATATTTTGTAAAAAAAAAAGCAGATCTACAAGCTCACAAAGCGGCGCATTGAAGAAGACCAATCTACAACACGTTGCGATGCAACGCTTGTAGATCGGCTATTTTCAAGTTTCCCAAGGAGCTTACTGAGGAAAAGGGGGAGGTGTTATATTCTGGGCATCACTTCCTGTTGTCAGTCATTCAATTCATTTGAGGGATATAATCAGTCAACACTAACCTGACAGAACCTGGCCATCAGACTCTAAGCTGTCTGCTGGCCTGGGGGGAAAAAACTGTCCCGTCTAGGACTCAGAGCCACGGATGCCTGTGTGTCTATTTAAGCTGATGGGAGCATGATAATTCATAGGCTATGAATTATCATGCTCCCATCAGCTTAAATAGACACACAGGCATCTTTTTCCTGCTGATATGAATTATTAACCTTCGCTAAAACATCCGGGACAACGCTCCACACGTCCCAGACTCTTCTCCCTTCTGGCTCCCAAACTATGGAATGAACTCCCCATAGCAATTAGAACTGCAGACTCACTCCCAATCTTCTGCCGTAATCTCAAGACTCACCTCTTCAGACTCCACCTCAGCCCGTAGCACTTGCCCTAGCCTTGACGACCTTGCAGGAGTATGCAAAGGCTAAAATGTAACTTAGATAGCATGTTATGCAGACAGATGCCAGGTCATTGTTGACCTGGCATCCTATAGTGTGTATAGTTTCAATGTAGGCTGATGATAGGTTCTTGGTTTACGTATGTAGTTATTATTAGATTATTGGTTTACTTATGTATTACTTTATTATTAGATTACTATTTTTAAGCATTTGATGTATTATGTGTATTATGATGTTTTATGATGTATTATCTTGTGTCCTTGCTTACTGTAAGTCGCTCTGGATTAACAGCGTCTGCTAAATGCCTAAACTGTAAACTGTATTAATTCACATCAGCAGGAAAAAAAGAAGCTTTTAATTACTTTTCATTTGTATTATTTAGTCATCATGACTGTAATGGTTTGATAAACACTGCTTCTAGCTCCGGCTATCAATAAAGCACAGTTTATTATATACTTTCTCATACGACGGTGTTGCGCAACGAAAATAGAAGATCTACAAATGCACTGTGAGCTTGTAGATCTCCCGTGGATTTTTTTTTTACACAAATCTTCTCTTCTACGGGTCCCTGGCACGAAACATTTTCAGATGGGGGGTCCTTGGCAAGAAATAGTTAGAGACCTAAAATCGGCCTCATGAGTCTTAAAGGGGAATACCACTCATTTTCAACATTGAACTATGTCTTTGATACACTTTAGAACTGTTGTGTGGAAATAAGAAAAAAGTCCCCCCCCCCCTTCTATGTTGCCTAGAACTGGAGAATTGATTGAGGGCATGTGATCAGTGACATATGCAGGGTGCACTTTTGGCTCCGCCCCCTCAGCCAAAAGTACGCCTACATTTAGTTCAATGTTGAAAATGAGTGGTATTCCCATTTAATGGGTTAAATGTAAGAACAGAGAAAAGTCAAACCATACACACCTTGCTGTGGTTGGGGTCGTGGTGAGGGATGTCCGAGGTGACCATCCCGTAGGGGTCCAGCTGTCTGCAGGGCTGGCCCACCCCCAGGATGTGCTCCAGTGTGCAGGCGTTGGAGGCTGGAGGACACTGAGACAGGCTGGACAGCACCTGGGCCAGCGGAGCAGGCAGCAGCGGAGGCTCCAGCGGCTGACGCTTGTGGTTCATCCTCTGGTAGGAGGAGCATCCTCCGGGGTCGGCTCTGTGCTGCTGCTGCTGCAGCTGGCCCCCACCGCCTCCTGCCGTTGTGCACAGGCCGCTCCCGTTGATGTTAAAGTCCATGCCGTCAATGTCCAGCATGCCGTAGTCCATACACGCGTCCAGTGAGCCGTGCGTAAGAGAAGCTTGGCCGTTGCTGAGGCAGGCGTTACCGCTGCTCTCTCCCGGGTGGCTGAAGCCGTAGCTGTTGTTGGGCCACTGGGGCTGCTTGCCGCCGCCGGCCTGGGCTTCTGTGTTTGGGAGGTTACACAGTCCGTTGAGGTTGCCCCCCTTCTGTTTGGCATGGCGCTGCTGCTGCTGCAGGAGGTGGCTCTGCATGCTGGACTGCTGCTGCTGCTGCTGGAGGTAGTGCAGGTGTACCAGCCCCCCATCCAGCCCCGGAGCCTTGCTGTTGAAGAGAGTCTGCTGATGTGTGTGACAGTGGTCCACCTGGACACCCGCTGTAGCCAGGATGTCCTGGGCCGTCCACGGCTCATTGGGGATAATGGGTTGGTTTTGCCCCAGAAGGAGGCCGTGGTTGAGCACCGGGGGTGCGGGAGGAGGGGCTACGTGGCTGTTGTTCTGCATGCTGAAGTCACGCATCATCCCCTTCCCCGGCTGCATGTTGAGGTGCTGCTGCATCTGCTGGGACAGCTGGATGATGGGGGCCTGACCCACCGGGGGAGGCCTGTGATGGGGGTACTGATTGTGCATGTTGGTGCCAGTGGTTAGACCGCTCTCTGGTGTGGATACCGTAGCGGACGTGGTGGTCGCAGACGCGGACGCGACGGCAGGCGGGGCCTGTTCCCTGCCGTCCGCCTTGGCCTCCAGGGAGTCGTGGATGTAGTTGAGAATCTCGTCGTTGGTCAGCAGGTCGTCCAGGGTGGGCACGCGGTCGGGGTCCATCTCCACCCGGATCATCCGCTCGTCCAACAGCAGCAGCTCCAGGTCCTCGGCGCTCAGACCCAGACCCTCCAGAGCTCCGAACAGCTCCCCGTTGGAGCAGCCCTCGTCGTCCGCCACGCCGCCGCCTTGGCCTCCCAGGGAGAGGGAGTCCAGGGTGGCGAGGAGCGGATCGAAGCTGGCGGCCGGCAGTCCCGGAGCCGCCAACACGCCGCCACCGGCACTGGCTTCCTCCCATCCCCTGTGATGGCCGGAAGGTTCCGATTCAGAGACGCCCATATGGTCTCCGAAGAAGCTGCCGTGGAAGGCCAGCTTGGGCTCCAGGGCCGGCTGGCAGACGTACACTGACTCATCCTGGCTCATCAAGGCCCCCAGCAGGGAGCCGGGGTCCACGCCGTCCCTGGCCGCCCGGTCAGTCCGGCTTTTCTTAGACTTGCTGCCGTTTTTCTCGTGGCCGCCGCCGTCGATGAAGCCTGCGATGGGGTGATTGGACTGGTAGAGCAGGGCCTCTCCTGTGGCGTAGGTGAAGGGCAGGTGCATGGAGCGCTTACGCAAATGCTCTCCCCCCTCTTCCTCCCTATAGAGAGACACAGAGGAGCATGTTTTCAGAAGCACCTAACCATGATACTACTACAGTATGCTACGGCTGTCAATCCTACTGAAGCACCTAACCATGACACTACTACAGTATGCTGTGGCTGTCAATCGTACTGAAGCACCAAACCATTATACTACTGCAGTATACTACGGCTGTCAATCCTACCCTACTGAAGCCCTAACCATGATACTACTACAGTATGCTGTGACTGTCAATCCTACTGAAGCCACTCATAGAATTCAAGCTCACAAACACGTCACATTACGACACTATTTAGTACTTGTACTTGCTTTTAAAGATACTTAAGCATTCAAAAGTACATTAGAAATAATTAAAGGTAGGGTAAGTGATATTGTTTTGGGAAAAAAAAATATTATTTTGTTAAAAGGTTAAAGCGCTATATTCTGGTAGTAATCATTGCTATTTTCAAATACCACCGAAGTGGAAAAAGCGGCACTCCAAAATAAAGGATGCAAGACTGGCTCAGAATGTGTATACATTCTTGTTTATTGAGAAGGAAGGCTTGACGCGTTTTGGACTCAGCCTTCCTCAGAGCAGATTTAAAAAACTTTTTTAAAGGCTGAGGCCGAAACACGTCAAGCGTTCTCAATAAACAAGAATGTGTATTTGAGCCAGTCTTGCATCCTTTATGTGCTGCATATTCCACTTCGGTGGTATTTCAACCTAGTTATATTTATAGCTGAGCACCCACTGCCTCAACAAAAAGGCATCCAGAGGAAGCGCACCTGCTTTTTTTCTTACCTGCATTGCTATAGAATGTTTGTTCTGCAAGAGGAGTCTCCCTGTCTCTACAGCTCTTTAATAAACAGAAAATACATTTTCAGGTGGGTTGCAAATCTTCGGCCAATCAGGAGAGAGTACCCATTCATCAGCTTACGTTTTATAGTGTTACAGTTCCAATTTTGTCCGTGTCATCACATCCAATTTCACTTGGTTATCGTGTGTGAGTTCTCTCTCCTGATCGGATCAAATTGGTATCATTACCTGAAAATGTATTTTCTGTTTACCAAAGAGCCATTGAGACTCCTGTTACTGAACAAACACTAGTCTATAGCAATGAGTACTATCAGAATATAGGGCTATATAACACTTATTTTAACAAAAACATATCACTTACCCTAAGTATTCAAAAGAACAAATTGGCAAGTACATTTTTATATCAATGCATTGCTGTATTAAAATGTTGATACTTTCCCATATTTTTCAATCAATAATAGTGAAAACAACAGGTCTACAAGCATCACATGTTGTGAGCTTGTAGATCTGTTTGAAAGTAGGCTTAAGTGTTTAATTCATAATGCTTGCTCTTCCTAGACATTTTGTGGAGTCAAAAGTACAATATTTGCCTTTTTGAAATGTATCCAAAAATACAAAATACTCAAGTAAAGCATGGATAATCAAAAAACATTACATAAGTGCAGTACTCAAGTAACAAAAAGTACTTGTGCTTAAGTAGTACTCAAGTAACAGTACTCAAGTCAGTGGCGGAGCGTCCGGGGAGGCCAGGGAGGCGGCCGCCTCCGGGCCCGCGACCCAGGAGGGCCCGGGCCGTCAGATAATAAATTGGTAAAATCAGGCAAAAATAAGAATTAAACAACATAACCCTAACCTAACCCTAACCTAAAACCGAAATAAAGTGACAAAAAGCCCCCCAAAAAGTGACCGAATCCGCCGCAAACCCGCAAAATTTTGCGCGCGCACATGCGCAGGGGGGGCCTGATCACTGTGCTGTGCTTTGAGTTGTTCCGCCACTGACTCAAGTAAATGTATTTCGTTAACTGCCCCGCTCAGAGGTATGCAAAGCTAACCCGCCCTAAAGAAGAAAATAGCAGATCTACAAGCTCACAACGTGTCACAATGTGTCGCATTGCGACGCGTTGTGACCTTGTACATGAGATGTACTGTATGTAGGTGTAAAGTGCTCATGGTGTAAAGGTGTAAAGTGCTCATGTGTGCTCATGTGGCCAAGTCACTTCTTTTGGGCTTGTTTTCCTGGACCTGGTTGCTTTCTCTCACAAAATGTGGCAACACTGGTCGTAAGCAGCCCTCATAAACACTGGGGCTTCAAGACTGTTTTAATGTGTTTGGAGTCAAAACAAATGGCAGCCGACCAAGAGCTGCACAATGATGTGACTGTTCCACGTTATAGAAGGAAACCATCTGGCAATCAGCCAAAGTAACCGGTGGAGTTGTTTTGTGGCATGTCATGCGTGTGCATTTCTCTAAATTATACGTGCGTGAATGCGTGAGAAACGTGTGACAAGATGACAGAGGGTTAAGTGAGGTACGTTTAAAACACGTGAAGACGGAACGGAGGCTGCAGCTATGAACCGAGTATTTTGCTTCCAGGTTTAAGTACTGTAATTGGCCGTGCAATTTAGAGTTATTTGATTGATTATAGAATTCAAATATATTGCATTTGATTTATGTGCTGTTACCACGCAATACTATTGCTCCCAACTACATAATGTACATACATGTATATATATATACGTATATACGTATATATATATATATATATATATATATATATATATATATATATATATATATATTTATTAAACTTTGGAAAGGAAATCCCTGAATTCCCTTCCAAATTTAAAACTGATCTTGAATCATGGCTTGTCGCTTGTCCTATGTGAACAGTTTTTTTAACTGTTTATATTATTGTGTTTTTGTATGGTTGTCTGTATAGTCTGTTGGGTACTGTTTGTTTTAAATGGACCACAATGGAAACAAGCTTTGACTTTTTTGTGATTAATCCATTTTGGCGCTTTTATTGGTGATCTTGTGCTTTTGATTGTTGCCAATATTCTATTCTATTCTATTATGTATAAATATCACAGCATAAGAATAACATATACTGTATGATAATGTGGCCATGAACATTTTCATTCCCCTAACTAGATTTTTCGGTCATTTGTCTGGAAAATACTTTTGTTTAAAATATCGTGAAAAATCGTATCATGACTTGAATCGTGAGTTGAGTGAATCGTTACATGCCTAATAGTTGGTGTACCCACTTTCCTCCAACATACACAGTCAAATCCTAAATGTTAAGGAGGGAGGGCTAACGTACACGAGGGGTCTCTGCGTGGCGATGATGTAGTCCGGTTTGCCGTTCTTGTAGACCAGCCTGGCGTTGGCCTGGACCCACTTCCAGCGGTTGTCCTTCGTCAGGAGGCGAAACACCGTCAGACCACTCTCTCCAGTCTTCATCACTATCGGCACAACACACACACGCACACACACACACACACACACACACGGCATGAATAAGTGATACTCACAAAAAGTACTCACAAAATGCACTTAAAGTACAAAAAGTTAAAAGTACTCATTGTGCAGAATGCCCCCATTTCACACGTTTTCAAAATGCAGAAAGAAATCCAGAAGGAGCGAGTTACATTTTCCGGCAGCGACATGCACTCGCTGTCCCTCTAAAAAATCTTTCGAAAATAGCAGATCTACAAGCCCACAAAGCGTCGTGTGGTGGGCTTGGTGGGGAAGTGGTTAAGTGGTTTTGTAATAATAATAATAATATATTCATAATAAAATCCTAGAAACTAAAGTTTTCAAACAATTGTAGTGGACTAAAAGTACAATATTTGAAATGTAATTCAGAGTAGAAGTTAAAGAAAAGTAAAGCAAAAGTGTATTTAAGTACAGTATTTGAGTAAATGTACTTAGGTTACTTTCCACCACTGTGAATAACAACGGCTACATTCCAAAATAAACAACCCAAAAAACGAAACAAAAACTAGCTTAAAGCATCCAGCGGCGGGTTGACAGAGGGTGACATTGTATCAAGCAATGAGTTGGTTTGACACATTTAGCTTGGCAGATTAAGCTCAACTTTTAGGCCCTGCAGCTGCAGCTGAGTGCTCTGAGTCTGCACCAGAGTGATCTCTGTTAGGAGTCAGTCCGCTCAGAAACCTTGTATCTCCATGATTCAACTTTTAATGTTTATTTTTTTTCCTGTTAATTCCCCACTTCGTCATTCTAGTGTCACACAAAAGTAGCAAAAACAGCCGATCTGCTGAGCGCCGACATAATAGCCGATATACATATTATTATTTGTGTGTGTGTGTGTGTGTGTGTGTGTGTGTGTGTGTGTGTGTGTTTGTGTGTGTGTGTGTGTGTGTGTGTGTGTGTGTGTGTGTGTGTGTGTGTGTGTGTGTGTGTGTGTGTGTGTGTGTGTGTGTGTGTGTGTGTGTGTGTGTGCGTGCGTGCGTGCGTGCGTGCGTGCGTGCGTGTGTGTGTGTTTTATAAACATTGTGAAAGGCATTAACGAGAGCTTAGCTTGTGACACTATAATAACTCCGTTGGATCCATGGGAACACAACACAGGTTCTTTTTTTCCCCCTATCTTTAACACTTTTGGACATACAAGGTTTCTCCGCGACAGTGACGCCCTGCCTGCGGTATTTCCGCCTGGCTTGTGTGGCTGTGTTGATATATGGATCATCTCCCATGCTTTGCTTCATGCGGTGGATTTGTCAGCCCCTATCCCCTCTGCTGGCTGGTTCTGTAGCTTTGCTCAATCTGGTTTGTAATCCCGCGGGATTACTTGGGAAAGCTGTCTGAACTCACTGACCGGCATCGGTGGCGACCGACCACCAGACCCCCTCCTCCACTTTTTTTTATGAACAGGACTAATTCTTAAACTTAGAAACCGAAAACACTGATGGAAAAAAGGTGAAACCGTCACATTTGTTGTAAATTAGCCGTGCTGGAAATAGCCGATCTAGAAGCGTCGCATTGCGTCGCATTGTAATGCATTGTGAGCGCTGTGAGCTTTGTAGATTGGACTTTTTACTTGCGCAGCGACACCAACACACAACAAATCAGTAAATCGGACCTGTGTTACAACTGCACTTGAACCGATTTTTTCCCTGTCTACACCAAATATCTTCGGCAAAAATCACAACGCGTTGCAACGCAACACACTGTGAGCTTGTAGATCTGCAATTTTTGGGGGCCAATGTTCCCCCCCAAAATGTGCATGCCTGGGGTTCAAGTGGTTAAGCGTGATGTTTTCAACTCACTTCTGACGTGGTTCTCGGCGCAATACAACATGTCTGCTGCGTGGATGAACTGATAACCAGAGCCACGCACACGGAGCTCAGCCTCTGTGTAGCCCAGGACTATCTTCCCCCTGGAAAAGAAAAGAGAAAGGACATCATTTGGTGTCCAGATCATAAAGGAAAAGGACACACTAAAGCAAATGCTTCATCACAACTCTTTATCATCACAATGAATAATGTTCAAAAACAGGAAAAAAACAACAACATTTGATTCCTGAATGTGGCTCATTCACAACTACAAAGGCCTTTTTGTATGGTTATATATTAACTCCATGTGCTGTATGTTAAAGCTGCAATCCATCACAGTTTTTGTGTGCATGCTATTTTTTAGTTTTGTTAATCCAATATAACTAACACAAACAGTGCTGGTTGTATTTGGTCTCCCCGCTCTTCTATAGAGACATGTACAGTACATCCAGTGGACAGGTAGGACCTTTGGACTCCCTGCTCTTCTACAAAGACATGTATCCGGTCTAGAGCCCGCCTACTAAATGTATGAACATCTATGCAAATATATGCTGCATATATGCCATATGTGCATGTATGTGGATTTATAGGAAATATATGTGTCATATATAGTTCATATATATCCACATTATGTTAAACATATATGCGGCATATATAAAGAATATATACATACGTTCATATATTTTCTTGACCTCCCTGCAATGAATTTTTCCAGGGTGGGATGTCTCTATAGAGACATGGTAGGACCGCTACTGTTCTACTACTACTGATAAGTGGTATTGCAAGAAGCTAAAAAGTGCAATACATCCTCTGCCCAAACAGGCTGTCTGGATTGACTCACATCCGCTTTATCGCTTGATCATTTTCAGAGCTTCCGTGCGTCAGCACACAGTGGCACTTTTGCTTTCACTGACTGGTCAGCGACCTGTCGTATCAGTTATCAGCCCAAGGGATTATCAGATATCGCCCTGTCTGTCTGACGATTGAATTTGCCATATTCGACAAAAAAAAAAAGGCTGGGCAATTAACCAAAAATATATTGCCCAGCGCGAGGCATTGTGAGCTTGTAGATCTGCTATTTTTGGCTAAAGTTCTCCTCAGAAAAGGGATGCTAGGGTTCAAGTGGTTAATGTAAAAAAAAAAAATCATATCACACAAAGATTTGGCGGACCCCCTGTAGTAACTCTGAGGACCCCCCTGTTGAAGACCCCTGGTCTAGCATGTAACTGTATTGTGACGATAGCATTACTTTGCATCGCAGGCCATGGGCGTGAAGTCCAGCTTATGTTTGGTTCTGAAGATCATGTTCTTGGTCCTAATCTCCAGGATGGACGGTGGCTGTAGAGGAGTGGCGATGGTAAACAGGGCCAGCTGTGGCGGGGCCTTGGCTCCGTTGTCATGTCGCTGGTTCTGTCCATGCAGGAACTTCAGCCTGCCCTGCAGGGTCAAAGCCTTGGGAAAAGACAGTGAAAAGACAGTATTTTAAAAGCACACACTTTATGGCTGCTCCATACAAAGGGCCATTCACACCAATCACTATCCATCTGTGTGTGTGTGTGTGTGTGTGTGTGTGTGTGTGTGTGTGTGTGTGTGTGTGTGTGTGTGTGTGTGTGTGTGTGTGTGTGTGTGTGTGTGTGTGTGTGTGTGTGTGTGTGTGTGTGTGTGTGTGTGTGTGTGTGTGTGTGTGGCATAACTCTGAAAGCGTCCGACCGTTCGGTGTGCGGAGCCGAATGGCAATTCAGACAGTTCTGCGAACAGAACAAATCACGAATATCTGTATCTATCAACCCACAGGTCTGAGAAAGAGACAGAAATTATCTGTGTGTTCGGGAGATTGTACTGGGCAATCCAAACCGTCATGTTTGTGCCGCTAAGCCAGCATAAGTCCCTGATTGGCTAACCTGACCCGTCAGCTTAACTGATTGACAGAGCTTTGCATACCATTTGAACCGGTTGAGCCGGTTCCGTTCTTTTTTCCCGCCTAATTTGTGGTTTCCACTGAAAATGATTTGGTTCAGAACCCTAAAGGTTGGTTTGGAACTTAAACCAAAAAATACTAGTTTTTTCTTTCCCTGAACTGGGAACCAAAGTGTCACTATTCAACAGGTTGGAAAATGCAGATGTGATATAAACAAAAGCAAGCGAAAAATCATCATATGACAAAAGAAAAGGGAAACTGTAACTGCCATTGACGATTGAATTTGCCATATTCGACACATTACTGGCCAGGCCTGGAATCGCCCCAGGCGGGCTCTCTAACCATTCAGCTCTGCCGATGCCGCCCCCCAATTACAATGGTTCTGCTTAAAACTGGTAGAAACGCAAGCCGGTTCGCAGCCAGTTCTGTGAAAGCACCAAGGTTCCAAGAATCTAGAACGGAACCAGTTCTAGAACCAAAGTTCTTTTGGTGGAAAAGGGGGCCTTATTGGGTCCCGGAGACGCCCATATAGTTCCTTGAGGGGTTGACGTTTGGTGACTTAAAACTTGGCCTTACTGGGCCTTACCAGGAAGCCAGAGGAGTTGTCCCGGAAACAGGGTTAGGGCATAGAGTTATAATATATCTAGAGGACGGACTGCCCCGCCCCCAGCTATTCATTTCAATGAAAGTTGCTCACTGGTGTTTGAAGCACCCGGGAGAGCGCTCTACTTCCACATTTGGGCACCAAATTTGGGTGGAAGGACTGCTCGGAAGTCCTGAGCACCGAGCAGGCGCACTTGGGTTTCAAACGGTAGAAGCATGCGCAGTGGCATTTTAAATGCGGAAGTATTCACTGTTCTACAGTGGCTCTGGGGGGCTTGGGTCAGGGTTAAGTTCAGGGTTAGGGTCTTACCAGGAAGCCAGAGGAGTTGTCCAGGAGACAGCGGAAGCGACAGACAAAGTTCCTCTCCAGGAAGGAGGAGTTCTCAGGGGGAAGCTGCTCAGGGTTGTAGGTAACTACTGATGTGCTGCTGGGCTCCACTTCCATTTCTGTAAGAGCAAAGAAATACAAAACTTTTTTTTTTTTTTTTAAACCTCAGGGTTTTAGGGATACTAGTGATGCGCTGCTGGGGTCCGCTTCCATCTCTGTTAACACATTGACTGCCAGAGTTTATTCATAATGTACTCACCCCTGTGCCAGCGATTTGCGTGTTTTTTTTCTTCTTTTTTTTTGTAATTTTTCATTAAAATAAATTATCTGGCTGCGGTTTTAAACACATACGACAGATCTACCAGCAGAGAGCAGCAAATAGACACCTTGATCACTCGCTGACTCGCTCAACCACCCCCAAACAGGCCCAAACAGGCTCAAACAGTCAATACGTCATAACCGGATGTGACGTTTTCGACAATCGCTGATTGGGCTTAAGTACGATGTGATACACGACGACGATGACTGTTCGTCACCCAGACTTCAGAAAATAGAAGTGGTCAAGTGGAGCTCTCCGTTCGTTTTTTATACCGTGTGAAAAAACGTGTTTTTCCCTATTCTGGCCTAAAATGACCGGGGAAAAAAAATGAGAACCCGAAACGGAATCTGCGTCATGAAACCGGATCCCGGTGAGTGTGAAGTAAGTGGAAAACGAAACTGATGATGAAAAATAAACAGAACAGCGCGATCACAGATTAAACAATGAAAATTCCAAAGAACGAGTTAATTCGTTCTTCAGAATTGCGGCACGCAAGCGATGGATTTGAAAAACGAATTAATTCGATCTAGGCAATCAATGTGTTAAGTATATTAAATATATTTTTTTGTTTTTTTTAAAGAAAGTTTTTATATCCACTTGAACCCCAGCATCCGTATTGTGGGATCAGCTATTTTCAGTGAAAGCGCTTTCCCCACAATAACAGAAAACTGAAAATACACTAGTATAGAGCCCTGAGGGACTCCGGTCAACCATATAAGGTTTAAGTTGTTAGATGAGAAAATAGCAGAAATAGCAGATCTACAAGCTCGCAACACGTATCGCTCGTAGATCAGCTTTTTTTTCTTTAATAATGTTTTGCTATGTAAGTAAGTATTTCTGTAGGTTTTATAAATATCTAATATTACCAAAAAAAACATGTTTTTATTGATTACCCTAGAGGGCACTCTTCGCCAACCTATGAATGATGCCTTGACTGCGAAAGAACGATAGAACCGGAAATTAAGTAATCCAAAAAAATTTACTTTACGTCCACTCCCATGTTATGAGATTTAGAAAAACACATCTAGCTCGGATTTCTTCTCCCAGACTGCGTTTTTTGGTGAAAACGAGCCATATTGAACTGCCGATAACAACAGAACGGACGATCGCGGTTACAAGGTTTTTGTTCCGGTGGAAAGAGGAGAGACTCGTCTACCCACGGAGACATCGTTTGTTTACATCCGGGTTGAAAAAAAAAGATCTGTAAAAGAAATAAGGTAAAACCGCTGGCAGTGGCGGATGAATTAATTAATACCTGGCAGTGAATGTGTTAACAAGAGCTTGTGATTGGACAGATTCTAGGTTTGGTGTCTACCTGCTGTCGACCAAATAGGAACATTTAATGGAGTTGGACAAGGGCATTGAAGAAGAAGGCACACCAATGGAAAAATTGGATGGAAATGTTTTAAGCACGCAGGATTATCATGACCACATTATCTCATGGAAAACTTGTGCGAGCAAACTGAAAACCAAATACTGGAAACCAGCGAGTGATTCAAGTGCAAACTCTGACAGATCACTAAATAAACAGTCTGCTAAACCAAATTAGTGATTGAGAAGTTGAATGGAGAAATAAGCCAGTGGCAAGAACTTTGGAGCCGAAAATGACACCGCTATTCACTGCACTGTGTGTAAGAAGAAGGAGAAGGTTACTTTCCCTGAAGTCCTCCTATAACTAACTGGAGTAACAGTGAAAACAGTAGCAAGGTTCACGTTGAGAGTAATTTTGATGCAGCAACTACATTTCTGCATCGTAAGTCATAAAAAGGCAGATTTTGCAATGCTGTCAATTTTCAGCTCAAGACCCAAAAGATACATTTGGATGTCTCCCCGGGACCCAAACTTGTGAATTACACAATTACTTACAATCTGGGAACCCATTTGGTAAAAAAAAAAAATTGCCTCTGGAGGCACCACCTCCTTTTTTGTGTAGAAACAGGAACTCGGTTTGGCTCCTCCCCTTTCTTAGTTCACTTCCTCCCGGGTACTTCTGTTTATTCCTACTAACAACAACTGTATGTTTAAATAATTCTCACTCTGAGGAGGTTAGGAGTTACTGGTCTCATTCTGAGGAGCTACTAGTCTCACTCTGAGGAGGTTAGGAGTTACTAGTCCCACTCTGAGGAGGTTAGGAGCTACTGTTCTCCCTCTGAGGAGGTTAGGAGCTACTGGTCTCACTCTGAGGAGGTTAGGAGCTACTGGTCTCCCTCTGAGGAGGTTAGGAGCTACTGGTCTCACTCTGAGGAGGTTAGGAGCTACTATTCTCACTCTGAGGAGGTTAGGAGCTACTGGTCTCACTGTGAGGAGGTTAGGAGCTACTGGTCTCACTGTGAGGAGGTTAGGAGCTACTGGTCTCACTGTGAGGAGGTTAGGAGCTACTGGTCTAACTCTGAGGAGGTTAGGAGCTACTGGTCTCACTGTGAGGAGGTTAGGAGCTACTGGTCTCACTGTGAGGAGGTTAGGAGCTACTGGTCTAACTCTGAGGAGGTTAGGAGCTACTGGTCTCACTGTGAGGAGGTTAGGAGCTACTAGTCTCACTCTGAGGAGGTTAGGAGCTACTGGTCTCACTGTGAGGAGGTTAGGAGCTACTGGTCTAACTCTGAGGAGGTTAGGAGCTACTGGTCTCACTGTGAGGAGGTTAGGAGCTACTGTTCTCACTGTGAGGAGGTTAGGAGCTACTGGTCTAACTCTGAGGAGGTTAGGAGCTACTGGTCTCACTGTGAGGAGGTTAGGAGCTACTAGTCTCACTCTGAGGAGGTTAGGAGCTACTGGTCTCACAAGCCAACCTCCAGGAGGTTCAAAAACCTCTGTAATTCCTCTCTAGTGACCATGCATAAACAAAACCTGTCTCACGAAATAGCAAAAACCTCCATATCTCCATGGACACATTTCCCACATAGGGAGATCCAGGTAGTAACACCACCGGTTCCAGCAGCTGGCTGGCTATATACTGCTTCATCAGTGGCTCAAGCAGACAAGTGAGCCACAGTGTTGCTAGGCAGATTCATTGAGCTACAGTATATGGACAGATTGCTGATTGGGCAGGGGCTGGTCTGGTAAGTTAGAACTGAGTTCCGAAGCCGTATAAAACACATTAGTCCTTTCCGAATTTCTTCGGATCATCAATCCTCTTTTTTACTTATTTATTTTTTGCCAAGGACATGTAGAGATCAGGACTGCGATTTGAGTTCCATTGTCTTATTGTAATACTACAAACTAAAACACACAGGACTTAAGTATCTTACATTCACAGCACACAGAGATCTGTGTCCACTTCACCTCGTTAAGCCAAAGCATAGATTAGAGGATCATGTGACCCTGGCCTGTCCCACACTGTGATCTTATAGCTTAACCCTTTAAAACTGTTTAGGTCACTGTTGGCTGTCAAACAGTCGGCGTGTAAAGTGGAGTCTCTGGGATCCAGTGCAGTACTGCACATCGTCTCTGTTGGGTGGAAACCAAAATGTCCAAAATTGTTATTTTTCAAGATTCAAATTCAAAAGCATCAAAAGTAGCAGATAACTGCTGTGGGCGTTGGGGGCGTGTCTTCTCCTCCGCGTCATCAGCGCCCATACCCTAGGTGGGGTTGGCGAAAGGGCCTACTCTGTGTGGAGTTTGCATGTTCTCCCCGTGTCTCCTAGGGTAGTTAATACCCTCACAAAAACATGTAGTAATCCTGGTCACTATACTGCCTCCCCCTGGTCAGCCGGGGCGCCTGATGGAGGGGAAGGGAACTGGTTGGAATAACGTGTTCCTTCCACGCGCTACGTCCAACCAGGGAAACTCCCCCCTGTCAGGTGACAAGAAGGTCAGTTGGCTCTCATGCATTGAAGGAGGCATGAGCTCGGCCCTGGCCTCCCTAGGCTGGTGGGGGGAGTGTAGTGCCCAGGATCACTTAGCAAATTGGCACCGGGTGAAAAAAAGGGTTACAAAATCGAGGGATAAAAATTATAAAAAATTAAAATAAAAGTAGCAGATAAACAAGGTGTGGATCTGGTACTTTAGACACTTTAGTGTGACACTGTTGTATGATCAAGTAGGGCGTTAATTTACGGAAAAACACAAAAAGAATATGGAGAGAGTATTTCTGTCCGACAGCAATGACATATAGATACACCCACCCACCCAAACATAGCAGACTATTAGTACAAGCAGACGATGACACTGAATTAGTTTAATTAGTTAATTTATGAGGAGCAGAGGCCAACACGCAAACCCAGCAGATCAGCTCTTCAGCTCTCTGTGACTTAAAGCAGTGGTTCTCAAACAAAGGACCCCAACATTTTTCTGAAAAGGTGTTGTGCCAGGGACCCCCAGAAGAGAAGATATATGTGGGGAAAAATATATATATATTTTCCAAAAATAGCAGATCTGCTATTTTTGAATAACTATACATCTCCTTCTTTTCCTTTCGGCTGTTCCCTTCAGGGGTCGCCAAATCGAATCATCTGCCTCCATCTCACCCTGTCATCTCCTCTTCTTTCACACTAACTACCTTCATGTCCTCTTTCACTACATCCGTAAATCTCCTCTTTGGTCTTCCTCTATAGGCCTCCTGCCTGGCAGTTCCAACCTCAGCATCCCTCTACTGATATACTCACTATCCCTCCTCTGTACATGTCCAAAGCATCTCAGTCTGGCCACTCTGGCGTTATCTCCAAAAGATCTAGCATGCGCTCTGATGTACTCGTTCTTGATCCTATCCATTACTTCGTGATACACACCACGTCAACACAAGATCAAGATTACTATAAATCGAAATTAGATTTTTAGGGCAGTTAAATTATGGAATTCATTACTATAACTAAGATTGCTTTTTATTGAGTGATTTACTATTATTTTGTTTTCTTTTGCTTTCTGTCTTTTCTATTAAATTGGTATGCGGTCAGGTTTATGGCTGGCTCAGGGTAGAGGACGCCCCTGCCATGCATAGTCCACCATGGGCACCATTGGAGGTGCGACAGGCCCAAGGCCTAGCAGGAAATAATTGTATGAAATAATTGTACTGTCAGTGGGCTGTAGGATGTATTATTAGGATGTAGGATGTATTATTGGTATCATTCATTGGTATGTGTATCGTATATGGGAAGGCACGTGCTGTGCGTGCGCATGTGCGTGTGTGTGTGTGTGTGTGTGTGTGTGTGTGTGTGTGTGTGTGTGTGTGTGTGTGTGTGTGTGTGTGTGTGTGTGTGTGTGTGTGTGTGTGTGTGTGTGTGTGTGTGTGTGTGTGTGTGTGTGTGAGAGTGAGTAGCAGGCTAAAAGAGATCCACATAAAATCAAAATCCTTGTTACTCCCAGAGAGAACCTCAACATTTTAGTCTCTGCTACCTCCAGCTCTGCTTCCTGTCTTTTCCTCAGTGAGACTGTCTCTACACCATACAACATAGCTGGTCTCACCACCATCTTGTACACCTTCCATTTCCTTCTTGCTGATACTCTTCTTTCACACATCACACCTAACACTTTTCTCCACCCGTTCCAACCTGCTTGCACTCGTTTCTTCTGGATTAAGTGGTTAAAATGATTGTGATGATGTATTAACTACTTTTGCTGGGACCCCCCCCCTCAGATACACATTATCTTTGCTATTATTATGCTGGATTCGGGGGTGATCTTTTTCCCCTCTACACCAACTCTCAGAAAATAGCCGCTGTGAGGCGTTGTGAGCTTGGAGATCTGCTATTTTCGGCTAATGTTCCCCATCACACAAATATTTGGCAGACCCCCCCCCCCCCCTATAGTAACTCTGAGGCCCACTAGGGAGGTCCCGGACCCCTTGTTGAAGAACCCTGAAGTAGAAAGTAAACGTTACCTTGGGGGGACTCTTGGGCCAAGGCAGCTAAGGTGGCAGGTGGAGGGTTCAACGCCCAGTGCAGGTTTCTCCTCAGCTCCTGCTGGTCCTCCGTGTGAACCAGCTCATACACACTCTGATGCATCACATCAGTCTGAGAGGAGAGGAGGAGGAGGAGAGAGGAGAGGAGTATGTGCATGTGAAGAGAGAGGAGAGCAGATAGAAATGTTTAATTATAAATATTAGATTAGCTTCTGTCAAAATAATATATAATATGCTATGTCAAGCAGAGAAAACAACACAGTAACAGTGGTGGAAGAGGTATTTTTATTTAGAAGTAAATGCAACAATTTACCATGGTGTGTGTGTGTGTGTGTGTGTGTGTGTGTGTGTGTGTGTGTGTGTGTGTGTGTGTGTGTGTGTGTGTGTGTGTGTGTGTGTGTGTGTGCCTCATGCAGGGAGGGAGGAGACCCTTATAGCTCAGCGCAAGACCCCCCACCATCATTCCCTGCAGAGGCTGCACGCAAACTGAGGGCTGGGCTATATGACTTCAAATCGTGAACGATTATTTTAAAAGAAAGAAATAGCTAAAATGGCCGATCTACGAGCTCACGAGAGAGCATATGAGCTTGTAGATCTGCCATTTTTGCTATTGTATTTAAAAATTTAAAATAAAAACAATGTGTGTGTGGAATATTTGTATGTGAGCTTGTATACCCCCTGGAACCCAACCATTTTTTCCTTCTTTTTTTCAGGACCTCAGGAAGACTGGAGGCTCATTCATGTGTCTCTAATGGGGATCCTTTAATAGACATAAACATGAACCCCCTCAAGGACCCCTGGGGCTCCCCGCCCGGACCCCACTCTGAGAACCACTGCACTAAAGGCTAGTTAGTGCTGGTTAATTAAATGGCTTCACCCTAGCTTTTAATTAGTATCTTATGAGGTGATTCTATTGGATCGAGCAATTACATCTCTGTTCTACGTTTTAATGTATTGCTCCTCTGCTAGTTGCACTGACTTTGTTCAGCACTTTGCTGACGTGGTTGTTTTTTTAATCTGTTTTTAATTCTTTCTTTTGCTGTATCTGTACAGCACTTTCAGCTGTATTTCTATACATCGTCTCTGTCGAGTGGAAACATGTTTCGAGCTTGCATATCTGCTACTTTTGATGCTTTTGTGTGACGCTGTAGTATGTAGGCCATTAATTTACAAAATTACCTGGTGGAATCCCAGGTAGTCCTGGATGGTGTGAGAGCAGTAGAAGATGGTCCCATCTGCAGTGATGACCATCACAAAGCCGTTAAGAGCCTGCAACACAAAGATAACCACCATCACAAAGCTGTTAACAGTCTGCAACAGAAACATAACCACCACCACAAACATGTTAACAGTCTGCAACACAAAGATAACCACCACAAATCTGTTAAGAGCCTAAGTCAAACATAACCACCACCACAAACCTGTTAAATAAGAGCCTAAGTCAAACACAACCACCACAAGCCTGTTAACAGCCTGCAACACAAACATAACCACCACAAACCTCTTAAGAGCTTAAATCAAACATAACCACTACAAACCTGTTAAGAGCCTAAATCAAACATAGCCATCACAAACCTGTTAACAGCCTGCAACACAAACATAACCACCACAAACCTGTTAAGGGCCTAAATCAAACATAACCACCACAAACCTGTTAAATAAGAGCCTAAGTCAAACACAACCACCACAAACCTGTTAACAGCCTGCAACACAAACATAACCACCACAAACCTCTTAAGAGCTTAAATCAAACATAACCACCACAAACCTGTTAAGAGCCTAAATCAAACATAGCCATCACAAACCTGTTAACAGCCTGCAACACAAACATAACCACCACAAACCTGTTAAGGGCCTAAATCAAACATAACCACCACAAACCTGTTAACAGTCTGCAACACAAACATAACCACCACAAACCTGTTAACAGTCTGCAACATAAACATAACCACCACAAACCTGTTAAGGGCCTAAATCAAACATAACCACCACAAACCTGTTAACAGTCTGCAACACAAACATAACCACCACAAACCTGTTAAGGGCCTAAATCAAACATAACCACCACAAACCTGTTAACAGTCTGCAACACAAACATAACCACCACAAACCTGTTAAGGGCCTAAATCAAACATAACCACCACAAACCTGTTAAGGGCCTAAATCAAACATAACCACCACAAACCTGTTAAGGGCCTAAATCAAACATAACCACCACAAACCTGTTAAGAGTCTGCAACATAAACATAATCACCACAAACCTGTTACAAGAGATGGTTACATGATTAGTAAGGATTCATTGTTCCAAATTGTTCCATTCCTTACAAATGAATGGACTTTCATTTGTTATTGTACACACGACCTGGCAATGAAAAATGAAAACATGATATTCATGAACATGAATTCCGTTTTGTCTTTGCAGTCACGTAACTTTGTCCTACTGTAAATCAAATTAGTTGAAGCATAATATACATGTAGCTTGCTGCTTAGCAGAAATGGAATTAGAAAAAATATATTTTAAAGGTAAATCTTTATATATTTTCACGAATGGAAATGACACACAGGACAACTTCCTGCTATCAGCTTTCCGGAGGCGTAGTTCCAGACTCTATGACTCTACTAAAACAAGAAGGAAAAAAAGAAAAGTGTGCTTTGTGGCCTACTGGCAGTGTGCACAAGACATTTGGTGCCGATTGGTCCAGTGGATTGCTACATTAACCACAGACACACAGACTAGGAGTGTTAACAGTTAATCAAACTAATTGATTTAATTGATCATTTAAAAAGAAAACAAATCGATAATCAATAATTAAATACAAATGATCAATTAGTGATCGATTCCTATTTTGGGCATGTAGGCTCAGCTTGTAGATCGGTTATTTTCACTACTCTTTGCGTGACACCATTGTGCAATGACGCTTAAATTGTTAAATTCTTTGATAAAAATAGCAGAGTCATGCTGTGGTAAAAACAAACACAATCAGTTTTTGATTGGATAAGAAGATGAGTAATCAAAATAATGTCATGGATATAAGACATTATTACTCTCTCTTTGTTTCTCTTCAGATGGGAACAGCTGGTCCTGCCTTTCCAGCCCACTTCACACACACTCGCGCGCGCACGCACACGCGCAAGCGGATACATACAAACAAACACAAACAAACAGACATGTAAAAACACATTATCTGACAAGGTCACATGGAGACTTACAGCATAGTCAGCACAGAACACACACACTGTTTGATCTGTTTGAAAGATGAGTTTAGGCTGGAGATGCCATGTTGCGCTTTACAATAACCATCCATTCAGCTCCAATCATCTCTGCTGTACTTCCTGTGTGCTGAAATGTCATGGTCACACATTTCACCACAACAGCTGAGCTACCTTACTGACAGCAATATTCATTTCCTAAAGCACTGGTTCTCAAACATTTTCATGTTAAGGACCCCCAAAATGATGCATTTGGCTGCGGACCCCCCATCTCACCTCATATGATCGGAGACAATAATAAAAAATAATGTAGGAAATGTTTAGTATTTGTGATGAAATGGAAGCCTGTGCAGCTGTGAGGTCACTGAGTACACATGAGTCAGCTATCTGGCACTAGAGAGACGCCGAGTCATTTTCACCCAGCTCATATTAACCCAAAGTAAAATAGCAGACACTGTTTTTACACTTTTTTTCCCTCTCTCTTTTTTCCTTTATTTTTCCTTTTCTTCACTGTCTAGAGCTGTCTAGATTCTAGACTCTAGAACAGTTATTCTAAGCTTTTTGAATTTCAAGGATTTGATAGTTTGATATCGTTGCTGTCGGGCAGAAACCTCTCTAACTTTTTGTGTTTTTCGGTAAACGCCCTACTTGATCATACTACAGCGTCACACAAAAGCATCACAAGTAGCAGATCCACAAGCTTTAAACGCGGTACAAAGCGACACATTTTGAGCTTGTAGATCTGCTACTTTTGCTATTTTTGAATTAAGATCCTGAAAAGTAACAGTTTTGGACATAATGAGGTTGAAACCTCTTGAATGTAGGTTTGATCATGGTAATAATAATGTTATTAATAATGCAGTTCTCCCTGGTAGGCTGGGTGGGGGACGGGGTGCAGTGCTCTGGAATGCCAGTATGGAGCACATTGGGAGGAACTGGACTGGAAAATCAATGACTCAGGCCGATCCCAAAGAGATTCGGCAGCGGTGTTGCCAGATTTCGTAAGAGAAATAAGCAACCAGGTCTATATGAAAACGAGCCCAAAAGAAGCGACTCGGCTTCGGCTATTGGAAAATAGCCGATCTACAAGCTCACAACGTGTCGCGATGCCAAGCATTGTGAGCTTGTAGATCTGCTTTTTTTTTTCAAATACATAAAAAATAAATACTTGGGGGGAAAAAAATTAATTTTGGAATATTTTTTAAATATTTTAACAACAGAAATTTTGTATGTGGGGGGGGGGGGGGGGGGGGGGGGCTCGCGCAAAGCATTTTCAGATGGGTGTCTGCGGACAAATTAATTTAATCTGGGCGTCCTTGACATGAAAATGTTTGAGAACCACTGGTCTAAATAATATTAGGAAGCAAGCCCAAATAAGCAACCACACTTAGGAAACAAGCCCCCAAAAAAACGCAACTAGAAACTACCCAATATTTACAAGCGATTTAATAGAAAAACAAGCCCAAAGTTGCTTATAATAAGCAGACATGGCAACACTGTTCAGCAGCCAACTAGCTCGCCCATCCATTCAACTCTAACATACAGCGCAAGGGGGCCACGGAACTGCAATGAATCAAGTGCACTTCCTCTTTTTTTTCCTCCTCTCTTTCTTTTCAGTTCACACTTGAGTGGAAAACAGGGGCAATTTTTGCAGTCACAATTTTCTTTTCTACCCCCAACCCCAAATGTGTGTGGGAATGTCTGTATTCCTGGAATCTGACAGTTGGGAGGAAAAAAAGCAATTAACCCATTCAGGCCTGAGGTTCCGATTCAACAACAGTTTTCTGACAAAACTTGTGCCACTATATCAGTGGTTCTCAAACGTTTTCCTGTCAAGGACCTCCAAAATTATATGTATTTGGCCGCGGAACCCCATCTGAAAATATTGTGTTCCAGTGACCCCCAGAAGCAAAGATTTTAGTTAAAAAAATTTGCTTTAAAATACGTATATTAAAAGATTTGCACACATTTTCAGGATTTTTCAAAAATAGCTGATCTGCCGCGCTATGAGCTTGTATATCTGCTATTTTTTTTACAGCCAAAGTATAAAATAATGGTTTAAGTGGTTACACAAGATTCGTTCCCGGTTTGAATGGGTTAACTGGAGAGGGAGACAAATGTTTTCTTGAAAGCGCCATGAGATCAATCGGTAGTGGAGAGAGCGGTCCATGAAAAACATTTGTGGTCTTGAAAACACCGGTCATTGCTTTAAATATAGCCAGATTTCCTAGTTAGATGGACTCATATTTAGACATGTGCTCTCCTTCAGATAAACCCCACGTCCTTCACGGAGCCTTTGAGCCAGGCAGCCAGCGCTCAGGGATGTTTATCCTACATTTGGACTGACTCATCCTGTCTAAACAGAAGAGCTGGAAGAAGTAGTTCCCATTATTTTTTACCTAAGTACAAGTAGCCGCACCACCAGTGGTGGAAAAAGTACTTGCTTTTTTTTCTTAAGTAAAAGTATCAATACTGCATTATAGAAATACTCCGTTACAAGTGAAAGTACAATATTTGCCTCTGAGATGTAGTGGAGTAGAAGTAAAAGTACTGAACATTGGAAATACTCAATTAAAGTAAAAATACCTCAAAATTGTACTTAAGTACAGTACTTGAGTAAATGTACTTAGTTACTTTACACCACTGCGTACCCCAATGTGGATATACTCTATTACAAGTAAGAGTCCTTCATTGTGAAGGTATTGAGCACAACATATCGGCGTTGGGCACGGGCAGAAATCTCTCATCCATATTTTAACTTTTTGTGTTTTTATCGTAAAATCATACTACAGCGTCGCTCAAAAGTATCAAAAATAGATCTACGTTTTGAGCTGGTCGATGTGCTACTTTTGCTATTTTTGAATTTGAATCGTGAAAAAGTAACAGTTTTGGACAGGTTTCCACCCGACAGAGACGATATACTTAATCTACCAAAAGTAAAAGTACTCCTTAAGCAGAATGTTTTGTGTATCAAAATCTAAAAAAAATAGCCAATCCACAAGCTCACAACGTGTCAGCTATTTTAGAATATAGACAAAGTGTAACAACTTGGCTTAATTGGTTGATGTATGTTTTGTAATAATAATCAAAATCTACAAAGTAAATCTTTCAAATCATTGTAGAGGAGTAAAAAAGTACAATATTTGACTCTTGAGATGTAGTGGAGCAAAAACATTGGAAAATGGACATATTCCCAAGTAAAGTAAAAGTACCTCGAAATTGTACTTGAGTACAGTACTTGAGTTAATGTACTCAGTTACTTTTCACCACTGCCAAACACAACAAAAACATGTCATCATGGCCCTGCCCCCGCAGACAGTATACAGTCAGCTTCCCTCCTCAGCCTCTGTCATTATAGCTTAAATAAATACACATTGTTGTCGGGCAGAAACCTCTTATCTCTGTATTCTAACTTTTTGTGTTTTTTTCATAAATTAACGCCCTACTTGATCATACTACAGCGTCACACAAAAGCATCAAGTAGCAGATCTACAAGCTCAAAACGCGGCACGAAGCGACGCATTTCGAGCTTGTGGATCTGCTACTTTTGCCGTTTTTGAATTTGAATCCTGAAAAGTTAACAGTTTTTGGACATAATTATGAGGTTTCCACCCGACAGAGACGCACTACCTCAGAAATACAACATTAAAAAAGATAAACAACAGAGGGCTTCCAGTAGACACAGATGAAATCAATACAGTTTAGTCATCATTGCTTGCAGCCTTGCGTAAACACTCGTGACAGTAGGGTGACGGGTCGTTTACTGAAGATGCCTCCAACATAACAATGGAAATGAATTGGGAGAAACGTTCCCAGAAATGGTTTAAACAGGAAACAATTTGCAGATTATTGTTCCGTCTGTTTTCTTACTGAGTCATTTAAGAGACTCTGGGAACTAAGAGTATATATAGTAGGGCTGGGCGATATAATATATCGATGTGATATCGATATCATCATATGAGACTAGATATCGTCCGAGATTTTGGATATTGTAATGTTGTGTTATTTCTGTCATACAACAGTGTATATTAATGGGTCTGAACAGCTTGGGCCAGTGGGCCAGTCAGGTAGGTGAAGTTGGTCATGGGACAATGCTATAATGCCGACCTGAAGCAAGAGTTCGCCTTCGGGCAGCCAACTGTCCGCCGATCCGGTGGCTTTGTCATTGTCATCGTTACTGCAGATGGAAGCCACTCCGTTACAGGCATGATGGGTCTTCAGAGCGACTGCAGAGAGAGAGAGAGAAGGGGAGAGAGTCACATCACATGTATTTATATAGCACAGTACGCACAACAGGTGTACGCAAAATGGGTTTTAAAAAAAGCAGGCACAAATCAAACGTGACAAAACATGTGAATGGTTACGTTTAAAAACATACTGTATAGAATGTAATCAAAACATGTAGTATAATATATAAACCAAAAGGATAAGATATAACCACACACTTTGAACCTGTAACTAAAAGCTTTTGAAGAGAGGTATGATTTCAAGTCTTCTGCCTACACCAGCGCTACTCAACCCGCGGGCCGCATGCGGCCCGATCGCAGCGTCTTGGCGGCCCCCTCATGGTCAAAAAGCACAGCACTTTTTTAAGCACAGGATAAAAATATACATTTCCGTTCAAATATATGGGTTGCTAAAACATTTTTCAAAAACAAACAGACAGACATACATACAGGTGCGTCAATTGTTACAGGTATAATGCATAGTTTTCTATGCATTTCGGGTTTTCGGGGGGGTTTGACCCCCAAATTTTTCCGGCCGCGCGGCTTTGCCGCGCGCCCAGGATAGGTGTCTGCCACTGGACATACACACAACACAAAATAAACTGGTACAGTGAAAAGAATATGATGTCAAAATGTACATTTTCTTGTGCGTTACAAAATCGAAAAATCCAAAATAGGACCGGCATTTTTATGGCGGCCCCTTGGACTTTTGGTATTTTGCTGAGTGGCCCCTGAGCCATCTTAAGTTGAGTAGCCCTGGCCTACACAGACAACACAGAAAGAGAATACAAGAATGAGTAAGAGAGAGGAGAGGAGAGGAGAGGAGAGGAGAGGAGAGGAGAGGAGAGGAGAGGAGAGGAGAGGAGAGGAGAGGAGAGGAGAGGAGAGGAGAGGAGAGGAGAGGAAGTGAGAGGAGAGGAGTAGGAGAGGTAGAGAGAGGAGAGGAGTAGGAGAGGAGAGCGGAGGAGAATGCAGGGTGCGGGGTACATAGTCCAGGTTCGAGTCCTGCAGTAATAATGTTTGCAAGGCACTGCTGTGACTGTCAGAATGCCTCATGTCCGCTGGGTTGGAAGTGCCATGCACATCACGGCCTCATTAAACATTCACCAAATACTACGCTATAAAATGGCTGCCCTTTCCATCCTGGCCGTCCTGCTAGTACACCGTCGTTTGTCAGATCCTTAAGCCCTATATAACACGCCGCAGACAACTCGTAGATCGGCAATTTTTCAGCAGATCTGCAATTTTTTCTTTTGACTTTTTTCTCTTTCTATATTTTCTTTTTACATATTTGCCTGTAAATACATACCCAATATATGGACACCAGGGTGAAAGTGGTTAAAGCAGTGGTTCCCTCATGTCAAGGACCCTCAAATTATTATGTATTTGTCTGCAGACACCCATCAGATAATATTTACTGCCAGGGACCCCCATACAACATTTTGTGCTGTTAAGAATGTTCCAAATTATTCAAATTCTTTGAAAATAGCAGCTCTACAAGCTCACAACGCGTCACGATAGCTTGTAGAAAAGCTATTTTCAAATTGCCGATCTACATAATATAGGGTTAAAGATTTTGATGCTATATTAACTCATTTCGGTGGGGACCCCTTCAAGGACCCCTGAGGGTCCCCGGACCCCACTTTGAGAACCACTGCTATAGATTCTACATAAGATACATCATATATCCTGACACCATTTTCTACATGTCATACATGATATTTAAACAAATCGTCTCTGTCGGGTGGAAACC
Organism: Gymnoscopelus braueri; assembly: GCF_963280865.1. Classification (NCBI taxonomy): domain Eukaryota; kingdom Metazoa; phylum Chordata; class Actinopteri; order Myctophiformes; family Myctophidae; genus Gymnoscopelus; species Gymnoscopelus braueri. The sequence goes on from NC_137618.1 coordinate 43,923,159, forward strand.
TCATATGTACAAAACCATAAAAAAATTGCAAAAGTAGCATAGAAACTCGCTTGCAGATCTACTACTGTTGATGCTTTTGTGTGACGCTGTAGTATGATCATTGATCAAGTAGGTCGCTAATTGACGGGAAAAAAACACACAAACAGTTAGAATATGGACATAGGAGGTTTCTGCTCGACAGCAACGATATCATACATGATATTTCCACATATCAGGCTTATGTGTGTCAGAAATCTACGGCAAGTGAACTGTGACAAATTTCAAGGTCAGCCAGTCAGAAGTGATCTAAACAGAAAGGGGGAGGGGTGGGGGGGGGGGTGTACAAACATCTAACATCTGCTTCAAATGTTCACTATGTTATTCAACAAACAAGGACTGTGTGTGTGTGTGTGTGTGTGTGTGTGTGTGTGTGTGTGTGTGTGTGTGTGTGTGTGTGTGTGTGTGTGTGTGTGTGTGTGTGTGTGTGTGTGTGTGTGTACTTGTATTATAGTTGTGAGGGCCAAATGTCCCCACAAGTGCAATAGAATTTCAGAAATAGACACAAGTAGACACTGATCTACAAGTGTTGCACACCAAAAATGGTTAATCTACAAGTGGTGATCTACTTATATGGCTACTTTTGGCTTTAAGGTCTGGGTTACAAATGGAAAAAAATAAGAAAAATGGCATTCACCAGTATAGTAATACAAATGTGTGTGTGTGTGTACTGCAATGCTGAAGAAGTGCTCCCCCCCCTCTCTCTCTCGCGGTCAGAATGACATTGTAGCGACTCACTTGTGTCACTTCCTTCACCCCTATACGCTCCAGAGGACGAGGCTCCTCCCCCCTCACATCTCCTCCTATCCTGACATTGGATTCTCCTGGGTTTCCCCCACAGTGTGATGTCATAGTCAGTGTGATGTCATTGTCATTTTTGAAACATCTTGTTTAATGACATCTCACACCATTTGCTTGCTCGGGGTGGGGGGGGGGGGGGGGAGGGGGTAGCTGATGCGGACATGATGACGTTAATGACCATCAACCACTTAAAGGACCAATTCACCGGTTTCCATTCTACCTTCATATAATTGGTCCTCACTAATGCTCATTATAATATGGCACGATTTCTGTCCACTCACTCTGTGTCTCAGAGGGCTTACAAAAGGAAGTAAGGAAGTAAGTAAATACGTATAAGAAAGTACTTACTCAAAACGTTTTGTGTTAAAAGGTCAAAGCACTATATTCTGATAGCAATCATTGCTATAGTGTTTGTCCAGTTACAAGGTACTCTACTCTGAAAATGCATGTTCAGGAAGGTGACAAACTTTCAGCCAATCAGGAGAGAGTACCCATTTATCAGCTTCATTTTGATAGTGTTCCAGTTTAAAATTTCTCTGCTCATTTCTTTGTGTCATCACTTCCAATTTCACTGGTTTAATCCGTATCCTGTCTGAGTTACAATTGGTATCCCGGCCTGAAACAAAAATGCTGTTACTGAACAAACACTTTATAGCAATGAGTCAGAATATAGAGCTATTTAACACTTATTTTAACCAAAGAAAATCACTTACCCTACCTTTAACTAATAAAAACTAAACTAAAGCTAACCACCGTTTTAGCGATCCTTCAGCAGCAGCTGCTTCTAAATGTTGGCGCTTTTCAGCGCTAGTTCTGTCTTCTTTCACTTTCTCCACACCGCTTGGTGCCCCCACAAGGTTGGTGCCCTGTGGTTTGAGCACCTAAAACACTTCCGTTAAGCTGGCACTGATTGTAAGCTTGGTAGTTAAGTCTAGTTTTTCCTGCCAAGGAGCCCCAACATGATATATATCTGGCCACGGACCCTCATCTGAAAATGTTTTGTGCCAGGGACCCCCAAACCCCCAGACCCCCCTCAAAAAGCTTGCAGCACGTCACTTCGCATATAATTTGGGGGTCCTTGACATGAAAAAGTTTGAGAAACACTGATCCAAACCACTGGTTCTCAATCTGGGGGTCAGGGGGCCCCCCAGCTGAATTGTTGATAGTTAGGAACCAAATGGACCCTTAATGGGTCTGTAACTCTGAGAGTGTACAACTGGAACCAAATGGCCCCGTATGGGGTACATTTGTACACTCTCGGGGTTAAATTAATACAAAGGATTTTACAGTGTATATATTGGGGGTCTCAGAGTCAAATAAATACATATCAAATGGGGCTCCTCCGTTCCTTAATGCATAATCAAACTGGGTGGGTCCTTGAAACAAAAAAAAGTAAAGCAAATCTTTGAATTTTTTGGAGCAAACATTTGTAACTCAAATCTTTGCTTCCGGGGATTCTACAAAATGTCTTCTAAATCCTAACAGTTTTCTGAAAAACCATTGTTGCTTTATCAGTGGTGCTCAAACTTTTTCATGTCAAGGACCCCCAACATGATATGTACTGTATTTGTCCGCCGACCCCCCATCTCAAAATATTTTGTGCCCGGGACCCCCAGAAGATTTGGGGAAAAAAATGATCCCTTTAAAAAATACATATACTCAATTATTTGCACAAATGTTCAAGATATTTCAAAAATAGCAGATCTACAAGCTCATAGCGCGGCTCTCGGTGCCGTGCTATGAGCTTGTATATCTTCTATTTTTGAATAGCCAAAGTATAAAATATGGATAAAGTGGTTACACAGATGCTTTCCCGGTTTGAATGGGTAAATGGACTATATCTGCTCTTCTATCAACATGATGAAAGCCTAAGAGATCGGATTATTACATCAGAAAACTAACTTTTGTATCTTTCAGATGCTATCTTAACCACTTTCAACCTGGTGGTGGCCATGTCATATAGTCGAACTATTAAAAAAGAAAATCAAAAATGTATTTTTTTTTTTTCTGAAATGTTTAAAAAATAGTTAACATAGCAGATCTGCAAGCTCGCAATGTGTTGCTTTGAGACGTGTTGCGAGCTTGTAGATAGGCTATTTTTGCTATTTAAAAATGGGGCATAAGTGATATGAATTACAAAACAACTTAGATTTTTATACATACTTTATCACTTCAAACATCTACATTCATCTGTAGTAGTTGCTCTAGTAGTCGTATTTGGGTAATTGTGTGGGTGGATGTGATGTGTGGCCTGACAGTCAGCTGTTTGAAAGCTATTTTATTACTTTGAAATGTTATCATCAATTTAAAACGTAGTAAATAATATGGAGTTAGGGCGCGCTCCCACCGCACTTTTATTTTACCTCTGGGGCAGAATCTGCCAATGCATTGTCAATGTAATTGCGTGGATTCACGCAAGAGCAGATTTTTCCGCTTGTCGCGCAGACCTTGCGTTTATCTGCTCTCCGCGACTAAGCATAAAACTGCTGGAGGCAGGAGCCGATTTTCCCCCTCTGTCCAATCGGGTGAGTCGAAGGCGGACTGTCTCAAGACTCAGGAAGCAACATGGTGCTCAAGCATAAGCCAGATTCCAAACCCGAAAATCTCGGCCACTCGCTCACTCCCACTCGGTCACTCCGACTCCAAACCGGATGTGCTAAATTCCAATTACTCAGTTGCTTCTTGGAGGAGGCGAGTGGAGTCGAGTGGAGGAGCCGAGGAGGCTCTCTACTTCCGCATTTAGCGAGTGTACATCAAGTGTAGGCTCGACCACTCTCCACAGCTCCTCCGCGGCAGACTTCCGCATCACGTGTAGACGTTTTTTTTGTTTTTTCCCTTCTCCCGTGACGTATACATGGTCCTCCTCCACATGTGGCCACACAAACAATGCTTGAAACCCGAAACCATGCCCCGAAAACACCGGCTGCCCCCCCTCGCCTCACTCGTTGCCCATCTCACACACACACACACACACACACACACACACACACACACACCCACACACAGTGTAAATTAACTGAAAAGACGCAACAAGCCACTGGCTTTATTGCTTTGTATGATATAAAGTATAATACAATTATATACATTGTAATATATTGTGCACACTTATACTGTCTCAAAAGCTGATAGTTCATTTCTCTCCGTGCATGCCTCATCTCAATGCAGTGCATGGACTACTATAAATTACTGTGACAAAGATTATGTTTAAAATAATGTATTGTATTTATATATAGACTATATGAATATAGGGTGACTATATTCTGAATTCCCCAAAAAGAGGACACTTTACGCTATTTAACTATAGCCGTACTCATTCAATTCTGAACCGATTCTTACATTTTAAAATTCTGTATTTGCTGTGAAGGGTCTTCTTTCATGTCTATCAGTCATGATTTATTTCGCTATCAAACAATATCAAGCAAAATCACAAAATCGTCTGAGTTTTTTTCTTTTTTCTTCGTCCCAGAAGTGGGGAGGATATCACCCAAACTCTCAAAACCCCGGACATTTGAAGGATTTTATAAACCCCCCCCCAGACAGCCCCCCAAAAGAATATATGTCCGGGTAAAAGAGGACGTATGGCCACCCTGCATGAATGATGTAATTCAGAGTCAGACATACTCTGTAATATACGGTGGCTGTTATAAGCAGCAGTGCCGTGCGGGACTGCTGCGGGGGGTGGAGGGTCTGGGGACTGTACGAGCAAAAAGAGGGACGGGTCAGGATTTAATTCATAAATGTAAGTTTGCTCATCCTGGCGCTTCGTTCACTATTTCAGGAATAAATGGCTTTGCACAAAATGTTAACTATAAAGATAACAATGTGGCCATCCACATTGATGAATTGTCTATTCTATTCTGTATTATTCTATACCTGCATATTATTCTATGCATGTATATTTTCATCCACGGCTCTGGTCCAGCTGTGTGAGACGTCATAAGTGATCGCGGAATTTGCCGTCGCTTTGAAATGACGCGCTAAGTGCAGTCCAATCCTTTGAGGCCAGCTGGTCGGCCACTCGTCCTCGCAAATAATCCTCGGCTCCTCGCAGGGGCGGGGCTTAGGCGCGAGTGGAGGAAGCGAGGAGAGTGAGCGAGTGACCGAACTTTGGGGAATGGAATCTGGCTATAGAGTTAAAGCTCAAGGCAGCAGGCCGTGCGGGCTACGGGGACGGTCTTGAATGTGAGTGACAGGTGCGTCACAGCGTTTTTTCAGAATCCGCTGGCTGCAAAAAACTGTGGCCGCGCACAACCTGCGTTTAACAGCGGCCAGCCAACTCTTGGTGGGAGCGCGCCCTTTCTCTTTTCACTTGAAAAACGTTTCAGAATGACAATGACAATTCAGTTCAAGTTCTAGAGATACAATCTCAATATAACTATATAATCTCAACATGGCCATGAAAAGGCTTTCCAATGATGTAAACAACCATCAAAAACAAAACTAGCTCTGCATAGATAGAGGAAAAGCAGCAGCAATATTTAAGGCCAACAAAAATGTTTAAAAAATTGTATAAACCTACTTTGTGCAAAAGCATTACGTAATGGTCAAACCCTGAAATAATTTACATATGGCAGTCTTTGGTGTTGGGACAGTGTAGTTTATAGTTGAACATGGAGCAAATAAAAAACATTGTCATGACAAGTCCTGGTACTGAATGAACAGTTACATTGTAGACAGGCTCATCTCTACCTTGTAAACTGTAGCTAGTCTATAATATGGACAAAAATACTAAATAATCTAGCCAAACTTTATTTACTTTTCCTGCTGGGAGCCAAACCTTTCCAGTCAACACAGCACATACTGTAGCTGAAGTACAATTGAGTACAATTTTTAGGTACTTTTACTTTTCTACTCTACTACATTTATTTGACAGCTTTAGTTAATAGTTACTCTGCAAATTTAGATTATTAATACAAACCACAGTAACCACTGCAGCCCTATACCTGTCCATTCAAAAATAGCAGATCTACAACACTGTACTTTTACTCAAGTACAATTGTGAATTCAGGACCTTTACTTGTACACACTGTGGTATTACTACTTTTACCTATAAGTAAAAAGAAAAAAATCTGAGGACTTCTTACATCACTGGACCTCACCTGTCTGCAGGTGAGTGACGTGACTGATGATGTCACAGATCACGTGACTCTCACAGCAGGAAGGAGCATGGCGGCCATTTTAAATACTTTCCTGGGAGGAAGACCTCATCTGAACCATGGTTTAATGTGAAATATTTGATCAAAAGTTTGTTTTATTTATTGTTTTCTCTTAAGATGTTTTTAAAGAACTTTGATCTATTGGATCCTAAAGTGATGATAATGTTTACAACAGCACTGCATGTGTTTGTTTGTTTATTGACTGATTTTCTGCACAAAGTGGATTTCAGCATCATTAAAGGACGACCCTTTTAATTTCAAGGACCCCCATTTGATACCATGTTCTTCTCTGGGACCCCTATACAGTAAAACCCCCTGTGTTTATTTTCCAAGAGTGTACAAATGGAACCAAATGGAGACAAGTACAAGAGAACCTGCTAAAGGTAGGAAAGTGTACCTGCATGTATGAGAGTGTGCTGTTGTGTTGCTATTGTGTTGCTGCTGTTGTGTGTTGTTGTTTGCTGATGTGTTGCTGCTGTTGTGTTGCTGCTGTTGTGTGTTGTTGTTTGCTGATGTGTATTGTTGTGTTGCTGTTGTGTTATTGTTGTCTCCGCCAGGCCGAAAGGCATGGGCAGAGAGTATGTTTTGTACCCTGTCCGTCCGTCCGTGTATCTGTGTGTCCTTCTGTCTGTGAGCAGCTAATCTCCGGCACTGTTGGCCCGGTCACTGCGAAACTGTGCACACACACTCCCTGGATTCCAAAGCAGAACATCTGCCCCGATTTTTCAGATCAGTCTGTCATAGCGCCACCATGAGGCCGATTTCTGCAAAACACATTTGTTGATGTTACTCCTACAGATTTTGTCCAAACACCACACAAATCGTTACACAGTATCTCTATAGTCATGTGATCAACACGGATCTTTCTGTTTTCCCATATTCCATCCTGATTGGCTAAGATTGTCTTCCAAAGTTTGCAGGATTGGTCCGTTTTGAACTAAATGCCTCAAATCATGAACGCAGCTTGCGATTTCCGACATTTTGCACACACATTCCCACTAGGCAGAGGAAAAAATGCCACTAGAAATTCTTCAAATCAGCCTCATGGTGGCGCTATAACAGGCTGATTGCCGTTTTCAACTATTAACTGTTGGTTTAATATGGACCCAGTTTGTTTAATATGTACCCTGTTGGTTTAATATGTACCCTGTTGGTTTAATATGGACCCTGTTGGTTTAATATGGACCCTGTTGGTTTAATATGGACCCTGTTGGTTTAGAAGGATGGAAGCTTCTCACAGATGGAGTGTGTGTGTGAATGCATTTTTTTCTGTAGCATTGCTGCCGTTTATAATTTAAACTGTCGGTGTGTGTGCGTGCGATGACATCTGACACCGCTGTGCTGTGCCGTGTGTCCAGATCCCATAGTCTGAGAGGATGGCGAGGGGCCAGCCAATTAGGAAAAAGTGTCGAAGTGTCAAGAAGTGTAAAGATGTGGCAACTAGGTACAGGTCTGTTTGTAGTTTTTACAGGCTGGCTTTCAGCCACCCTGTAAAAAAACAAACTAGCAAATCCACTTTGAACCATGCTTGGTGTGTGGTAATTAAGTCTAGGTTTTGGCGCAGGTGGCTATGGAACAAGCATGTCAGGACGTTGGCCACATGGCAGCTGAGATGCAGCTTGCGGAATATGAACTATTGTTGCCCTGAGATGGTGTCATAGTTATTATGTCTCATCCCCGGAAGAAAAACAATTAATAAATATGGGCCAGCTGTCCTCACATTGAATCCTATTGTCTCCATGGCAGCTTTCCTGCCGTCTCTCTAGAGCAGTAGTTCCATAGAGTTATAATATATCTAGAGGGCGGACTGCCCCGCCCCCAGCTATTCATTTCAATGAAAGTTGCTCACTGGCGTACCCTGTGAGTGTATCGTACGGGTCCATTTGGTTCCATTTGTACCCAGAGGAGGAGAATACAGAGGAGTTTACAGTGTATATATTGCAGGGTCCCAGAGTAAAATAAATAAATATCAAACTGGGTGTGTCCTTGAAATAAAAAAAAGGTTTGAGAATCACTGATCTCAAACATCACATCACCAACTCCATGCTGACGAACAGCCGAACATAGCCGATCTACAAGGTCACGGCTGTGAGCTTGTAGATCGGCTAGTTTCACAGATCGACCCACCAAGCACTTCACTCTCATCATCAATTCAATGAGACAAGAGCAGACAGACGGACGGACACCAACGAGACGATGATGACAAGAAAAGGAAAAAGGTCAAGTCTGTCTCTCTCTCTCTCTCTCTCTCTCTCTCTCCCTCTCTCTCTCTGATGATGATGTCACGAGAAAAGAGAGCAGTGGTCAAGCGCATTAATCTATGACCCCAATGGCACCCCTGGTGCGGTGACCCGTGGCGACCCTTCGACCCCGAGGGTGATGTCTTGACATGATTGGGTGACAAGTTTCTGGGTCAAACCCTTTGTTGGCGGACCGTTGATGAGCGTTATGGGAGGGGTGCGGGAGGAGGAAGTACTCAGATCTTTCTTCTTTTTTTAAAAGTAGCAATACCACAATTGTACTCTGTTACAAGTAAAAGTCCTGTATTCAACATTTTAAAAGTAAGAGTATTACTTTTAATACTTTTTTAGAGTAACAGTAACATTTTAGACTAAAAGTACAAAAAGTGTTGGGATCAATATACTTAGAAAATCAAAGCAAAAGTTTTAAAACATTCTCCAAATCTTACAGTATTATGTGCTATTTTTCAAAAATAACACATACAAGCTCACAACGCGTCACAACACGTTGTGAGCTTGTAAATCTGCTATTTACAAATATCCTAAGTATAAGATGGGGCTTAAGTAGTTAAGGCATGTTAAGGCTGGAAACTAACTAAAGTAGCTAAAGTAGCTAAAGATTTAAAATAACTGTAATGGAGTAAAATAATAAGTACAGTATTTGCCTCAGAGATGTAGTGGAGTAGACGTATAAAGTATCCAAAAATACTCAAGTAATGTTAAACGTATACTTAAAGCGGCACTACAGTATGTAACTTTCTTAATAAAATGTAATTTTGTCCAATCTGTATGTTAGAGCATGTTAATACAATATAACTTATACAATTGGGGTGGTTGTATTTTGTCTCCCTGCTCTTCAATTGAGACATTTAGATCGTGTCAAAGGTCATGTCTCACCTAGACACGGGATCTGACAAAAAACATTACCTGAAGGTCAAGATTCAATTTATCCCCTGAGCAAGCAGGCAGGCTCTATTAGCTCAGTGGTAAAGATTTCAGCACTTGCGCAGGAAACCAGGTTCAAATCCGGGGTAGAAGAGGAAAGTTACATAGTGCAGCTTTAAGTATACAGTACTTGAGTAAATGTACTGAGTTACTTTCCCCTCACTGGGGAGGGGGTGGTGGGCCAGAGCAGGGCTTATAGGGGGCAGAGAGCAAGACCCTTGGTGACATTATGTGCTTTGTGTGAGAGCCCGGCCATGGCGTGTCGACCTCTTCACACGGGACAAGGCTTTGACTGGACACTCCTTCTGACCTTATTCCCATAGCAGCACCTTAAACCCACGTTTAATTAACCCTGGCGTCCCCTATTTTTGGGAACGTCATTACAGTGTTTAAAAAAACGAAAAAATAAAAATAAAACTTTATGGATTGGCAATTTTTTTAAATAAATTAAAACATTATTGAATTTATTGGGAAGATTGGGGCTTAATGCACAAAACCCACATGACACCAGTGGTGGGAAAAGTACTAGCCTACAAGCTCACAATGCGTCACGATGTGACGCATTGTGAGCTTGTAGATCTGCTATTTTCAAAAGATTTGTATACATTTGAAAACTTGAAATGGGACATTCTGCATAAGTACTTTGACTTTTGATACTTTAAGTACATTTTGATGCCAATACTTTTGTACTTTTACTCAAGTGCATTTTGAATTCCAGACTTTTACTTGTAACCGAGTATTTCTACATTGCAGTATTGATACTTTCACTTAAGTAAACAAATGAGTACTTTTCCCACCACTGGCTATACAAATAGCACTGCCTTGCCTTGGCCTACAGTAGGCTACAGGCCTCTCTTGGCCTGCAGGCTGCAGACATTAAATCCACACTCTCTCCCAGTCCCAACAAGGTGTCTTAGTGCCATATAGCTTTGTCCTCCTCTCTGTCACAGCGTCATGTCCAGAGCGTACGGTATAAGCCTTCAGCAGCCAGCCCTCTGTGCTCTGCTGACATACATTGCGTGACAGCATTACTGTATATGTGATGTCATTAGAACTGTTTCCTTCCTCACAGCTGTTTCTCTCTAACCCACACACAGTGCAGAGAGAGAGAGAGAGAGAGAGGCTCTGCTGTTGGATGCATTATTATAGATGGTCATGCACAGTATGGAGCAGCGATTACTGCTGACAGACTGGACATTATACCTGGGACTAGTGTGTGTGTGTGTGTGTGTGTGTGTGTGTGTGTGTGTGTGTGTGTGTGTGTGTGTGTGTGTGTGTGTGTGTGTGTGTGTGTGTATGGGGCTCCGTTAGTGCCACGAGGGGCGCATGACGCCTCCTGTGACCACATGATTTTTTCTTACGTGTGTGTGTGTGTGTGTACACGTTCGTTCTGCGCGTGCACTGCACAAAAGCACGCGTTACGCGCTGCAACGCGTCGTGTACATTTACGCGTAAGCTACATGCGCTACAACCTGTCACGTACATTCACATGTAAGCACGCGTTACGCGCTGCAACGCGTCGTGTACATTTACGCGTAAGCTACATGCGCTACAACCTGTCACGTACATTCACACGTAGTAATAATAATAAAAAATAAAATAATAATAATAATAATAAGGGTAATAATAATAAGGGTAATAATAATAGTAATAATAATAATAATAATAATAACAATAATAATCCTTTATTAAATAATGATACTGCCCAAGATATTGCCTTACTAATGTAATAACGCAATAAGGGTAATAGTGTAATAATGCAATAAGTGTAATAGGTGTAATAGTGTAATAGGTGTACTAATGTAATAGTGTAACAACGCAATAGGGGTAGTAGTGTAATAGGTGGAATAGTGTAATATTGCATTAAGTTTAATATGTAATAGGTGTAATAGTGTAATAGGTGTAATAGTGCAACGTGTGTAATAGTGTAATAGATGTAATAACGCAATGAGGGTAATACTCTAATAGTTGAACAGGTGTAATAGTGCAATAAGTTAATAAGTGTAAAAGTGTGATAGTGTTATAAGTGGTCACATTCACCCAATTCCGCCCACATCCACCCAAACCCCAACTACTTCACTACACTATAACACCTATTGCACTATTACCCTATTGCGTCATTACACTATTACACCTATTACACTTTTTACCCTTTCTACACTATTATACCTATTATACTATCACACATATTGCACTATTACACTATTAAACCTATTACACTGTTACCATTATTATGTTATTACACTATTACACTATTAAACTTGTTGCATTATTACACCATTACAATTATTACACTATTACACGTATTACAACATTACCCTTATTCCGTTAATATATCATATAGCAGTCACTGGGTACCGGCCACTGGGTGCCAGGCAACGGCCCCGGTCGACCCGCCAACAGCCTTTTGGTGAAGAACCTGGGCTCGGTCCACCTCTATATTTTCATGGTATGCAGAGACTGACTCACGCATAGGAAATACATTGCCTTTTTCTCCAAGTCCTCAAACCAGCCAGGATGTGGAGTTGCGAATGAGAGGAAAGTGTCTTCCTCCTCCTGCCACTGCCCCAGTTTAGGAGACACCTTCAGGCATGGGAAGACGTAGTCTATATCCTCCTCCCACAGGCCCTCTGTTGACCAGTTCTCCTCCAAGAAGGTGTTCAGGTGTGGAGGAAGACTCATTGACTTCCTTAACGATCTGCTTTAGCAGCCTAGGCCAAATGTGGACCCGCTGTTGTAGGGTCTCAAACGGCACCAGCAAGTGTCCCAGCTTAGTACAACCGGGTTCCCTGAGAAATTTTCTTATGCACACCGAGGACAGAGTTCCGACCCAACGCAAGCCACAGCCACATACCAGTTGTGGCATCAGTGTCTCTAGCAACTTTTAGGAGTCTCCAAGCCTCCAGAATGGACTCATGAATGGTGACAGCCCTGGCAGATATGCATTGTCTTCTGACGTTTCCCGATACAAATATTCAATTCATTGGTGAGAGTCAGTGTAATGGTTTTTTTATTTTACAGGAACACTGCAATTAAATTCTGGAATCGCATCTTCTCATAGGAATATGGAGAAATATAACACAACTGCTCTGGGATTTGATCTATAGGTCCAACATGAATCCAAGGATTTTAGTCAGCTAATTAAAGATGCTATTTCTCAGGGTGTCAAAAATGACAAAGGCTGATCAAACAAGTTGAAAATAATTTATTCACCAAATCAAATTTCACACAGGGAACTTTCTGACCGAAATTGAAATATAAATTAAGCAGATTCGTTTGAAAACAGTATCGGTGTAACAATTCAACATCATTCTACCATCCGGATTTGAACTAGAGGTGTCGGTTTCATGGTCCATCTCCTGTCATGGTGAGCTAAGCAATCGCAAGAACAATTTGTTTTGTCCGTATTTCAACAATCAAATCATTGACACTTAATAGAAGGGCGAAAGCAAAACGGAATGGAATGGAACACCTGGCGCGGGTCGGACCGAGAGAACCCCGCAATGCCACACACACACACACACACACACACACACACACACACACACACACACACACACACACACACACACGTTGTTTATGTAGGATGGACAATCATGTGATCCATGTTTTATATTAAATTACATTATTTTGATAATGATTTTATGATTTTCATTTTAAAATATGGACTGACAGTCCTATAGCTATAATGTCCATAGAGAATATGTCCCCACCTGAAAGATGCTTATTAAACTTTATAGCCTAACTTGCCTGGTACCATGCATGCTTCATCTTACCATCTAAAATTATATTCCTTGGCTTGCAAACAGCCAAAAAGTGTGTAGCCGATGAAACACAACGGCTTTGCATTGATGACACCAGGTATAAGAAACTCATGAGCACACTGGCCAATACAAACTAATAGGCAAGTGCGCTCTGGTGCGCAATTTCCGCACTGCTGTGTCCAAATTCATCTTTAAATGCCCTGTTTTCAGCACTGTCACATATCTTTTACACATATCTTTTATACTCTTTATACCAGGAGTCTTCAACGTTTTCAGGCCAAGGACCCCCTAGCTGAGAGAGAGACGAAGCAGGGACCCCCTCTATATTGTATAAAATTGTGTTTCAGATTAAACTTTTTTTGTTTACTTGGTCTGCTCTTTTTTCCCCTCTACACCTATATATCTCTTTGCCAAAAATAGCCGATCTACAAGGCGTTGTGAGCTTGTAGATCTGCTATTTTTGGCTAAAGTTCTCCTCAGAAAAGGGATGCCAGGGTTCAAGTGGTTAAGGTATAAAAAAAAAAAAAAAGATAACACACAAAGATTTGGTGGACCCCCTGTAGTAACTCTGAGGACCCCCTAGGGGTCCCGGACCCCCTGTTGAAGACCCCTGCTTTATACTTTTGGATAGTGTCATTTCTCTTGTTAACTAGCAGATTAATGTTTAGCGATCTCAAGCAGTCTGTCTCTCTCAAGTAGCAGCTGCAATCCATCCAGTAACGACCAATTTATGCTTCGACGTACAACGGTCAGTGCATGGTGGGAAAAGTACTCAGATATTTTACCTAAGTAAAAGTCTGGAATTCAAAATTGAGTTAAAGCACAAAAGTATTAGTATCAAAATGTACTTAAAGTACCAAAAGTAAAAGTACTAATATTTGAAAATAGCAGATCTACAAGCTCACAATGTGTTGCAATGCGATGCATTAGATTGGCTATTTTCAAATAGCCTATGTAGGCCTATAAAATAGGGCTAAAGTGGTTTTATAATATAATAATTGATAATAGCAAAGTAACTAGTAACTAAAGTTTTCAAATGATTGTAGTGGAGTAAAAGTACAATATTTGCCGTTGGGGTGTAGAAGTAATACAATAGTAGGCCTACTGAAAATTGGCAATACTCCAGTAAAGTAAAAATACCTAAAATTTGTACTTAAGTGCAGTACTTGAGTACATGTACTTTGTTACTTTATGACAACGGTGTTGCGCCCCGAATATATTCAATCTGCGCTGCAGTGTGAGCTTGTGGATTTGCAAAGCGATCCTGATGAATCATGCTTAATAATGTGACGTTGCAGCCTACGTCTGGCATTGCGGGGTATAATGAGAATAAAAGTAAAATCATTCAAATTATTGAATGATTATGATGAGGACGGTAGGCTTTGCTACATGGTCAGTCTTGGAGGAGGGGGGGGGGAACCGCTGTTTACGGTTTATTATGCCACCTAATAGCTTACATTTTGATTCATTCTCTGTGACTGTGAGAGTATCACAAATGTGTGCCAAATATAAGGCGTTCTGTCTTGACTCTTGGAGTTCCAGTACATTTGTTAACTATCCATTTCTTAAATTAGCCTTTCATTATGTTCTGGCCCGCCATCTAATGCTTTAGAAAAAAAACGTTCATGTTGGTGCACCCTTCATAGTTCTTAAATCCATGAATTTTGCAAAAATGTTGCAAGGGAAGTCTCTGTGCCAGCCAGGATTATTTTGTTCTTCGTCGCACAATGGTTTCGAGTGGTTAACATTATGCGATATTAGCTGTAGAATACAACTCTCGTAGACGTATTTACGATTCTGACGTTTTCAATCTACGAGAGTTGTAGGGTTCACCCCCATGGACACAGGGACTTTCTGCACTATGCCCCGTAGACACTCCAAACATGTACAAATTGACAATAAAGGTGCTTACCCCCACGCAGCAAATGTTAACTATCGCTACGGGGTATTAGTTTAATGTAATAATCCATATCTTTCAATAAAGAAGTGTTTAATGCCGACTGTGGCTGATTCTGTCGGAAGTTCCCAATGGGCGGTAGTGACGCGCCCATCTGGTGAAACCCGGAATTACACTCAATGTAAACAGGAAGTAAGCGAGGGTGAAACAATGGCATTCGGCCATAGACGGCATTAAAACACTTCTTTATTGAAAGATATGGATTATTACATTAAACTACTACCCCGTAGCGAGAGTTAACATTTGGGGCATGGAAGCACCTTCATTTTTTATTTGTACATGTTTGGAGTGTCTACGGGGTATAGTGCTGAAAGTCTCTGTGTCCATGGGGGGTGAACCCTACAACTCTCGTAGATTGAAAACGTCAGAATCATAAATACGTCTACGAGAGTTGTATTCTACAGCTAATGCGATATACAAGACCACAAGTAGCCTACCGCGAATGAGACGCGTTGTGAGCTTGTAGATCTGCTCTGATGCGGTGCACTGTGTGTGTGTGTGTGTGTGTGTGTGTGTGTGTGTGTGTGTGTGTGTGTGTGCGTGTGCGTGTGCGTGTGTGTGCGCGCGCGCTGCGCTGCTCAGGAGCGCAGCTGGCTGTTGGAGAAAAACACTACAATTGACATATGAAAATGTTGCCTTCAAAGATTGGTGTGGATAATGTGGGAAGGGTCTAATTATTTTATATTGATCTTTTTTGGGGTCACATTATTATATTTAGGCCTATCTTTTTTTAGGTCACATTATAGCTTAATATGGAACATGAACATCTCGCCATCAGATTGGATTGCCATGTCTGTCAGGCTGTCAGACTGTCTGTCTGTCTATCTCGAGACAGAAAAACAGAGAGACATGATAGTATTATAATTTTCGGGGAACCATGACTTCATCACAACCCATCAATCATCATTGAATGAATAGGCACTTGGAGAGAGGGAGAGAGAGAGAGAGAGAGAGAGAGAGAGAGAGAGAGAGAGAGAGAGAGAGAGAGAGACAAGTGCGTGTCAGATAAGTGGCAGGCCGGCAGCGGACCACGGACTAAACATCTAATAGGCCTATAGGCTACACATGAACATTTTGCAAGGGCTGTTCTGGTATATACTTTAATTCATCAACGTGATGAAAGCGACCAAATAGGCTATTTCCATGGTGGACACCAGCCTAGGGTTAGACTTGCACAGCAGTTCATTGTCTGTCCATTGTCTGAGAAGCGCAGTGCTGATCCAATAATACAACTATGACTACAGGCGTCGAAATTAAAACCTGTCCCATCCATAGAAGCCAATCTATAATAACGCATAACAATGAAGTAACTGGAAATCTGATTTCCAGTTATATTTATTCCCATGATTTGCTCTTAGGATGAATTAAACCCCGTATTTAACCAGGTCAATCTAAATGAGATTAAAGTTTATTATCTATTACATTAACATTGTAAAACGCATATGAAAAACACACCAATGGGAGACAGATTCTATAACACTTTGAATTGTATCAAAATGTGTGAAATCGTTATCTAGACGAGCAGGTGAGATGTGGTTTCGCTACTTTTTTCTTTCTGTTTTTCCTCTCTCCTTTTTGAGAGAGAAGGATAATTGTTGCGCTCTGCAGTCATGTAACACAGAAGTAATACCTCTATGGCATAAACGCATATGTTTATTGTTGTTGGAAGGGAGCTTGGCGCATTTGGGGAGCATATAGGCATTTGAAAACATGGTCACAATTGGACCCGTTGGAAAGCCAGAGCGGCACCATTGATTTGACACCATAGGCTATACTGTACAGCTGTTTATTGCCTTGAAATAGAAGATTATTTAAGAGAAAATACTATAGCCTAGGGCTAGGCCTACATGTTACTGATGATAATATATTTGCAATGATGCTAAATGAAGCAAATTCGTGTCAGATCAAAGCCACGTACGGTGATGCCCTGCACCATGCACTCTGCTTAAAAGCCGCTGTTGCTTAATTGCTTTATCAATGGATATTGATAGAATATACAGTGATGAGCTGTACACGAAACAAAAGCTAAGGTTCCAAAGAACTTAAAATTGATTTGATTTGAGAGAGCTCTAAGTGTTAGAAGACACCCACGACCGCCGAGTTTTTGGCACCGACCGTGCCGTGATTGCGTAATTCCTTGCGTAATTCATTCATATCAGGAAATAATGAAAGAATCCAGCCATGGGCCAGATAAACATACAAAGCTTAGATTTCACGGATTCTGGCGTTCTTTTTATTTTAATTTTTGGTTATGATCTGACTGAGTATTAGCTAATATAAAAATCGCCTCGAACCTCCGGAAAAAGACGAGAAGAGTGCATGGCGCAGTGATCAACCAAACCCGATGTTGGAATCATACTGTACAGTTTATAATTGCCTTGAAATAAAAGATTATTTGACAGAAATTAATACAGCCTATATGTTACTGATGACTTGGAATTAAATTTTATTGCAATCAATGCAATATTGATTGCAAAGGACAGGATTCAAGAATGGAGACTTGGAGAGGGACAGCGCACCTTCTGTGCGTAATTGCAGAAAGCCACTTCATAAATTGAATCACATATCAGGAGAGGTAACTGAATTAATTAATACAAATATTTTATTTTTTTTATTTTAAGACTTACACGTGCATATGAGGCGTTCTGTGCAGGGCAGAGTTATGTCACAAGGGCACACGATGCGTTATGTACAGAGCTCAGTTATGTCACACGGGTAGGTGAGGCGTTCCACGCAGCGCGCACCAAGGTGGCACAGCACCCACTCATCTCTCCGCGCCTCGCCTAGTCGCGTGACCAAATAAATCATGCGTGCGTTGACGCGTGCCTTTGCTACAGACGCATGAATCTACACGTAGACGTGTTACCCTGTAGGTCAAGATGCAGTGGTTGCACTGTTACGCGTGAACGCGCGCGTGCACGTGTTCCCATTGTGAGTCAATGGGAAAGTACACTACACGTCTATGCGGTTCTGTGCAACACAAAAAAAAAAGTACACGATTACAGGACAGGGGGTGTGCTTACGTGGCACTAATGGAGCCCCATAGTGTGTGTGTGTGTGTGTGTGTGTGTGTGTGTGTGTGTGTGTGTGTGTGTGTGTGTGTGTGTGTGTGTGTGTGTGTGTGTGTGTGTGTGTGCACACTCTCACTCTCTCTCACACACACACATCATTGCTGTCAGGCATAAATCTCTCCATTATTATTATTTCGTAAATTAATGCCTAACTTCATCATACAAGAGTGTCGCACAAAAACAGTGAAAATAGCAGATCTACAAGGCTATTTTCACTATTTTAAAATGTTAAAATATTCTTTTTTTGTACATACAAGGTTTCCACCCGACAGAAACGATAGGGTGTATACATACATACACACATACAACCAATAAGCACGCACGCACACACGCACACACGCACACACACACACACACACACACACACACACACACACACACACACACACACACACACACACACACACACACACACACACACACACACACAGTATGTGTGTGTGAACAGTATATTTGAGGCTGTTCACTTGAACGCATCCAAATCCATTTATAATATGTGAAACATACAACATACGGTATCTCTTTGTGAAGCCAGCTAGCCAGGCAGATTGCAGCATTGCACTGTTTGGGTTGCATTTCTCTACTGTGTCTGCTCCGCTTCCCCCTTGTTTGCATGTAGGGAGTGCTAAACATCATCCAGCCGTATGAAAGTGGGCCAACACACAGCCCTCTTCAATGGCAGAGCCCAGAAGAAAGAGCAGATCTTTTCGTCAGGCTTCACTGGGCAGCAAGTGTACATAATGAAAAATTTACATCTCTCTAGCTGCCATCACATACATGTGGCATAACCGCTCCACACAGAGATCCCCCAGGGGCGTTTTCAGCGCTGCGTTTGCATTGAACAGCTTGAGCTTTTCCCCAAATACGCTTAGCATAGCATAATGGACGGACTGGCTAACAAGCAATATAAACATCAGCCACTCCAACATGACCTAACATGACATGAGCAGGGTGGCCCCTGCACACTCCCTTCTATTAAAGAAAAAGGTACAGCACCAATGCCATATGGTCTAAAGCAGGGGTCTTCAATGTTTTTCAAGCCAAGGACCCCTTGGCTGAGAGAGAACTGAAGCAGGGACCCCCCCACTACATATTGTATAAAATTGTGTTGCACATTAAACCTTTTCAATAGATTTCATACATAGCTTCATGGACTTCTTTGACAGCAACTATCTGTCACATCCTGAGCCGGTCCCCAGCCCCTCTCCTCTTTGGTCTCTGATTGCCTAGGGTGGACTCAGCTGCAGGTGTCAGCCGTGCCTAGTTGGCTAACGAGCCTCGGAGACTATTTAAGACTGTCTGTGACGGCTCACTGTGCTGGATCATTGTTAGTAGGGGGTACTAAGTGAAAAATCGTTACGCGGCGGATAAAAGCATGAAATTTGATACAGATGTCCCTTGGGTCATCCTAAAACATCCTAGAAGGGGTGCCCAAAAAAATCTTAAACGGGAAGTGAGTTATGGACAAAATCCAAAATGGCCACCTAAACTGTTGACCGTTGACTCAAAAGACACCAAAAGAATCTCCAAAAAGCATAAAATATGGCACACATGTCCCTTGGGTCATCCTAAGACATCCTAGAAGGGGTGCCCAAAAAATTCTGAAACAGGAAGTGAGTTATTGACCAAATTGAAAATGGCCGCCTAGTGTTGTCGATTGACTCAAAAGACAACTAAAGAATCTCCAAAAAGCATACAATTTGGCACATATGTCCCTTGGGTCATCCTAAGACATCCTAGAAGGGGTGCCCAAAAAAGTCTTCAACAGGAAGTGAGTTATTGACTAAATTGAAAATGGCCGCCTACAGTGCTGGCGATTGACTCAAAAAGCCTATAGAATCTCCAAAAAGCATACAATTTGGCACATATGTCCCTTGGGTCATCCTAACACATCCTAGAAGGGGTGCCCAAAATAATCTGAAACAGGAAGTGAGTTATTGACTAAATTGAAAATGGCCGCCTACAGTGTTGAAAGATGATGCAAGATACCTAAAGAATCTCATAAAAGCATGAAATGTGGTACAAATGTCCCTTGGGTGATCTGAACGCATCCCACAATGGGTGCCCAAAAAGGTTTTAAACAGGAAGTGACCGCCTAAAGCAGTTGACACAAAAGAAAACATAAAGGGACGTCATAAAAGTGTATAATTTGGTACGTACATTGAGTGCTTCTTAATATATCCTAGAAGAGGTTATTTATTTGCTTGTTTATTAAACTTTTTAGGAAGGGACCATGTTGAAGAAATTCTAAATGGCTGTTTAAACAGTTGACCATGGCAGTCTGCATATTATGCAGACTCAATACGACAGGTTATGCAGTGCATAACCTGCCGTATTTTGTAGTCTACCTTCTGTTTTCATTTCTACATCACTTATTCATTTTACTTTCTGCATTCTTTTTTTATTGTACTCTTTGAATCTTCTTTATTTATCTAACTCTCTGCATATTCTTATTTATTTGACTCTGCATCTTATCTTACTCTGCATATTCTTATTTTACTCTCTGCATCTTATTTATTTTGCACTCTACATCTTCTTGCTTGTTTTACACTCTATCTTCTCATGTATTTTCTTCTTGATCATTACTGTTTTTTTGTGATTAGTGTTTAGTAACTACATGTATTCATGTGTGCCATTTCGCAATTACCAGCACATTGGCATAATGCTCTGCAAGGTAACCCAGCATCCCGGCATCTACACTTTCTCGAACAGAAGGGCTCAGCTTTGCAGCCACACTTGAGTTCTCTACAAACTTAAGCAGCCTCTGGCAAGAGTGTCCATAAAGGTGTCCACGAATCAACGACTTTAATCCATCCATATTTGTCAGGAGATGGTAGAGATTACATAGCTTTCAGGCTTCTGGACCAAATGCCAGATTGGCTGCTCGATTTGAATATTGTAGCAGTGCAGCCCGTGTGGGAGGAGTGTTTTCCATTGAGAGACTATTAAAACTTTTTTTGGCACCCCTTAGGATGCATTCAGATCACCCAAGGGACATTTGTACCAAATTTCATGCTTTTATATGAGATTATTTTTTATGAGTGTCTTTTGCATCATCTGTCAACACTGTACACGGGCACGGCCATTTTCAATTTAGTCAATAACTCACTTCCTGTTTCAGATCATTTCAGGCACCCTTCTAGGATGTCTTAGGATGACCCAAGGGGACATGTATGCCAAATTGTATGCTTTTATGAGATTCTTTAGTTGTCTTTTGAGTCAATCGACAACACTGTAGACGGTCATTTTCAATTTTGTCAATGACTCACTTCCTGTTTAAGATTTTCTGGGCACCCCTTCTGGGATGTCTTGGGATGACCCAAGGGACATGTATGCCAAATTGTATGCTTTTATGAGATTATTTAGTTGTCTTTTGAGTCAATGGATAACACTGTAGGCGGCCATTTTCAATTTTGTCAATAACTCAGTTCCTGCTTAAGATTTTTTTGGGCACCCCTTCTAGGATGTCTTAGGATGACCAAAAAGACATGTGTGCCAAATTGTATGCTTTTATGAGATTCTTTAGTTGTCTTTTGAGTCAATCGACAACACTAGGCGGCCATTTTCAATTTAGTCCATAACTCACTTCCTGTTTCAGATTCCTTTGGGCACCCCTTCTAGGATGTCTTAGGATGACCAAGGGACATATGTGCCAAATTTTATGCTTTTTGGAGATTATTTTGGTGTCTTTTGAGTCAACGGTCAACAGTTTAGGTGTCCATTTTGAATTTTGTCCATAACTCACTTCCTGTTTAAGATTTTTTTGGGCACCCCTTCTAGGATGTTTTAGGATGACCCAAGGGGACATCTGTATCAAATTTCATGCTTTTATCCGCCGCGTAACGATTTGGCCATTTTTTGTGCTTAGTACCCCCCTACTATGTAACGTCATGTTGCTTGTTCCGGGTTGCTGTGTTTGTTGACATGTTCTGTATGTGTTCAGTGTTTGCCCTCGCCTCGTCCATCCCTCGCATTCACATGCCCTCCTTGGCAGCAAAAGTTCTGGTATTACCTGATAAGCGACCGTTTTCATTTGTTTACGGTATAGTACTTTATACTTGCGCGAGAGGTGACTGTATAATCCATTGAAAGAATAGAGGCTATGTGAGTGGTGTTCGCATTCTTTTTTCTCTCTCTCAATCATTCATTATGACAGGGACGCAGGGGTTAACAGGTGGAGTTGGCAGTTAGTTGCAGATTTAAATGATTATTACAAAACTTATATTAACCACTTGAAGCGGTTAATAGTATTTTATAGTTTGTCAATTCAAACTATTTTATTATTATATTTTATCAATAAAAAAATAGGCGATCTAGTAAAGCTAGTAGATTGGGGGGAAAAAAATCAGTATTTTTACTTAGCTTTTTTTTATCCCAATACTTTTGTACTTTTACTCAAGTAAAATTAATTTTATATTATTATAATTTAATACAGGCCTTTTACTTCTGACAGAGTATTTCTACATTGTCGTTTGTTATTTTACTGTAAAAAATCAGAGTACATCATCCAAGTTGGATGATGGATGATCCAACCACTGAGTCTTTGTGGCTTCATGAAATATTAGCACATAGTCTAGTGGGTGAAGTGGTCATGAATATTAGCACATATAGTCTAGTGGTGAAGTGGTATGGTTGGTGATAAGTGAGAAAAGCTGAAAGCATTCTTTTTTCACAGCTTTGCTCGGGGCCTAGCATCACACACAATCAGTGCTACATTAATGCCTAATTCATGCTCTATCGCATGACAGTGTCGCACACCAGAAATAGCAGACCTGCAAGTTACACAGTGTGTAAATGTGAACTTGTATAGGTCTGCTATTGTCGGTGCGCGAAACATTAAAAACACATTTAATACAACCTGATGTTGGTAAAATACAAAGAATTGACCTGAATTTGGGAGTAACATTTCTTACAAAACACACAATGGCTGGAGATTGTGCTTAGCGCTGGGCAATATATCTATCTACACCGTATATCATGATATGATAGGCTAGATATAGTCTGAGATGTGTCTTGTGCTATTTTCTACATCGTGACACCAAAGTATGTATGAATCGGGCCTTAAATGTGCTCTGATCTGATTGAACAGAGCTGACACACATGCAGTGACCCTGAAAATCAGGACAGTTTGTGCAAGGGCCATGCATTCCAAACGTCCGCAAGGCACAGGTTTTTTTCATCATCATATCAGTTGTTGTCTTAAAAGCTTGTATGTGTGTTTATATACATAATACACACACTCACACACACACTTGTTTAATGCATAATATTGCACACACCACACACACAGTGCACATACTGTACATGCACATACATATTGCTTTGCCTTCTGGGAACATCTCCATAGCAGTGCAACAACAAAAATGACATTGAATAGGGTGTACAATGTAAAGGCTTTTTTTTTTTATTCCAATAATAATCCCGACAACCATGCTCCACTTCCACACACACATTCACCGAGCTCTGTGTGTGTGTGTGTGTGTGTGTGTGTGTGTGTGTGTGTGTGTGTGTGTGTGTGTGTGTGTGTGTGTGTGTGTGTGTGTGTGTGTGTGTGTGTGTGTGTGTGTGTGTGTGTGTGTGTGTGTGTGTGTGTGTGTGTGTGGGTCCAAACGCCTGTGTGTGTGTGTTTTAATGCCACTTCCTGTATGTGTCACCATTGTCATGTCATGCGCGATAACAAAAGCTGGAATCTGAATCATGGAACAGTGGCTATATTTGGACAGCAGAAGAAAAACACATTAAGCCCGGTGTGTGTGTGTGGGGGGGGGGGGGGGGGATTGTGAAATATACTCCCTCCGTTTTTACATCGGGGGGTTCCAAATGGACCCTTACAAGGGGTCTGTAACTCTGATAGTGTACAAATGTCCCGTCCTTACCGTTCACGGTAAGGACGGGTCCATTTGGTTCCATTTGTACACTCTCAAGAGTTAAAGGGTCTACACCATGAAAATCACTTTTTTCTTGTTTTTTTTGTATTTTTTGGGGTCCCCAGTGTCTCTTGTACCCAAAACATTTTTTTTTTGTAAAATTCAGTCATTCCTTCTCATTTCATGGATTTCCAGAATGGGCGTGTCTGAACAGGCGATCTCAGAATGGAAATGTTTATGATGTCACAAACATTATTGATGGCAAACCCAATGTTAAATGAAAAGTGCCCGAATCGCTCCGAAACTTTTTCTACCCCCCCTAAGTGGGGGTCTACGAACAAATACTTCGGGCTCGGATTTTGGCTCCGCCCCCCGAAGTGGGTGAAACAGGCACCTCAAACACTTGGTGGAATTGTTCAAAAATGTTCAAAGTGTTTTTTTTTTCGATTTTGTATTTTTCTTAGATGCTTCTTTTTATGCAGAATTTTTCCATTTTTTCCCCTTTTTTTTAATATTTTTTTAAAATATTATTTTGTATTAACAGACAGAATTGCTCAGTAGCCCCCCCCCTGCCCAAGAGGACGTTTTGGTATTGCAGCTGAAAGCGCTGTATATGAGTATATCTGAG
>NC_137618.1:43947823-43955323 GCF_963280865.1 Gymnoscopelus braueri
GAGGTTTCTCGGTATCACGTGGTTAGCATAATATTACTTACGAGAGTCTATTCAGAGGATCAGAGAGAGAGAGAGAGAGAGAGAGAGAGAGAGAGACGGAAGCGAGGCGGGGCGGCAATTAAGGGGAGGGAGTGAGGGGTCTTCCCCGATTTCAGGAGCCCCCCTCCTCTCCTTCGCTGGCCTGCATTCCATCCATACTCCCTATCAGTGGTGGAAAGTAACTATAGTACATTTACCCCCAAGTACTGTACTTTAAAGTACAATATTTAGGTACTTTTACTTTACTTGAGTATTTTTCAAATGTTCTGTACTTTGTACTATACTCCACTAACATCACAATTTAAGCCCCTATTTTCTACTTGGCTATCTAAAAAGATCTGCCATTTCCCCCCAAAAAAATTACACATTTTGAAAGAAATGATGAAATGGTGCCATGTGCATTTACTCTTGGCACTTAAAATATAATTTTGATGGAAACACTTTTGTACTCTTAACTCAAGCCCCCCCCCGGCCCCTGCTTGGCCTGCATTCCAGCCATGCTCCCTCCTATCCTCTCTAACAACACGAACCCGGGAGGGTGGGGTGGTTGGCTCAGCTTAGCCTGGGAGATGAGGGCTATAGGCGGGCGGGGGAGGGGAGGATCGGGATGACCCATTGCTCGCCGTTTAGCCCACATAAGCTCCGCCCTTCATCTGCATGCTCAGTTGATGATGACCTACAGGAAGGAAAAAGCCTTCCCATCCCCCCCCCCCCCAGAGAGCGCCGTGTTGCCCGATGTAGTAGTACCATGACATGTCACAAGACTTTCACAACAAACCGCCAAAGCTTATGTAACCAATCCGCAGCAGCATCGCCCCGCCGGAATCGCCGCAGAGCACCGACGGACGAAAGTCTCCAGAGAGAGAGAGAGAGAGAGAGAGAGAGCGGCTGGTGACGCTACTACAGTTAACTCCCAGCATTCATGCATTATGTCCCGACTGCCACTTGAAGAGATATTACTAGCGCGTAGTGCACGGGTTTCAATGCGTGCAATCATGTCACTGTGTGGCGATGCACTGTGTTGGCAGGGAGATGCTAACTTCATTAATACTCAAGGTTGCTTCACAATTCATTATTTCAATATATGTTGGCTAATTTCCCTCTCTATTATTTTTTTAATTTTTTATTATGTTATCGTCTCTGTCGGGTGGAAACCTCAATTTCTAAAACTGTTACTTTTCAGGATCAAATAAAGAATAGCAAAAAGTAGCAGATCGACAAGCTTGTGGATCTGCTACTTTTTGATGCGTTTGTGTGACGCTGTAGTATGATCATAGGCATCATCATAAGTAGGACGTTAACTACGAAAAAACACAAAAATTAGGATATGGACTATGGAATTAAGCAACAGTAACAGTATATAGTAGCATGATGTTACACATTTGTAAACAGAGTGAATTAATTTGATTTGAATGATTGAATCCAGACTCACGCCAAGAGCATTTCCACCTCTAAGAAACATTAAAGTGATGCTTTGTTTTGGAGGTTGAATTACGGCTGGTTTAAACGTACAGTAGTTGTGTGGCAGTCGGAAATTAGCCGATCTACGAACTTGTAAGGGACAAGGGAGCTTGTGGATCGGCTATCTCTGGTTGTAAATCAGGCTTTGCATGGACAGTACAATGGCAACAGAAGTGTACACCTCTCTCTCTCTCTCTCTCTCTCTCTCTCTCTCTCTCTCTCTCTCTCTCTCTCTCTCTCTCTCTCTCTCTCTCTCTCTCTCTCTCTCTCTCTCTCTCTCTCTCTCTCTCTCTCCTCTCTCTCTCTCTCAACAATTACATGTGGCACAACAAAGCCGTGTCCTATTAGGAGCATAGCATTTTACATAATTCATTTTCTATATCCATATATCCATGGCATGAGTTGCATAACGTGTGTTGCTGTTGTACATGTACAAGTCCATTTTTGCCATCTAACTATTTATGGATACATTTTTAGCTCTATTTTACAATAGATATGTCTGCCTTATGGAAACTTGTGAACATTTCATTTCACCCTCTATAACCTCCCCCCCACCTCCATGTCAGTCATTCTGTCGTCATGGCTCACAAGTCGGGCATAAACCGTTGTGTTTTGGGGCGTTAAATCATTAGTTTACAAACCAAACTCCCAGGCTTTGTTAAGTTGACTGTTTACTGTTTAGGTGGGGGAAGATTTTCTTTTCATTAATTTAAGTAGCAATAAGACGATGTAGAAATGCTATGTTACAAGAAAGTCCTGTATTCAAAAAGGGCAAAAGTATTGGCATCAGAATATATTTAAAATACCAAAAATAAAAGTAGTCATCATGCAGAATAGTCAATTTTACAAGTTTTCAAAATGTGAAACTTACTTAAAAGAATATTCTAAAACAGCAGATCTACAACCTCACGACGCATTGTCAGCCTGTAGAAGTCTAAAATTAAGTTAGCTTAATAAGTTAATATATGTTTTGTAATAATAATAATCTAAAATCTTAAATGTAACTTGTAACTAAAAGTTTTCAAATAACTGTAGTGGAGTTAAAAAGTACAATATTTTGCCTCTGAAGTGTAGTGGAGTAAAATTATTGAAGTAAAGGTAAAAGTACCTAAAAAAGCACATGTATTGAGTAAATCGTCCAAGTCCAAAACTGTTACTTTTCAGGATTCAAATTCAAAAACAGTAAAAGTACTTTTGTTAAAGTAGGGCGTTAATTTATGAAAAAAAACATAACAAGTAAAAATATGGAGAGCAACGAAGTACGGTACTTATTACCTTCCACACTGCTGTCACCAGCAGTGGTCCATGCCAAGGTATGACTCCACGTTATTCCCCAAAGTCTGAATGTTCTAGCCTCTGTCTGCGGCCTCATGGTCAACAGTGGTGGAAGAAGTACCACAATATAACAATACTCTCTTACAAGTAAAAGTCCTGTATTCAAAATTGACAATGAATTGAGTAAAAGTACTGCATTGTGAGTGTTGTATATCGGCAATTTTTCCAATGGACACACTATAACATAGGGGCCTAATTGATTTATGTATGTTTTGTATTAATACTCTAAATCTGTAAGTAGGCCAACTACTCAAGCTGTCAAAGAATTGTGGTGGAGTAAAAAAAGTTAAATATTTGCCTCTGAGATGTTGTGGAGAAAAAGTAACAAGAAAATGGAAATACTCCAGTAAAGTAAAAGTACAGTACTTGAGTAAATGTACTTAGTTATACTTTCCACCACTGACGGTCAACACATTGGCCGGGAAAAAGAAAAAAAACAAACAAACCGTGGACCAGAATCCCACAGCAATCCAGAGGGATTATTCACCATAATCTCCATCCATATTTACAGTAAACTGCATTGCAAAGGGCTGCGGTAGCACCCCACAATAACAACTACTATGATATCATCTCGGGATTAATCAGACAAACCCTGATCTAGTTGCCGTCCGTCCTCCTACAGGTTACAACCATCAGGCATTGTAAGCAGCTTTGGCTGCTAAGCATCCCCGGTACATACAATATAGCTTTGTTGATGTACAGCATGATGTGTCACATCTCATTCTGAGAGCAATGTCACTCATGACAAGTCAACACTCAGACCACAGTAAAAAAAAAAGGTTTTGTAAAAAGTTTCATGTCTCTTATCGTTTGAGGGATATTTAACTGAAGGTTTGAATTAAGGGCAAGCCCGTCGTCTCGTGCTGTAGACTATATGTTTGAATATTATTTGAGCAAAGGGATGAGACTACTGCATTTGAAAAGGCTTATGTTGTCTCAAGCCATTTGCGCGCTGATGTGCCGTAGCAGAACTGTCACTCTTGGTTCAATAAAACCCTAAAGTCCAGTTTATAGACGACATACACAGGAATTACCGTTCACATGCGCAAGGCATCTTTATTGGCAAACAAGGGAGATTCCCTCTATACTATGTGAATAAAAGAACAGCAATTAATGATATTTAAAACAATACGACCTGATATATCACGAAGGCAAATCGCTCCACATCTAAGTCTGCATGAAAACAAGCGTTCGGTTGAGCGCCTGGAGAATTCTGAAGTTCTTATCTATTACATTCAGTATATCAACGCTGTGGCTATCAAGGCCTGTCTTCTGACTGCACTCTATAAAGTAAAGGTTGACGGCCCAAGGTTCCACAATGGACCATCAACCCCTACCTTGGGTACGAATTTAGTACCCACAACAACACAAGATTAAAATCTAAACAGTACTTTATAGAAAATCCATTAGCATAACTATTTCATGTTTAAAAAAATCAGGTCCCATTTTTCTCTTTTTGAGTCATGTGAGCCGAGGAAAAACCCTTTTCTTTGAAGGGGAAACTCTGAACTAGGCTGGGGCAGTCCCAAACCTACCATCTGGACATGAGCTCTTATTGGGGACAATTACATCATTTGATTCCATATCGCATTGCTAAACTTAGGGTCCCTCAGTGGGCATTCCCACTGAGTTTTCCTTTACAAGCAACTATTCTAACATGTGTAATATATATATATATAAAAACACCCCCCCCCAACTCATTCAGTGCCATTGCATGAGTGGCAGAGGTTCACTTCCAGCTGTGACCTGATGGACATGGAATTGTACTGTGTGCGCTACAAGTGAAACACCACAACATAAACCATCGTTCTGGACATGACGTAGAGGGCCAGCAATAGATACAAGCTGTGACGTGGTTGAGACTCACTTCTGATGACACCTACGGGGAACAGACACCAAGCCTTGGGGGAAGCTTGGGTTACTCAGACTTTGAATGTTTCAGAGACTTTACACTAGTTCACTACTATGCTATGGTCACGGACACATGACCTCTCGTCTCTTCAGCCAATGGAATATACGCAGCCGGGGTTGACCTCTTGCCCACTCTCTGTTGTTGTAGCCTCGACATGTGCAAATACATACATTTCTATCGATCTGGAGAGGACACAACACGATTTACGTTTATAGATACAATAGCAAGGGAGACACACACACCAGAGCTATTAGTGCTTGGTCGTATCGTTATCTAAAACATAATTCGTTCTGTTTTGAACTTACACAACAATATGACTAAAACAATTACAGAGGGATAACTTTAATAATGTAATAAGTGAGAAAAACAACCCTGTTGAGGGAGGTCCAATGGACTTAATTGACAAGTGACAAACTCTTGGAATTATTGCTAAATAGAATGCCACATTCAAACTATATTTTTTTCAAAGTAATCTAAGTATGCAAGGCCTGTTGTTTTTCAGTTTTTCTAAAGCTGAAACTATGAAGGCACATGTAACGACTAATTAAGTTATAAGTGTGAACATATTATATTTGTTCAAAACCAAAGACAATACATGTAGGGAAAAATTAAGGGAGGACATTAAGATGATTTTAGTGGCGAGCAGCTCTAATTTTTCCATATCGACACTGTGCAGTAGATGTCCTTTCTTATCAAGATGTTTACAGTTCAGCTGTTTCACCCAATTCAGTGGCTGTGTCAACAAGACAGGCACAGATGAACGAGACTGAAGTGCACAAGGGAACCTCGGAGTTGTGATAATAATTAAGTATAGGCGGTATTGAAATGAGAATTATTGCCTGGTTATAGCTAAAATAGGGCTTAAATAGAGTTAAGTGTTTTATGTTTTTATGTTACGTGAATAATAACATTATTTAAGCGAAGAGGTTTGCATTCCAACATTAGAAGTGATAGATTTTTTGGAGCGATAAATTGATCACACTGTGGCAGGGTGGACAGGGTGAACCATAGCAAGATAAGTTTATAGCATGAGGTTAGGGGGTAGGCTCCCCAATCCCTTGTGCTAAACAGGCGGCAGCGGGGTCGCAAGGCTCCCAGAGCACGTTAAAGACTAACTATAGTGCTGGGGAGAGACTGAAGGGCCCCCGTGTTCTGTCAAGGATGAATCAACATCCTAGCTGTGGAACCGTCTAGTCGGTGTGCCGACTGCCGCTCTCTCCTAGGGTTGGCAGCACATGGTGCGTGGATGACAGTCCACACCTAACCGGACGGGAGTGCGTTACTCACCGGTTACAGGCAAGGCGGGTGAAAACGGTTAATATTCTGGTTCCCGTAGCCAAGCGGGGCCAGGACAAGACCGTCGGTTTCCTGCCTGGGGCGCCAACCACGCCTACGGGTAAGGGATCGCTATCGACTGGGTCACCCGCCGGTCGGATCGCAAAAAGCATTAATTCCATGGCGTGCTCCCCGACAGGAGGCGGGTGTGGTCGCTGCGTTCGGCTCAATGTACAGTCAGGCCATCACAAGCTGAAAGCGACCGCCGGAGTGCTACAGTTACTAAGCGAGTGATGCTCCTGTGATCGGTGGGCTTTGAAAAGAAGACGCCGGGAAGCAGGAGACTTGAACTCTCTATCCAGGGTGACCTGGGTGTAGACCTCAAGTGGAAAGGGGTCTAGCCTGGGACTGCGCCCCGGTGGGGAGGTTCGAAAGACTTAAGTGAAACAATAGATATCATACCTACTGGGGACATTGAGGCCCTTACAAGATACCAAAATATCTTATATGCTTATCTAAATTTGTTACGTGAATTGAAAGGTAGTTGATTTCTGTTGCAGTTGAGTTAAGTGGTGTTGTCAAGAGACTCACGAGCACGTTGGGTGATGCCTAGCAGAACATTTATGACCACGGGGGTAGCTGCACGGTCCATGGCCTCAGAAGGGTGCACACTTCGGGGCTGTGCGCGTGTTGGCTCCTTTTGTGCTCTGGCTTGATTTGATTCACATACAGCGAAGTGAGGTGTTTGTGTGTGCTGCTCAAAATATCTCCCCCTTATGGTAATGGTCAGTGCGTTTGGTGTACATTATGAGAACATGCCGGGTTTTGGGTGCAGAGTGGATGTCAAGTGATTTCATACATTGCTGACATTTGCTTTACAGTTTATTGCCAGTTGCGGTGGACTGACTGAAACCTACACTATCTTCAAAAGAATGCATACTTTACATCATCGATTTTGGTGCTAGATGTATCCAATTACCTTGCTCATCATTGACCTACAGTAACGTTTATTTCAATTACCATGTGACCACTGATTGACCAAGGTGTGATTAAGGTTGTGTATGCTGTCGTTAACCTTCCATTTCTCTAAAACAGGTCGACTGCTTGCAGGAGAGACGTATACAATTTTGCTGAGGTTAGGGGGTAGGCTCCCCAATCCTTGGCAAAAACAGGCGGCAGCGGGGTCGCAAGGCTCCCAGAGCACGTTAAAGACGTATCTATAGTGCTGGGGAGAGACTGAAGGGCCCCCGTGTTCTGTCAAGGATGAATCAACATCCTAGCTGTGTCTCCGTCTAGTCGGTGTGCCGACTGCCGCTCTCTCCTAGGGTTGGCAGCACATGGTGCGTGGATGACAGTCCACACCTAACCGGACGGGAGCGCGTGACTCACCGGTTACAGGCAAGGCGGGTGAAAATGGTTAATATTCTGGTTCCCGTAGCCAAGCGGGGCCAGGACAAGACCGTCGGTTTCCTGCCTGG
>NC_137618.1:43960323-44017823 GCF_963280865.1 Gymnoscopelus braueri
CCCAAAAGAAGCGGCTAGGCTACATGAGCACTTTAAACCTAGCCCTACTATATACATTGGCTTTTTGAAAATAGCCAATCTACAAGCTCACAAAGTGTCGCATTTGCAACACGTTGTGAGCTCGTAGATCAGCTATTTTCAAAAAGATCTTGAATAGAAAAAGCAAAATATTTTGAATATGTTTGAAAAACTATTTACAGATGGGGGTCTGCGGAGAAATATATTTAAACAAATGGAATCAAGCCCAAATAACTACTGTACACTTTAAAAACAAGCCCAAAAACCCTCAACCAACAATATTTACAGAAAAACAAGCCCATAAGTCGCTTAGAATAAGCAGACACGGCAACACTGGTCTAGACCCGGCTTTGCTTTCTGCACTTGGAAGTCTTGTCTGCACATCCTTTTCCACTGGTTGACGAAATGTGGCGTGAAGGAAGGGCGTCAGGGAAAACCCGTCCCGCACCCAGAGACACCGAGGAGATGGAGTGTTGTGACATTCTCATAACGGCTGCAGCAACAACTGAGGGCCTTTATACCCAGTGGTGGAAAAAGTACTCGCATGTTTTACTTAAGTACTGTAAAAGTATCAATACTGCAATGTAGAAATACTCTGTTACAAGTAAAAGGCCTGTATTCAAAATGTTACTTGAGTAAAAGTACAAAAGTATTGGCATAAAAATGTAAAGTACCAAAAGTAAAAGTACTAACATGCTTGAAAATAGCAGATCTACAAGCTCACTGCAACGCGTTGTGAGCAGATCGGCTATTTTCAAATAGCCTATGTATAACATAGGGCTAAAGTGGTTAATATGTTTAATAATATCATAATTTATATCTGAAAAGTAACTAGTAACTAAAGTTGTCAAATAATTGTAGTGGAGTAAAAGTACTATATTTACCTCTGAGATGTAGTGGAGTAAAAGTACTGAAAATCGGAAATACTCAAGTAAAGTAAAAATAAGTCAAATTTGTACTTAAGTACTTGAGTAAATGTACTTAGTTACTTTACACCTCCCACTTGAGCCCCTGGCATCCATCCCTACTCTGGGGGAAAACCTTCGACAGGATTAGCAGATACAAGCTCACAATGCATTGATTTGGTGTAGAGTGAAAAATACCAAGTACAGCAAGTGCAAGAACACGGTCTAAGGCTGTGTGTGACATTTGATGACAAACGCACCACCAACAGCAGTGTGTTCATCCAGTGCTGTTGTACAAGTCATGCGGTACAAGCGCTCACTTCACTTCCACTGGAGCAGGGGATGCTCAACTGGGTGCACGACGACGACCAGAACTTGTCAGTTGACATCAACTCAGGACACCATTCACTATACTCTATTCCAGTGGTTCTTAAAGTGGGGTCCAGGGACCCCCAGGGGTCCTTGAGGGGGGTTAATGAATAAATAATGACATAATTGGTCGCCACTCCTTGTCACTGTATATTTGCACGTACGTGAATTTTGTCCTCTGCATTTTATCCATCCTATAACTACTAGGAGCAGTGAGCTCGGCACTCGGGGAGCAGTTAGGGGTTAAGTGTTAGTGGTTCCAGGGGGTCCCCAGCTACATTATTGATAGTTAGGAACCAAATGGACCCTTCCAGATGTGTAACTCCGACAGTGTACAATTATGTACACTTTCAGAGTTATGGGGTCCACCAGCTAAATTATTATTAATAATTAGAAACCAAATGTACCCTTATCTGTCAGTAACTCAGAGAGCAAATGGAACCAAATGGACCCGTTGGGGAATTGGTTCTCAAAGAGGGGTCCTTGGGGGGGGGGGGGGGGGGGTTCCAGGGGGTCCCCAGGAAAAGTAGTTAATATAGCATCACAATTATTGTATCCATTAAAATGTTGGCTAATCAAAAATAGCAGATGTACAAGCTCACAGCGCGTCACTTCGTGCCGCGCAGCGAGCTTGCACATCTGCTATTTTTGAATAATTTTTAGAAATATCAAAAATGTTTGGGAAATTTTTATATTTTTTTTACACAAATCTTCTCTACTGGGGGTCCCTGGCACAAACTCTTTTCAGATGGGGGGTCCACGGCCAAATACATATCAATTTGGGGATCCTTGACATGAAAAAGAACCACTCCGTTAGGGTCCATTTGGTTCCATTTGTACACTCTTCCATTTGTTATGGGGGTCCGTGGCCTAGCACATGCCAAACTGGGGGTCATTGAAATAAAATTAAAAAAAACATTGGAGAACCACTGCTCCATTCAAAGCTGTTGCCCACACAAACCAGTCATATAACATTGTGAATCATGTTCAGGTCCCAACCACAACTGATTAAAAAGAAACACAAGAATATTTTTTTTACCAGTGAAGAAGTTCTTGGCTCGCAGGTAGCTGACACTAAGGCGGAGGATGGACAGTTTATCCAGGCTGGAGGTCACCTCTTCAGGGAAGGGCAACAGACTGGCCAGTCTCTCCAGCTCTCCGTTTAGTCGGTCTCTGTGTCGCTTGGACGGGTTGGACTTGGTCACCTCGACCGGTGGCTGCTTCACCCTGGGAAAGGTTGAGGAGGAGGGGGGGGGGGGGTATGGTCAAATATTGGCCAAATCATTTTCACAATATTTATCTGTGGAACCGAGTCAAACTAAATGTAATGCCTCAAGTCCTACAATTCCAAGTGCTTGTCAGGGTGTGGGGGGGGGGGGGGTCCCCAATTCAAATATGACTATTTTGGGGGGTCGTGGTCTGAAAGGTTTGCTCTACACCATGGGCCTACGGAGGAGCGCTATAATGAAGCGACATAAGATCCGATAAACTCAAATAAATATTATTCCGGGATGTCAGATATTCCGGTGGCTTATTAAAGGAGCTCTTTGCCCGTTTTCAACCATATCTTCATAAAATATAATTGGTCCTCACTCCTCACTAATGCCCATAACAATGTGTAATCCCAATAAGAATATATACAACTTCAGTTTTAATAAGTATCCAATTAAATTAAGATGACCAACACAAAGGTATTCATTTTGTCTCAATTTGAGAGAAACACAAAAAGGCCTTAAATTTTCTTCCCCTCTTCTTCTCCCCCCCCACCCCCATGTCCAAATAGCTGCATGTATGTAGGCCTATACTGGATATTCAGGGAGTAGTTTGTTATATTGTAGTTGTCACTAATTTGTTTTAAATATATGTATTTTTAAAAGAAAAAAAAGTATATATATATATATATATATATGGCCATTGTCTTCAGGAAACACATAGGGGTGTGTGTGTGTGTGTGTGTGTGTGTGTGTGTGTGTGTGTGTGTGTGTGTGTGTGTGTGTGTGTGTGTGTGTGTGTGTGTGTGTGTGTGTGTGTGTGTGTGTGTGTGTGTGTGTGTGTGTGTGTGTGTGTGTGTGTGTGTGTGTGTGTGTGTGTGTGTGTGTGACACACTGGAAAGAAGCAACACAAAAGCAGAGTAAACTAGAATGCTATCTGGCCCTAAACAGAGAATACGCAGTGGCAGAATACCTGAGCACCGTGACTGACCCAAAACAAAGAAAAATCTTAACTAGGTACAGACTCAGTGAGCACAGTCTTGCGATCGAGAAAGGTCGTCACAGGCAGACCTGTATCCCGAGAGAAGACAGACTATGCACCCACTGCACACAAAATGAAGTGGAAACCGAGCTACACTTCCTAACCGTCTGTCCATTGTACCAAGACATCAGAGACACATACTTCCCACAGATTACAACCACACACGGAGATTTTGAAAACATGACCAATGACAAAAAACTCCCATATCTGCTGGGCGAAGTACAACAATGTGCAAACACAGCAGCAAGATTCGTGAGTTGCTGTGATAGGAAAAGGATATCAAACGGAACACAACCACCCTAAAGACTAATCATTGGGTATATTCCGGCACTATACCTGCACCCAGTGATCTTGGTACATAGAAATTGATCTATTGAAGATTCTGACTTTCAAATGTACATATTTTTTGTTTTGATTGTATTGCTGTATTGTTGTATTATGCTTTCTGCTTTGGCAATGTAAACGTATGTTTTCTCATGCCAATAAAGCCCATTGAATTGAATTGTGTGTGTGTGTGTGTGTGTGTGTGTGTGTGTGTGTGTGTGTGTGTGTGTGTGTGTGTGTGTGTGTGTGTGTGTGTGTGTGTGTGTGTGTGTGTGTGTGTGTGTGTGTGTGTGTGTGTGTGTGTGTGTGTGTGCGCGCGCATGCGATAAATCTTAAAATAAACCAATGAAGAGTAAACCCTGGGACCCTATAAAGATAATAAAATAAATAAGACAAATTAAAAACAGAACATGTATTTGTTGCAAAATACAGGCCTACATACTATAATGCAGAAAATGGCTTCAATTAGTTAATCATGAATTAGTTAACTACTTATTAAGTCACTCATGTATTACAAAATAATTGCAATAATGTTCTCAGCATGAATTGACACTGTGGCCCATATTCTGCATTGTATTTGTTTAAAGGCATTAAATGAATGACGATAAAGCCATTTTTAGGCCTGAGGATAATTATGCAATTATTCATTGCTTTCTTGGATTATTGGTGGATTACTCTTCCTAAATTATAACACATTATATGTTATATGGCAAATTGGGCGCAAATTGGTAAATGAAAGCAAAGCTGCCCAATGCACCAGTTCCTAGCAAACTGCACATAAGTATATCCTATACTTCACATATTTGAAAATGGCAGATCTATACAAGCTCACAAGCATCATAATGTGATGACACAACAAGCTTGTAGATCTGCTATTTCAGTTTTTTTTTTAATAATCTATAAATATTGTGGGAAACTATTTTTTATAAAAATGAAATAACCAATATTCTCTTACCAACCAAATGTGAAATTTCAGATTTCTGCGTTGGCTTTTCAAAAAATAGCAGATCTACAAGCTCACAGCACGTCACTTTTTGAACATTTTTTTAAAAATATTGAAAGTGTGAGAACCACTGATTTTAGAAGGCATTTGTAGAATCGGCCTCAGATCTATGCTATTTTCAAATTTATATAAATATTCTTCTTTTCCACAATATTTCTATAAATCTGAAAATAGCATAGATCTGGTGTTTTTTTTGTTAGTTTTTTTGATGGGGGTCCATGGCCAAATAGCCTACATATAAATGTGTGGGTCCTTTGAGGACCCTGAATGGTTACAGGAATGATCAAAACAGCAGCAGTCAGATGAGGTGAGTTGAGGAAAGTGTCCCCTTGCATCAGCCTCAAAGATAAAGGGCGTGTTGACAGAAAATAGCTGCAGCACCAATGCAGAGATTTTGAGGTCAAGCCAACCAACAGTTACACACTGATTTATCATCTAAAAATGTTCCATCAATTTAAGTTGGCTATATTATTATTATTCCAGTTCATCTATAAACGCACATAAGGCCTATACAGTGGGCAAAAATTATATATGTAGCCTTTGCTGTGATTTGATATTCAAATTATATCAAAATGTATCTATAACATCTATATTCATCTATAACATCTAATATAACATATTCATCTACAACATATTCATCTATAACATTAACATAACATTCATCTAAATATAACATCTAAAACATATTCATCTATAAGATTAACATAACATTCATCTATAACATCTATAACATATTAATCTATAACATTAACATAACATTCATCTATAACATCTATATTAATCTATAACACACATAGGCCTATGCAGTGCACAAATATTATGTAGCCTTAGTTGTGATTTTGTATTCAAATGATATGAAAATGCAAGCCCTGCTGCAGGCCTATAGGCCTATTAGGCTTTTTAAAATAAAGATGATTTGACTGCAAGGTTATAGAGCAAATAGGCCTACAAAGATCTAAATGTAATAGACTTAAGTTATAGATTTATGGAGATAAAAAAAACGTTGTTTTCGAGTTTTTAAACTAATTCAGAGGAGGGTAACAAACAGGATGATGGTGCACTGTGTCTGCGTCACTTTATACAGGCCTTATAAGTCCCAGAATGAACTTATTATAGGCCTGTACACACAATTATAACGTTAATTCATAAAGACATACAGATGATAACCCAATCAATCAAATGTGATCACACTAATTGCCACGGGAAGTGATTAGAGAGTAGCCTACAATTATAAACATGTTTCGTTGTATCTTCGGTTGACTCTTTTATAAAGAGGACCGACCTACCTTAAAAAAAAAGAAAGAAATAGTTACACTGGACATGTTTTAAATGTTTTGTTTCGGTTCCTTAGATGTTTTTAGTGGTGATGATTCTTTTCTATGCATTTCCTTATTGTAGCACTTAGAGATTTACACAAATGTAAAATGCATTATAAATAAAAATCCATTATTACTTACGCTCTCTGAACTGGTTTTCTCCTTTTCCGACCTGCATACATGACTGTAACTCTCTGTCTCTCCCTTTATATAATATAATATATATTATATAAGCCTCCAAATGAATCCTCCAACCGAACAGTCTTGTCCGCTGACAGCAGTCTACTGTCTCCTCCAAGAAAATGTTCTTACACTGAATCCTCTAGAGGAAGAACCATAACTATAAATGCATTAAAATAAAAATAAACAGATACAACTTGCTTTGACCTTCTTTTCTTTTTTAGCTGTGATGATAATAAAGCTTGTGCGTAAAATAGAACTGTGGTTCCCAAGTGAAGCTGCAGGTCAGGCTGCAAAGTCCAGACTTCAGATCCGTGGAAAAAAAATGATAATTGACAGATTTATGTCTTTAATCACAAGGAAAAAACGACCAACTTATAGTTGATGGTAAATGATTATTATCAGTTATTATTATCTCCATCCAGTAGATCTTCACATGCAGTGCGCGTGCACCGTTGTGTGCGTCGGAGGAGAAGAACCTGCAGCTTTTTGACCAGAAACACCACGCACCATCTCGATCCTGCGTTTTAACGGATCATTCCGACGATCATTAATTCATAGATTAATTAATAGACGAAGCTAATTGATTTTCGTCATGTTTAAAACGGGATATTATGTCCAATTAAAGCCTCATCATCATCATCATCGTCATCTTCTTCATCATCAGGTCGTCCGGGGTAGTCCGTCGGCGAGAGCGCGCATTCCATTGGCGGGCACGCGCTGCAGGGTCCGACGACCGACACAGATTTGGAGACGGGCGCGCGCAAAAGGGGCATGAGTCTACACTACAGCCAGCGTTGCCATGTCTGCTTATTATAAGCGACTTTGTGCTTGTGTTTCTGTAAAGTAAATATTGGTATAGTTGCGTTTTTTTGGTCATGTTTGAGGTTTCTAAAGTGTAGTTGTTTATTTGGGCTCGTTTCCTAAATGTTGTTTAAACCAGTGGTTCTCAAACATTTTCAAGTCAAGGACACCCAAATGAATATGTAATTGTCTGCGGACCTCCATCTGAAAATATTTTAAGCCAGGGAGTGGGACACATTTATGTTGTTAAAAATGTTCATCATATTATTTTCAAATAGTATATATGTAGGCCTATGTGTATATGTATATTGTTTGAAGGGCGAAGGGCGAAAATGTCGATGAATTGATTGAATACATGGAAACAAGCCATAGTGCTTTCTTGAGTTTAAAATCCTCTTAGACCTTGTATTGAACTGTAGGCTACTTCCCTGTGCTTGTCTTTGCAAACTGTTAAAGTTGTACAATGCAGAATCCCAAATAACGATTTTTAGCAACCTCTGCTGGTCACTACCGTCACTGCATACAATTTCCGTAATCCTCGATTACCCAGAATTCCATTCGTTTTCACCGGAAGCCGGAAGCGTTTCAAAAAGCGATCTTTTAATTGTTTTATACTATCTACGGATCGTTTCTCTTAGCCAGTGGAGCATTAGTTACCATGAGCTGTGCTTTCTTTTTCTGTTCTTTTTCGATCTTCCAATCCTACATTCTCTTAACATCAGCGTGAGGTTCCTTTTTGCTATTACCGCGGTAGTTCCTGGCCAAACAGGAAACCGTTGCGGTAGTTCCTGGGGACGTCGGCCACGACGTCATGACGTTGGCCAGGAACGTCATTTTCCCGGGAAAGTCCCCCCCTTCACCGTTCAATAGAAAATATATAAATAAAAGGCTTCCGGGGGTGAAATTCATGGAGTGGGTGTTGTGAAACTTTTGCCACTGACAAAAGATATACAATTTAACTTTAGTTTTGTTGAAAACGTTACCTAGTATTACTTTAATAAAGTATTCAATCAGTCAGTCAGTCAGTCAGTCAGTCAGTCAGTCAGTCAGTCAATCAATCAATAAAAAAAAAGGGCTGGCTTCTTTCGGACTTGTTTTCATAGACCTGGTTGCTTGTTTCTCTCGCAAAACCTGGCAACACTGTGTACATCCCATGGTCCGGAGGGAGGACGGGTGTGTGCTCTCCTGTGATTGGTTTAGCTGTGTTTCCAATGGCAATGTCAAGGACCCCCCCCTAAATTGATATGTAGCCTATTTTGTGGAGTCCACAGCCAAAATCTGATTCTACAACACATATTTATATAGCTATTTTCAAATGGCTACAAGATAAGTATATTTAAACTGTCCCTCCTTTTGCTGGGGACCCCCTGAAACCCCTCAAGGACCTCCCAAAACGTTTTAGCTTGAGACCCAAAAGAAATTTGATGTCTCTTCGGGACCCAAACTATAGTGAAAATAGCAACACGTCGCTATATGTTGCGGCGTGTTGTGAGCTTGTAGATCGACATTGTCATATTGCAATTTTTTATCTGTGTGGAGACTACCAAAAATTAAAAGGGTATTTATAGTACTCGTGACCCGTAAAAATTGCTCCGCGACCCACATATGGGTCCCGACCCACTGTTTGGGAACGCTGTCAGCCTATCACTCGTCAAAGAAAGCCATGGGTTTGTTTGCCTGACAAACACAACTAGCCAATCACGACGCGCCGGGGCAAACCCCATGTCAGTCTCCATGCAACGGAGCAGGAGGAGCAGGCTGGGGGTGGGGGAGTCTGGGCAGGCCGGGCGGTTGGGAGGGGGCATGTGAGAAAATCTCCTGGAAACACGGGCAGAGCGCGCCCGCGCGCCCCCGCCGCCCTCCTTCTGACCAATCAGCGTCCAGATGATGAGGGAGCGAGCAGCAAGTAGCGGTTTATGTTGAGCCTAAGTGGCCTTGCTCTCTATGTGGGTCAGAGGTTAGTCTTTTCAATAATGGAACCTGTCCTGCTCAAATCATTTAGCTGCTAAATTTTAGCACATCGTCACGGGGGGCCTGACATTTTTACCTGGAGTGGCCTCATTTTTTATTTCATTTGTTTTACTTTGCCGTTGCCGTTGCAATTCCTTAGGCGTAGCAATGTCCTTAGAGCTATTAGTGCAGTAGTTCTCAAACGAGGATCTTCATGTCAAGGACCCCCCCCCCCCCACACACACACACATTGATATCTGTATTTGACTGCAGACCCGCCCCCCCCCCCCCCCCCCCATTTGAAAAAGATTGAGTACCATGTGCCCCAATAACAGATTTCATGACAGATTTAGTGCGAGGTGAGCTTTTAGATCTGCTATTTTCTGAATAGCCAAAAATATAAAACAGAGAGCTTATAAGTGTTTAAACTGTTCCTCATTTTAGCCGGGGGACCCCCTGGATCCCCCCTCAAGAACCCCTGGGGGTCCCCGGGCCCCACTTTGAGAACCACTGACTGGTACAGTATAGTGTGACGAGGTGATGCATCATAACATTTGACTGATAATAATATATCGTCTCTGTCGGGTGGAAACCTCATAATGTCCAAAAATGTTACTTTTCAGGATTCAAATTCAAACATATAGTCCATGGGCCCAGGCCAGAAGTTTCACTAATCAGGGACACTCAAGGTGGCAAACTCTAGTTTGGTATTTTGAAAAGGTCTATATATCTAGATAATATTTCAACATGATAGCCCTTCCCTTAGTCCCAGTTATCAGCCTTCAATGACACCAACCATAGTTCCAAAGAATGAAAAAATTATCTAACTTTTTTGAATAGAACATGTCATACAGAGGGGAAAAAAACATTATTCAATCTCTTTCATTCACTTATTTAACCACATGAACCCTAGCATGCCTATTCTGGGGCGAAAATTCAGCAAATGGCATGTCTACAATCTCACAACACCTCAGGCCAAGGAAACACCTTTGCCCTGCATTTTTCACATATGCCTTTTAGAGCGCCACCAGGAGGCTGAGTTTTGTAAAACATTTTCTTTGCTCTTACTCCTTCAGATTCTGTCCAAAAATCACGCAAATCGGTACACAGTATGTATGTATGTATATATATATACAGGTGTGTAATGCAGGTGTGTAAATGCAGCCTAACACTTACAGCATGATATTTTGGATTGAACATAATTTGTAATATACACATTTTACAGCTGGGTCATCTTGCACAAATACATGAATTACCTATTACCATTTGAGCATTGAGCGCATGCAGCGTGCGTAATGGTTTCTCAATAATCTGTTGCGTTTGAACACATTTCCTTCAGAATAACAAACAATCAAAGGGTAGCCTACTGTACAGGAATGCCGATCTACAAGCTCACAATGCGACACGAAGCGACGCATTGTGAGCTTGTAGATCGGCTTGTAGATCGAGCTTGTAGATCGGCTATTTTCAAATGGCCGAAATATATATAGGGTTGAAGTGGTTACTGTATGTTTTGTAATAATAATCAAAATCTACAAAGTAACTAGTAACTAAAGTTTTCAAAAAAATATTTTAGGAGTCCTGTTGTGACTGTTGTATTGGGGAAACATTTTGTTGACATGATGGTATGTTGTATGTACGGAATAGAAAAGCACTGGACTGGATGTAGAACTTTTGTGTGACTGTTGGTATATTGAATAATGATTTTCGGTGATTACTTTGCCAATGTGAAAAGGAATAATGCTTTAACTGTTGAATTCATATGGATTGCTCCTGTGACATACTGTACAGTAAGTGAGTGTTGTAGTGACTACTACTGTAGGCCTACAGTGTGTGGTATATGTTTGTATTTTTTGTTTTTTGAAAAGTTAATACGTGTAACTGAAGTTATATATCAGATTTAGTTTTCTGTCTCTAAGCCAAATGAAGCGTAGTATACCTGTGAGATGTGAGTGGGATTGAAATATTTATAAGACTATGGTACCCCCGCTGCGTGGGGAAGAAGGTGTTAGGACGTGTGGAGCCCCGAGGGGAGACAGTGGCCAATGATAACGCAGGAAAAAAAGGTCAATTTGACCAAAAGTCCATCTGTGTGGTAAGTGGACTTTATGCCGTCACACAAGTGTCATGGTCTTCATCAGGAAGTGATCGGGTTCAGTTCTCGTGCTTTATATAATAATATGTATATTAACTTTTTATCCTCTCTTAGATCATGTCATGCCCCAGAGAAGTGTGCATAGCTAAATATCCCAAGGCACAACACACACACATGACGTCGTAGACACCGATCCCGTGGGTGCTCCTCGTCATAAACACACACCTGCCAAAGTTTGCAGGATTGGTTAGTTTTGAACAAAATGCCTCAAATCCTGAACGCAGCATGCGATTTCCATTACATTTTCCGCATAGATTCCCACTTTGCCAAGGAAGAAATTCCCTCCTTTTCACATTGGCCTGTTATAGCGCTACCAGGAGGCCATAATAACCTACCTGACCTGGCGGAGACTTGAGCTCCGAGGAGCACTTTTTCTAGTTTGATTTTGTGTTATGATTTTATTTGTATTTCATTTTGTAGGTCTATAACACTCTTATTTGCTCATTTCCAAATTAA
The DNA here is from genome assembly GCF_963280865.1 of Gymnoscopelus braueri. Lineage (NCBI taxonomy): Eukaryota > Metazoa > Chordata > Actinopteri > Myctophiformes > Myctophidae > Gymnoscopelus > Gymnoscopelus braueri. Next base: position 43,972,057 of record NC_137618.1, read on the forward strand.
AATAAAAGTTAAAGGGGATATTTATAATTGTTATATGTCTCATGTGTATGTCTTTTGTTATAAATAAAACAAATCATTATTGAAAAAAAATACAATGAAAGTGATTGTGAAGAACACAATTATTGAGTAACTGAGTTATTGAAAAATGACATTGACTTTGATATTTCAATGACAAGATGCTCCTTAATGGTCAAAAACAATATCAGAAAGGAATTATAAATGTCAGAATTAGTTGAATTAGTCTTATTGCACCTGTTTTTAGTCCTAACAATGGCCAAGTTATGGCCAAGGACCTTTCAAGGTCAACATCACCCAAAGTGGTCATAACAATATCAGAAATGAATTCCCCACCCCACAATTAGTCAAAATGGAGGTATTGCATGTGTATATACACTCAGAAACAAAGAAGTTGGATTTTCATCATAGCCGATGGCAGCCATATTTGATTTGGCCATTGCGCCATTCGTGGCACTATGGTGGACGAGCACCTCTGTGATGTGTCCCTGACTTCTGGTCTGGCAAAGATTGCAGATCGACAAGCTCAAAACACGCCAAGTGGGGTGTTAATTTAGGACAGCAACGATAAGTGGATCAGATGATTAATAATTTCAAGCAGTTCCTATAGGTGTCTTGCTGCACATTGACAGCACATTAAAAAGAGTAGGGTACAAAACATTGCCGTGAACACTGCTGGCCCGCTCCAATGTTCAATGCCAGGCCTCTCATCTGACTCATTCACCCACTACTAGTGTTTTACCTATAGACAAAGAGAGATATCTGCAGCCATGTATTACAAATAGAGTAGGCCCCCTGTGGTGCTGCCCTGTTGATGCAGAGAGAGAGAGAGCGAGAGAGAGAGAGAGACAGCGAGATAGAGAGACAGAGAGACACAGAAACACACACAACAACATAGCCTACTGCTTGGTTTAATCATTTCTATCCTTGGCCATTGGATACTTTGACCAGACACACACACATGCACGCGCGCGCGCACGCACACACACACGCACGCACGCACGCACGCACGCACGCACGCACGCACGCACGCACGCACGCACGCACGCACGCACGCACGCACGCACGCACGCACGCACGCACGCACGCACGCACGCACGCACACGCACATGCACGCACACGGCAAAACTTGACTGTAGCTGCTGGCAGAGAACAGAAAAACACAATCAATGTCACCATCGTACCCCTGGACTTTGAAGAGAGTGAGCGGTGATCAGCTACAAATGGATGGCAGAACTCCCAGGATGCAATGCGATGCGTCGATCAGCTTGTAGTGTACGGGTGCGCGCTTGTATTACTTGTGCGAGGGCCAAATTATGTCCCTTCCAGTATAAGTAAGTAGAATTTGAGAAATCATTTAGATATAGTGAGGACAATGTTCCACAACGTTTCGGCCTTCACCCGATGAAGGCCAACGGTGGTCGAAACGTCCTGTACCCCTCTGGAATGTCCACGAAACACTGATGAGCAAAGCTGTTGTGCAGTGGTTTTCAACCAGTGGTCAGGGGACCACCAGTGGTCCTTGAGGGAGTACCAGGGGGTCCCCAGCAAAATTAGTTAACATAGCGTCACAATCGTTTTAACCACTCAGCTTGGGCTATTCAAAAATAGCAGATATACAAGCTCATAGCGCGGCACCGAGCTATGAGCTTGTAGATCTGCAATTTTTTTTTTATCTTGAAAATGTGTGCATATCTTTTGAATATGTATATATTTTTTAACATTTGTCAAATCTTTGCTTCTGGGGGTCCCTGGAACAAAACATTTTCAGATGGGGGTCCGCGGCCAAATGTATATCAATTTAGGGGTCCTTGGCATGAAAAAGGTTGAAAACCGCTGCTGTAGTGCATTACAGATTTAGAGGTCAGGTTTAGAGGACAGAGTTATGCCTGATTTATCAGTTGCGTGCAGCAGGTGTTGCGCACCAGAAATAGCTTGTAGATCGTCTTTTTCCGGGTTTAGTTTTAGGGTTAAAAACTAAAGAAGTAAAAAAAAAAAAAAAAAAGGGAAAGCAATGGCATTCACAAAATCGACATCCTAAAATGTTGATGTCCTCACAAGTATAGTAGCCAAAGTAATACAAACGTGTGTGTGTGTGTGTGTGTGTGTGTGTGTGTGTGTGTGTGTGTGTGTGTGTGTGTGTGTGTGTGTGTGTGTGTGTGTGTGTGTGTGTGTGTGTGTGTGTGTGTGTGTGTGTGTGTGTGTGTGTGTGTGTGTGTGTGTGTCGGGGATAAGAGAGGTTCTGTGTTTGTGTAGACACGGTGGGTCCCAGTGGATGGAGGCCATCGCAGCTGTGAATGTGTTTTTCATGCTCTCTGCTCCGCCAGGACAAGAAGGAAGCAAAGCTGTGCTCTTTGCTGCTCCGCTCCGCCAGTCAAGGTTGTGACTGACTGTCAGTGTTGCCAGATTTTGCAAGAAATGTTGAGGAAAAAAGTGGAACAGATGGACTATTTTTTTAACGTTTAACAACACAAATCTTGTATGGATGGGGGGGGGGGGGGGGGAGCAATTACACTTTAGAAGCAAGCCCAAATAAGCAACTACACTTTAAAAACAAGCCCCCAAAAACGCTACCAATATTTACTTTACAGAAAAACAAGCCCTAAGTTGCTTCTATATAAGCAGACGTGGCAACACTGCTGACTGTCCTACTGGGCCTTGAATGGATTGGAGGAGAAACCAGTGCACTACCACTCACACTGTTGTGACTGCCATACGGTGGGGTGGTGGGAGGCAACCAGTGCACTCTCCCATTCACACTTTGATGTCTCACATCCAGTGTGTGTCTTCTAAAAGGGGATATCCTCAACGGGACGGGTTGGGCAGTGTGGTGATGGAACTCAAATTAAACGTTGACCTGAAATGATGGGCCACTACACACAGTGAAATCCTGAGTGTGTGTAGCTGTAGCCGATCTGCAAGATCAAAACGCGTCGCAATGCGGCACAATGTGAGCTTTAACTCGAGTACAAATTGTACTGAGAAACTTGCAGTTGAGTATATTATTTGACCAGGTCCAGGAGTGTCTTCTAGTGGTTCTCAAAGTGGGGTCTGGGGACCCACAGGGGTCCTTTGGGGGGTTCCAGGGGTCCCCAGCAAAACTCGTTAATGTAGCATCACAATCATTTTAACCACTTTATCCATTTATGCGTTGGCTATTTTTTTGTGTGAAAAAATATCAAAAATGTTTGGAAGATTTTGAATAATCTTTTACACAATTCTTCTCTTCTGGGGGTCCCTGGCACAAAATCTTTTCAGATGTGGGTCCGCGGCCAGATATATATCAACTCGGGGGTCCTTAATTGGCATGAAAACGTTTGAGAACCACCGGTCGATAATATACTTTGACTCAAGTAGTGGGGGCCGAGTAGACTTTGTCCACCACCGAGTGTGTAAGAGGGGATAAGCAAAAAAAACCAAACAGGGAAATCCAATCTCACAATCAGCTGTACATAATATCACGCTTGCACGCGATCTCTTTGTTTGCCAACCATAGAGCAGCCTGTGTCTTTTGCAGTGGCTTTTTGGCTTACTTTGGAAACAATTCAAGAGAAAGAAGCAAAAGAGAGAGAGAAAAAAAAGAAACATTTCTGTGAGTTGTGGTTTTGCAAGTGATCATTTAAACTGTGGCTTGGGTCCCAATTCAGTTTCGGGGGGAGGGAAAAAAAAGAAGCGAAGGATGTAATTTCATAACCGGGTTTAAAGAAAAATACAGCACTAATATCTTTAGCAAATGTCCCTTCTGCAGAAACGGCATTCCAAATATCTCAACTTACAAGAATATAATTATATGTGGCCGTGCATACATGTGCCTCTTAATCAAGGCTCCGAGCAGTTTTTATAATCTCCTGGAAAAGTAACAAACTCCTCGCTGTTATGGGAAATCAGGTTTGAAAGGTTGACATTGTGCAGTCATAAATTAGCTCCCGAGAAATCAGACAGGCCAATACTAGCTCTTACCGACACGTGGAAGCGCGCACGTACGCGTACGCGTGCACTCACACGTTCGTGTGCATGCACTCGCGTGCACAAACGCACGTGGGCGCACACACACACACACACACACACAGACAGACAGACAGACAGACAGACAGACAGACAGACAGACAGACAGACAGACAGACACGTGTCTTTTGTAAAGACGATTATTTCTACTCCGGGATCTATGTAGGGTCGTTATATTATGTTACCTGCTGAGATTTAAGACTTGACTTGATTTATTTGACATAAACAAAAATACATTATGTGGTTATACTCTGCAAGAAAGACAGTACATAGGCTCTTCCTTGACTGATGACGCAATAAAGTTGAAAGATATCTGGTTTCCAGGGGTGGAAGAAAGATCTACATCTGCAAAGTAACTTGCAACTAAAGTTTTCAAATAGTTGTGGTGGAGTAAAAAGTACAATAATTTTACCTCTTTGAGATGTAGTGCAGTAGAAGTGTGAAGTATTGAGAAATTGAAATACTCAAGTCAAGTGAAGTAAAAGTACCTCAAAGTGTACTTATGAGTACAGTAGTTGAGTAGATGTAGGTAGTTGGTAGTTTCCATTGTGTTCTGCTGCAGATCAACAACAGGGGGATTAGCTGGGAAGCTAGGTGACCTAATGCAGTGGTTCTCAACATGTGGGTCGGAACCCCCAGGGGCGTCCCCACATGATTTTGGGGGGGTCCCCAGATGACAGTAAAGTGACAATTTAAGGACTTTTAAGACCTTTTTGATAGATAGATTGATAGATAGATAGATTTTTATTATAGTGTCCTGCACCACAAGATGCCCAGCCCGCACAGGCTTATAAGACACTCACACAATGTACATGCACCAAGATACACCACAAACAGAGTATACATAAACATTTTGATTGTCCAAGCTGTGGGTTACGGGTACATCGTCCTCCACCGCAACTGCCATGCTTTCTCTATGAATTTTCCTAAAACAAAAACTTCCTTATTGAACAGCCAACTTAACATATAACATTCAGACATCCAAAACAAATCTGGATTATTATCAAATAAATAATTTTGTACATCATTGTACAGTGGACAGTGAAAAACAAAATGAACCTCATCCTCCACAACTGATACTGCATCAAAAGTATAAATGTTTTTGAAACATTGGCCAAATGGTCAAATAGTATAAGAAAGAGGCAAATATTCTGAAAACAGACGATCTACAAGCTCACAACACCTCTCAGCGTGTGGCGTTGTGAGCTTGTAGATCTGCTATTTTCACAATATTTATCTGTGGAACCGAGTCAAACTAAATGTAATTCCTCAACTCCTAATTCCAAGTGCTTGTCAGGGTGTGGTGGGAGGGGGGGGGTCCCCAGCTCAAATATGATTATTTTGGGGGGTCACAGCCTGAATAGGTTGAGACCTAACTGACCTAATGTAACCTTTCGTTGCCATGGTGACGGTGTATCAAAGGTACACTGACCCAGGTGGAGAGAAGAGCAAGCGGGGGTGCGGGCCTCTGGAGTTGTAAATGCTTCCTTTTACTGCATGCTTACTGTATGTGCCGGACCCCCATCTGAAAATGTTTTGTGCCAGGGACCCCCAGAAGAGGATTAACCCAATCAATTTAACCCAATTTCTGAAAGAGATATATCTGGGGAAAACTTTGAATATTTCTGATTATTCCACATATTTTCAGATAAGGGTCTGCAGCCATAGCCTATACATATTTATTATGAGAACCACTGAATTATAAACATCCATCAATCAATCAATCATTGACACTGCATGTTTGCCAACCTGCAAAACTCATCAAAGCTTCTCATCATCAACCCCAAAACTCCCTGTAGCCTAAACTGCACGACGCACAGCTTTTATCCTGTCATTAAACAATAACTATCACTGTATTCCACATGATTGAGGGATGTGTAGCTTTCAGGAGAGGCTTTTTGACTCATGTGGATCCAAAGGTGAGATTTATTGTTGGGAGGCTGCAGGCTTTGGCTGGGAAGGGATTATAATAAACATCAGAACGAACCAGTGTTGCCAGACTTTGTGAGAGAAATATGCAACCAGAGGTCTAGGAAAACAAGCCCAAAAGCCCCAAATAAGCGACTATAGGCCACAAACCTATATTGGCTATTTAAAAAATAAAAAAAACTCTTGAAAAAAATGTGGAACATTTTTGCAACATTTTAACAACACAAATGCTGTTCGGGGGTCCCTGGCACAAAATATTTTCAGATGGGGGGTCGGTGGACAAATCAATGCGTTAATTTGGGGGTCCTTGACATGAAAATGTTTGAGAACCACTGGTTTAAACAACATTAGGAAGCAAGCCCAAATAAACAACTACACTTTAGAAACAAGCCCAAATAAACAAATACACTTTAGAAACAAGCCCAAATAAACAAATACACTTTAGAAACAAGCCCAAATAAACAACTACACTTTAGAAACAAGCCCAAATAAAAAACTACACTTTAGAAACAAGACCAAATAAACAACTACACTTTAGAAACAAGCCCAAATAAAGAACTACACTTTAGAAACAAGCCCAAATAAACAACAATACTATAGAAACAAGCCCAAATAAAGAACTACACTTTAGAAACAAGCCCAAATAAAGAACAACACTTTAGAAACAAGCCCAAATAAACAACTACACTTTAGAAACAAGCCCAAATAAACAACTACACTTAAGAAGCAAGCCCAAACCTCCCCCCCCCCCTGCAACTACCAATATTTACAAGCAACTTTACAGAAAAACAATCCCAAAGTCGCTTATAATAAGCAGACATGGCAACGCTGGAACTGTAAAGAAACAAAACATACAAATAAAATTACAAAAAGATGGCTCCGACTGACTGTCTACATCTACCACCATGACTTGGCATTCTTTTAAGTCTGAGATAACCCTCCTATTAATTTGTCACAATTATAATGATGATGCCTTTATATAAACATGACACATGCACTTAGACGTGTTTTATCTGAATTGATGTCGAGGCTGTTGCCTTCACACATTCATTTCCCGCCCTTTTAGTCTGTCAGTACAGGATGTGGACTCACCACCTTTATGGAAGATCAAACTTATGGCTGTGTTGTGCACAACCTGCAGGAAACAGCTTTGATTTGAACTCATAATCAGTGGTGGAAAGTTACTAACTATACATGTTCTCAAGTACTGTACTTAAGTATACAATTTGTAGGTACAATTTACTTTACTGGAGTAGGCTATTTCCAATTTTCAATACTTTTACTTCTACTCCACTACATCTCAGAGGAAAATATTGTACTTTTTACTCCACCACAATTATTTGAAAACTTTAGTTACAAATGACTGTGCAGATATACATTATTAAATTATAAAACATACATTAACCACTTTAGCCCTATTTTATACAGGCTATTTTCAAACATTTTAGTTATTTTGGTACTTTAAGTAGGCTATATTATATTTTGATGCCAATACTTTTGTACTTTTACTCAAGTAACATTTTAAACACAGGCCTTTTACTTGTAACACAGTATTTTTATATTATGGTATTGCTACTAATATCTGAGTACTTCTACCACTACTGCTCATAATTCATATACAGCCATGCTGCTCCTACAATAGGGTCTGTTGTCTGTCTACCTGCACCTTTATTTAAAGTGCTTTGGTGGGGGACATGACCTGAGCTGGCCACGTTCAACCTGTGTGCCCCCTTGTGGTCAGAAATAGGCATTTCACTCTAACATTGGGATCCATGAAGAGTGAGTGCTGGGCAGCAACAGTGGTGGTCTGGTGGGCACCGGTGGTGGACAGTAACAAAGTACATTTACTTGAGTAGGCCCTACTCTACTTTACTTGAGCAAAGGACAGTAGATAGTATGTGAGTAAAGGACAGGACAGTATATGTGTGTGTGTGTGTGTGTGTGTGTATATATTTTTAAATTTGGATGCCAATACTTTTGTATATTTACTCAAGAACTGTACTTAAATATGCTTTTGAGGTATGTTTTACTTTACTGGAGTATTTCCAATTTTCAGTACTTTAACTTTTACTACTCCACTACATCTCGGAGGCAAATATTGTACTTTTTACTGCACTACAATTATTTGAACACTTTAGTTAGGGCCTACTAGTTACTTATTATTACAAAACATACATTAACCACTTCAGCCTTATAACATTTAGGTCATTTGAAAATAGCCGAAAATAGCCGCTCACAACACATTGTGAGCTTGTAGATCTGCTTTTTTCAAAAGATTTGTATACATTTGAAAACTTGTGAAATAGGACATTCTGCATAATGAGTTTTACTTTTGGTACTTTATGTACATTGATGCTAATACTTTTGTACTTTTACTCAAGTCAATTTAGAATTCTGGACTTTTACTTGTAACAGAGTAATTCTACTTTGCAGTATTGATACTTTCATTTAAGTAAGTAAGTAAGTAAGTACTTTTTACCACCACTGGTGAATACAACCCTAATGTAGCCTATTATGTTCAAAGCAATCCTGGAAGTGGATGCGGAGGCTGTGAATGTCAGTTTTTTTAGGACAATGTGATCTTTTGTTAGGATGTTTGGGTCTAATTGTTTGGATTCTTGGGTAGAATCAGTTGGATTGAGGTGAATGGAAGGTAACCAGAAGAGTGAGTACCTGAGTCTCTGTCGGTTTGTGCCACGTTTCGAGCTTGTAGATCTGCTACTTTTGATACTTTTGTGTGACAAAGGATAGATATATAATGTATATCTAGCATTTGGAGATTGTGGAATAGTTTTTTGGCTGCGTGAGACTACATTGCCTGAGATGCTATTAAACAATAACAAGTGGTTGAGACATCTACAGCCTTATTTCAAATTAGATTTATTTTATAGACATACCCTTTCTCCAAAAAAAGACAAATCAAGTAATTCTGAATAGGTGACATGTTGATGTTCAGAATTTGAATAAACCAATAATGTAAGTTTATTTAAAATTACTCAAATATGTAGGTGCAAGGCATGAATAGAATTATGTTTACCTGTGCAAACAAATTAAATCAGTAGCCTATCTCCCTAAAACCAAGTTTGAGGTATTATATTTAGGATAATAATAACAAATATTTAGAAGGTAAAATTAAACTACTTGGATCTAATGAGCAAGGAAGGATTACATTTTCACAGAGTTTTTTATTGCCCAGAATAGGGATGCTATAGGGTTCATGTGGTTAAAGTTGGTTTGATCTTTCCATCACAAATGTATACCAAGCTGGTAGTTGGCTCTATACAAGAACATACTGTAACACCATCCAGTGTAGCAGTGTAGGAGTAAAGCTCCCATATACTGTATACAGAGACCTCAACATCTCATTAGGCTGGCTCACACACCTCATTTTGTTTCCTAACACAGTGGTTCTCAAACTTTTTCATGTCAAGGACCCCCAAATTGACATTTAATAGCCCGCGGACCCCCATTTGAGAAGATTTTTACGTCTCTAGGAGTGATTTCCAACCATTTTAATTTTAAGGACCCCCAGTTTGACATGCATTAGGCCACAGTCTCCCATTTTATATTGTAAAATCAATGTTAACTTAACTCTGAGAGTGTACAAATGGAACTTGGTTCCATTTGTACACTCTCAGAGTTACAGACCCATAATGGTCCATTTGGTTCCTATCTATCATTTAGCTGGGGACCCCCTGGAACTCCCTCAAGGACCCCTGCGGGTCCCCGGACCCCACTTTGAGAACCAATGTCCTAACACACACACACACACACACACACATTTACAGGCATTCCCAATCGTCAGGGTGTTTCTGTGATATCCTGAAATATTTGTTTTTTTACTTTACACTTTTTGCTTTACTTTTACAGTTACTTTACACCACTGGTATTCACATACAGCTTAAAGAGATCGAAAATATAGTCTCTGTCGGGTGGAAACCTCATTATGTCCAAAACTGTTACTTTTCAGGATTCATATTCAAAACTCTGCTACTTTTGCCATTTCTTAATTTGAATCATGAAAAGTAACAGTTTTGGACATGTGGTTTCCACCCGACAGAGACGATATAATACACTATAGACTGACCACGTCTTGCTTATACTTGTTGACACCTGCTAATAAAAAGCCAACAATGGAACATTGTGTGAATGACAAAATCAGATAACGTTAGGTAAATAATTGCAAATATATTTAATATGAAAAAGAATTAAACAATTGGCAAAAGGATGGTTATTTTCAACATATGATATATAATATATATATGCTATTTACTGTATACTTGGCTAAATACAAGTGGATTAAGATAAAACTGTATAGTTGTGGGGCAAATTGTTTTTTAGAAAGCATAGAATATGGTAGAAGTAGGCAGATATAAGAACATAAAAACTGAAATGAAACGAAACAAAACAAAACATAACATGGTGACAAATAAGAAACATTTGCCCCAGGTATTCCATGCTGCAATGGCCAGACATATCACAAGGCACAGTCGTGACAAGGTCAAAGTCAAATTTGACATCGAAGGCATTTCGTTTATAACGTCCTTTTGCTTCAGGACTGGGAGGACAGGGTGACAGAAGAACCGTCTTAAGGCGCAGGGGTGGAAAGAGTTCTACAGTCTCCTTTACTCAAAGTAGAAGTACTGTTGTTAACCTGATTTGAACGTAACACAATTACAAAGACTGCTTGTCGTGTTGAAATCTACTCAAGAAGGAGTACTAAAATAGCTATTTTTGGAGTCTACGCCGAGTTGCAGTTACTTTAGCTACATTATGGTCACAGAGAAAGGGCCAATGTGGCATTCCTGACCGTAACCAATTCGCAATATGATCTAACCCAGGATTCAATAAAAACAAAAACATGAGGGACATTTTCTTAATTCTCACTTCTTTGTATGACAAATAGTGAAAACAGACAGATTTGCTCCTTGTGCTTGATTATGGGGAAGGACAAGGCAGCTGATCTTCAAGCTCACAGACAAGCTTGGAGACTTGGATTCCTACCCCCAGCAAATCAAACCCTGGACCTATACTGTAGTCCCTCTCCAATTCACTGATGTTCTCCAAAGCGGTGACCAACACGTTTCTATAAGAGGAAAAGCTTCTCAAAGATTGTCTTACAAGGGAAATGAGGTTCTAAGCGAACACAATGGAATCTTCCTCCTGACTGGAGAATGTAACTGGAGGCTACCCTGTTAATAACTCCCTCACAATAGGACATTTCTCATATCTTTAGATAAGATTCAAGTCATCGTGCCAATCAATAGGCTCGATGCACAGCAGCCATATTGTGAAGAAATTCAAAGGTGATACCAATGATACTAATGAAGGCTCTATTCCATTCTGGTCAAACAGAGTCAGGGGGCTGATATTGGCTCACTGGAAACACCAGTGGGACTAAAATTGGGGTCCAGGGACCCTCATGGTTCCTTGAGGGGGTTCCAAATGTCCCCTTACGGGTGTGTAACTCTGAGAGTGTACAAATGGAACAAAATGGACCCTTACGGGTCCATTTGGTTCCATTTGTACACTCTCAGAGTTATGGGGGTCGTGTAAATTAAAAGGTCTGAGAACTACTGTGCTACACTAAATGGAACAGAGCCTTCATTAGTATCATTGGTAACACCTGTGAAGGAAGTGATAATATGGCTGCTGTGCATAGAGCCTATTCCTCCTCACACACATTTCTGTGTGTTGTCACTGCCGTTGTGTTCTTACTGGCTCACCTGCCAGCATCAGGAGCATCATTGTGGGATGCTCACAAAGCATAATTGTGGATGCTCACATCAGTATCACTATTAGTTAGCATTATAGTTATCATTCTTAGAGTGGGAAGGCCCTTCGTTTATAATTCGTTGCACGACACTGCTGCTTGACAAAAAAGAACAGAATCTGCAAGCTAACAGCGTGTCGCTATGCGGAGTATACATTGAGCTTCAATATTGTTGGGTCATTATGCCATTGGTCAATCTTAAAACAAAATAACAAACAAAGAAACAAACAAAGTTTTTAAGGCCACCAATCTCCTGAGTTTCATGATGTCGTTGTTGTTTTTCTTTTTTCAGATCGATCGCAGCCTTGTATGTTCCAGCTGCTTTACAAGCTAGAAGATCATAAGCACAGGTGTAGGATTATAATGTTTTTTATATGGCTCAGTGTGGATACATAAAAAAAATACCAAATCATTATTATTTAGGATATAAAGAGGGCATCAACAGGAAAACAAACAGGATGCAGTCAGTGGTGGAAAGTAACTAAGTACATTTACTAAAGTACAATTTTGACGCATTGTGAGCTGGTAGATCTGCTATTTTCAAAAGATTTCTAGACACTTTGTACATTTGAAACCTGTGAAATGAGACATTCTGCATAATGAGTATGCAGAATGGTACAGGTACTTTTGGTACATTAAGTATATTTCGATGCCAATGCTTTTGTACTTTTACAAAATGTTGAATTCCGGACTTCTACTTGTAACAGAGTATCTCTACGTTGCAGTATTGATACTTTTACTCAAGTAAAAGAGTGCGAGTACTTTTTCCACCACTTACTGCAGTTAGGGATGTGCAATAATAACATTACTGATGCTGATTCCAAGTAGTGCACTATAATAATATCGTCCAATATCGATTGAACTGTACTGATCCAATCCATTACATTTTCTGAACAATAGTGAAGCGTATTGATAAAGACTATATTGGTTTGGGCCATTTTTTATTAAAAGCTGCAATCCATAACTTTTATTTAGTGAATGAAACATTATTCATAGCATCATAGCAGTGGTCATCAAACCTTTTTTTGTATGTCAAGGACCCCCATCTGAAAATAATTGTGTGCCAGGGACCCCCCCGTACAAGATTTGTACACATCAAAAATATGTTATATTTTGATCTGCTATTAAAAAAAAGCAGATCTACAAGTTCACATCAATGTGACGCATATTAGATCTTATTAGATCGGCCATTTCCACGATTTTTAAACATTCTTGAAAGTAAATATGGCCTGTTGGCCATAATACATGACTTATTTTTGATTTATTGGCACCGGTCAGTGTCAGTCATTTCTTAGTGCATTTACATTATTTGTCAATTATGCCATGTGCAATTCTTTGTGTACACGGCAAACAGAGATGTAATTTTCAGACCTATGTTCCAACGTTAATCGCAAATTATTTTGTGATGACAATTAATTGCCAACTGAAATATCATGATCGTGACAGCCTATTAATAAAACATAAAAGTTAGCGATTGCAGCTCTTTAATGATTTGCCCTAAAATCCCCTTTCTCCTTTTGAGAGATGAATTATGCAAGCTTTGTTGTTTTTGACCCGTTGTTGCTATGGGATACACCCAGCGATCAGCATCACTTTTCAAAGCATCCCTAAATTGCTGCTCTGAAACATTCTCTGTGTAGTAGTGCAGCGATTCCCAACCCGCGGCCTGGGGGCCACTGGCACGGCCATGAGGATATTGCAAAGTGGGCCCCCCCCGAAACAAAATCATTGCTGAAACACTACGATTTTAACGATAATATAACATTATTATTAAAAAAAAATATGATCGTCATATGATCACCAATGTTATGGTATAATTTTTTTCTTAAAAAAAACGTGAAAAATGACGTTTAATTGTGACACCGATAAATAGGAACGTAAAGTATACTTCGTTAGTTCCATTGATTCAAGCCGGTATACACAATCAATTGATTGATTGATCATTAAAATAAAACATGCTCCGAATAGCTCGAAAGCGTTTCGCGGCCTGCCCAACCATCTGTCCACTTAACACGACATAGTTAAGTGGTCAGATGGGTGGGCAGCCGTGAACGCTTTTGAGCTATTCAAGTGGGGCCTTGATCCAGAAAAAAAAAGGGCTGGGAACCGCTGGGCATAATAGTGCATACAACAATGTTAAAAGCGTAATGCCGTTTAGTTGTTTTTTTTTTGGATAGGAAAGCACACACACACACCTTGCTTGGTAACACATTCTGTACACGTCCGAGGAGGAGACACAGCGATGTCTGGAAAAGCTGAAACAAATTGTAAAGTCCAGAAAAACGCTTTTGTTTTGTACACATCTTCCTATTGCTCTGTGGGAGCCAGCTGAGCGCATCGATTCAACAGACATGCACACGTACACAACAACACAACTTGACCATGTCAACGCAATTAATATAGACAAAATACGAATGATACAAATATAAGATTTACAAATTGCATTTATACTGTACATTGATGCAAGTCCTACATACGGGTTTTATTCCAAAAATGAAACTATAGGTATCCATTTTGAAAAAAGAAAAAAAGAAAGAAAAATATGCTGTCATCTATTGTGACACTGGCGTGTGACAATAGATGGGCCTTAAAAAAAGAGAGACGTCGACTTCAGTAATATTCCGTGGTGAGCAATCCTTTTGTTACGAGAGCAGATGTTCCATTTTTCAAATGGCAGATGGTTCATTTTGGAATGAAACTCATATATAATGACTTTGATAAAAGAAAAAAAAAGAAGAAAAAAAAGATTATATTCTCTTTTTTATGCATTTTATGCGTTTAAGTCCAAGAAATGAAAGTTCCCCCCTGGCTTACAAACCAGGGGAAAATGAATATGGATTGCCCCATTAAAGCATATTCCTTTGGTTTAATTATGGAGAAATTCCACCAAAAATCTCTTTCGCTGGCTCATGTTCAAAAAATCCTGATAAATGCACTTGTGGATTTATACTTCATTATCGCTGGAGGCAGACAGGCCGCTGCTTGGCATATAGTACAATAACGTGGACAACATTGATAATATGAGACAAAAAGCAATGTAAAAAATATGATGATAGTCACATGGGGACAAGTATAGAAGTCCATGGGTAAAAGCGCCGTTTGTGGGCTAAAATGTGAAGTTCCTTCCTCTTTGTCCTCAGTTTCTCCCTCTCAGGGATGAAAACCAAACCATGCGGCTGGCTGCCATCTTTAGAAGTTGCAGCTTTGGGTTTGCTCTGAAAAGTACACGTTTCCGTCCACTAGGGGGGGTAAGGAGAATAATCCGTTGTTTTCAGCAGGGAGGCTCGGGACCTGATGACGAGAAGAAGAAACGATGGTTAAATTACTAAATCGTTGATGTCGGGCAGAAACCTCTTATTTCCATATTCCATAACTTTTTGTGTTTTTCTCCCCCGTAAATTAACACCCTACTTGATAGCCTACAGCGTCACACAAAAGCATCAAAAGTAGCAGATCTGCAAGCTCGAACGTTTTGAGCTTGTAGATCTGCTATTTTTGTTATTTTTGAATTTGATTCCTGAAAAGTAACAGTGAGGTTTCCACCCGACAGAGACAAAATAAAAACGTTTAACAACTTAATCTAGCGTCCCTCATCGGGACGTGTCCAAAATCATTCAGTTTTTTTTATTATTATCTTCAAAACATTTTAAAATAGTGACAATAGCCTGACCTACAAGCTCACAACGCGGCCCGTTGTTGGCATGTAGATCGGCTATTTTCACTACTTTTGTGTGTCATTCTTGTATGACGAAGTAGGGCATTAATTTACGGAAAAACACAAACAAAAAAACAACTTCAAATGATACGATATATACTGCATAGGTGCAAATGTTAAACAATGTAAAACTAAAATCTTCAAGCTCAAAACATGTGTGCTTCGCAGCGTGTTGTGAGCTTGAAGATTGGCTATTTCTGCCACATAACACTGTTGTATGGCGACATGTATTATAGCAGGGGTCTTCAACGTTTTTTGTTTTTGCTGAGAGATAAAATTGTGTTGCAGATGAAACTTTTCATGGATAGCTTCATAGACTTGTTTTTACGGCACTGTTATCAGCAGTGGTGTAAAGTAACTAAGTAGCCTACATTTACTAAAGTACTGTACTTAAGTAAAATGTTGAGGTATTTTTACTTTACTGGATCATTTCCAATTTTCAATACTTTTTGCTTCTACTCCCCTACAATTATTTGAAAACTTTAGTTACTTTGCAGATATACAATATTATATTATAAAAAATACATTAACCACTTCAGCCCTATTTTATACATAGGCTATTTGAAAATCTACAAATAGCCTACAAATCTACAAATAGCCAAATCTACAAAAGATCTACAAGCTCACAATGCGTCGCATGGAGACGCGTTGTGAGCTTGTAGATCGCCTATTCTGCTATTTTTTCTGCTATCTAGATCTGCTATATCTGCTATTTTCAAACATTTTAGTACTTTTACTTTTGGTACTTTGATGCCAATACTTTTGTACTTTTTTACTACTCAAGTAACATTTTGAACACAGGCCTTTTACTTGTAGCCGAGTATTTTCATATCGTGGTATTGCTACTTTTACTTAAGTAAAATATCTGAGTACTTCTTCCACCACTGGTCATCAGTGAGTGAGTGAGTAGACATAAATCGTGCCATTCAATAATGAGCATTAGTGAGGAGGAGTGGACCAGTTCTACGAAAACAAGGCTGGAAAATGGTTGAAGTGCTCCTTTTTTTCTTCTTTTAACAGTATGCATCCTCCCGTTGATGTCATAACGTCTTGGGAGATTCGACTTGTATTTATTCTGCACATAATCCCACTCAAATCCCCGAAAACTATTTCAACCACCCAGCCACTCGGCTCATTTGCCTTAAGAAGTAATTAGATTTAATCGTCCTGAATTTGTCCTTAACGGTGATGTCATCATGCATGGGGCTACACTTATTGCAGCGTTATACAGCTCAGTGAAATTACAGGGGAAGGGGAAATAAATAAATAGCCATCCGCATGGCCCCAGCCTCGCTGTGGGATTATGCTAGGTCTCACATTACTACTGAGCAGGCTTTAGGAATTCAGCTCAAAACAACAGCCCTTACAACCAAAACACATAATGAAACACAGACCGAGAAAGGGAGTGGGGGGGGGGGGGGGGAAGAGAGAGAGAGAGAGGTAAGTAAAAGGTAGCAATACCATCATTTATATAAATAAAGAGAGAGCCTGTATGAAATGTTTTTACAAGATATATCAAAATCTTTCGAAAATAGTCCAAGCTACAATTTTCGAATAGATAGGGCTTGGTTATGTATTTACAAAGTCACTTGTAACTAAAGTTTACAAATAATAATTGTGGTGGAGTAAAAAGGATACAAAATGCAGTGGAGTTCAACTATAAAGTATCAGAAAATAGAAATATTCTGTCGGGTGGCAACCTCATATGTCCAAAACATTAATTTACAGAAAAAGGCAAAAAGTTGGAATATTAACGCCCTACTTGATCACAATACAGCATCACACAAAAGCATCACAAGTAGCAGATTTACAAGCTCGAAACGCGCATGAAGCGATGCGTTTTGAGCTTGTAGATCTGCTACTTTTGCTATTTTTTAATTTGAATCCTGAAAAGTAAAAGTTTTGGACATATGAGGTTTCCACCCAACGGAGACGATTTACAGCTCAGACGTGTTTTTTCTTTAAATAGTGATAATAGCAGATCTACAAGCTCACAAGCTTGTGAGCTTGTAGATCTGCTATTGTCACTACTTTTCCGTGACACTCTCGTATGTTTAAGTAGGGCATTAATCTATGAGACATAAAAAGTTGAAACTTTGTTGATACAAGGCCCGACAGCGACAATTTATTAGTTTACTTGTATCAGAGCCCAAAGTACAAAAGTCTCAAGCAAAGAGAGACAATGCTTTGTTCCAGATTTAGCTCCTAGCAAACTTCCAGGTCCCCCGGGCAGGTGAACAGAATATATAAATCGCAGAGCAATTTGTCATCTACCGCTAATCCACAAACAAGCTATTGACAGAAATGCATGCAGGCAAGCACGCACGCACGTGAGCGAGCATGCACACACGCACGCACACACACACACACACACACACACACACACACACACACACACACACACACACACACACACACACACACACACACACACACACACACACACACACACACACACTCTCCCCACTGGAATAAATACAAAGCCAAATTCAAAGAATAAAAAATATTACCTAGGCTATAATCCAAAGTCATAAAAACAGGTCATCAAAACGTCAAATGAATGAACGAATGAATGATGAATGTAGGGTGTAAGGCGTACCTGCGTCTGGTCATTGCACTCCAGGTATCGCTGCATGGCGAGGAGGTCCTCCGGGGAGGACAGGTTGTTGGGGGTGAGGAGCGGATGAGACGGCGGGCTGACGGTGGCGTTCTCCTGGACGATGGCGGACGTGCCCACCATGGGCGCAGTGCGGCCCCACTGGAAGTAGCAGGAGCCCTGGGGCGGGCTCTGGTCCAAGGCGCTGTCGCTGCCCCCGCCGCCCCCCTGCTGGCACAGAGACATGGAGGGAGCCGACGCACTGCCGTCCACCGCGCCGCCGCCTACACCGCCACCCGGCAGCGAGCGCTTGTCGAACATGCAGCTGCTGGGCGGAGCCTGCTGGCCCAGGGCCAGGCCCAGGCCTCGCTGCTGCTGCTGCTGCTGCTGCTGCTGCGTGTGGTTCAGTCCGTTCATATTCTGCGGCCAGGGGCCGTACAGGGGGAGTCTCTGGCCCTCTCGGGTCGTTTGGCCGGGGCAGGGCGGCGGCTGCAGCAGCTTGTGTCCGTTCTGCACGGCGCCAGCCGGGGACGACAGCAGCTGCTTCTGCTGCTGACTGTGCAGCCACTGCTGAACCCTGTGGTTGTTCTGCTGCGCTGCTGCTGCTTGAAATGGGGCGGCGCCTTGCAGGCAGGCCGCAGGAAAGGGATTGGGAACGCCGCGTTGTTGTTGTTGCGCGCCGGAGCCGGCGGCGAGGGGCGAGGGGAAGTCACTACTGCAGGGAATGAGGGACGGCAACGTGTCCACTACCACGGCGCCGCTGGGTGCTACATTGTTTGGGTGCTGAACAGAGTTGTGCAGCAGCGGGCCGTTCTGCTGGCACTGCTGCTGGAAGGCCTGGTTCTGGTGGTTGGACTGCATGTGGCCCACGTGGCTGAGCGGTGCCTGCCCGCAGGACCGGAACCGGTCCGAGCCGTTGTTGTTGATATTCCCCAACGCGACCGCGGGGAGGGCGAGCTCCGGGAGCTCAATCGACGGGCTGAATATGTCCGGTAGCTGCAGTGGCTGGAGGGACGGTGGGGGGCCGTTGCCGGCATCAGTCAGGGGGAGGGGGCCGTAATGGGAGAGTTTCTGGGTAATGCTGAACGCTTGACCGCCGGGTTCCGACAAGCTCTTTGTGCCCTGCTGCTGCAGGGGCTGCTGGACGTAGAGGCCGTTCGCCACCACGCCGCGCGGGTGGCCGAAACCGGCCCTCTGAAACAACTGCGGGTCACACTGCCTCGCAGGCGGAACCGGGACCGTGACGGCGGGCAGAGGGACCATCGTCATGTTGAACGCCTCTCGGCGGTTGTTGACCGCCGCGAAGCAGCTGCTCTGGCCGGCGTCCAGGCCGGCCTCGCCGGTGTCCTTGAACAACACGTTGTCCATGTAGTTCAGGATGTCGTTGGTGAGGATGCTGTCCAGCTCCGACTTGGTGTTGTCCTGGCTGGCCTTCTGCAGGGCGTTCTCCCACTCCATCAGCTCGGCGGGGTCCACGTCCAGCCCCTGAAGGGCCTGGCACAGCTCGCCGTCCTCCACCATCTTCTCCAGGGCGTCCATCATGGCCGCCATGGACGGCTCGCTCTCCTCCTTCACCTGCACCAGGACGCTGGTGAGCCCTGGCTCTCCCTCCTGCCAAGAGTTGCTGGCCACGTTGACCAGTGCCCGGCTCTCCATGAACACCTGGTCTATGGGCAGCGGAGGCTCCACGGGCTGAGTGGAGAGAATATATTACAGTTAAATCCACGGCCCAGTCCATCGAAGCGTTTAAATCCTTCCTTAAAGCAGCACTATGTAACTTTTTTGTAATGAATGAAATGTTATTTTGGCCAATCTGTATGGTAGAGTAATTGAAATCAATTACATCCCGACAGGGTGATTATGCATCAACGCGGAGCGTGTGCATGTTGGCTCACTGGCACTCTGCTACACCAGTGGGTCTAAAATTTGGGTCCAGACCATCCAGGGACCCTCATGGTTCCTTAACGGGTTTCCAAATGGCCCCTTACGGGTGTGTAACTCTGAGAGTGTACAAATGGAACCAAGTGGACCCATTTGTACACTCTCAGAGTTATGGGGGTCGTGGAAATTGAAAAATCTGAGAACCACTGTGCTACACTAAATGGAACAGAGCCTTCATTAGTATCATTGGTAACACCTGTGAAGGAAGTGATAATATGGCTGCTGTGCATAGAGCCTATAACCAACCTGTGAGTAGACGGCCTCGTCCTGGTTGAGGAAGCAGTCCAGCAGGGACTTGGGCACGTTGGGCATGTTGAGCTTCAGGCCGGGGGGCGTGGGCGAGGGCGTGGGCGGCCCGCTGGGACCATCAGGACCACCAGGATCACCAGGACCGCCAGGACCACCCTGGAACTGGGTGACGTCCAGGCTGGGGCCCGTCTCGTACAGCAGGGCCTCCCCCGTGGTGAAGTTGAACGGCAGCTGCAGCCTCCTCTGGCGAAGGTGCTCCTCTCCCTCAGCGTTACTGCCAAAAGGGGAAATGGCGCCACAGGGTCAATGTACTGTACCTGAGCCCTAAAGCTGTCACTTTACCGTACCTCTACCCAGAACCAATGCACTTAAGAAAACAGTAATGTACAGAGCCATTGCATGCTGGAATGGGCTCCCCCCATGTTTGACTCTTAACTAGAAATACATTTGGTTTCATAAAGAAACTTAAAGGGATAGTTCACCCCCAAAATGATTTTTTTTGCTATTGATTACTCAACCCACGGAGCTTTCGTTTTCGTCGCATTCCTAAGCCAATAATTTTATGACCGGCAGTGTCTCCGGTAGGAGACTCAAAAAGTCTCCATTGAGTCTCCGTTGGTCATCAAATTATTGGCTTAGAAAAGCGACAAAAACAAATAAATCTCCATGAATTCAAGGCTTCATGGGGTGTGTAATTGATTGAAAATAAGTTTTTTTTTTTGGTGAACTATCCCTTTAAGGAAGCAATAATCAGAAAGATAGTACCTTAATTGAAAGGACAACCCCTTGAGATGTATCATCTCGTTTTCGAGGGGGTCCTTAAAGCATATTAGATTAGATTTATTCTTGTTTATTGTTTATTCTGCCCGACGACAGCGACGACATGCGGTATACAGGAGCAACTTACACTAGAGCTCTCTGGCGCGCGATGATGAAGTCAGGCCTCCCTCCTTTGTAAACCACCTTGGCGTTGGCCTGCACCCACACCCAGCCTCCTGTCTTGGACAGCAGTCTGAACACTGTCAGCCCACTGTCTCCTGTCTTTATCACTGCCAGGGGAAAAGGAAAAGTCATTTTACACTTTAGATCATTGGTTCTCAAAGTGGGTTCCAGGGGGTCCCCAGCAAAATGTGTTAATATAGCATCACAATAAATGAACCTTTTATACTTTGGGTATTCAAAAATAGCAGATCTACAAGCTCATAGCGCTGCACTCTGTGCCGCGCTATGAGCTTGTAGATCTGCTATTTTTTTTTTATCCTGAACATTTTTGCAAACCTTTGAATACATCTATTTTTTAAGCGAACATTTGTAACTCAAATCTTTGCTTCTGGGGGTCCCTGGAACAAAATATTTGAGATGGGTGTCCTCGGCCAAATACATATCATTTTGGGGGTCCTTGACATGAAAAAGTTTGAAAACCACCGAACCCATGAGCCTATGAGCTCATAGGTGAAATGAGCAAAAGGTGTGTCAACGTACTGCGAATGTGGTTGTCAGCGCAGTACATCATGTCTGCAGCGTGGATGAACTGGTAGCCTGAGCCCCTCATGCACAGCTCAATCTCGGAGTAACCCAGGACCACCTTCCCCCTGGAAAAGACAAGAGACACACAAAACAACAGGTTAGCCTTTTTTAGCACAGCGTTTTTCATCTTGTAAAGTTGCAGCCTGAAGCACAGATATGCCATTTTTTGAAAATGGCATATCTGTGCTTCAGGCTGCAACTTTACACAAGCTCACAACATGTCGCATTGCGTTGTGGACAGAGCTGTGTCCTTAAATAAACCCTATACTGAAGTTGACCAGATTTCAATGGGACATAGGCCTACTGTACTAGGCCCCCACCTGTTTTCACTCTACACTCAAAATCTTGCATTGTTGTGACACATTATGAGCTTGTAGATTGTGTATTTTCCCCCCCAGATTGTTCAGCCTAGAGAATAAGGACAGTAGGGTTCAACTGGTTAATATCTCAGTCCCAGTCCCATGTTTTGCACAGAGTCTATTAGGATTCACCAACAGATGGCGTTTGGAGTCACAGCATTTTGAAAACAGGTTCCTCAGCTTGGCAAGAATGTGTGCATGTGCTGCACATGGATAACTATCTCTATTAAACACTCACAGTTGCAGATGAAACGTTATATTTGCTTATCACTTCTATCTAGGAGATATTTCTGTTTTATGGAAATGTTATATAAGCTATAATTAGGTCTTGACCATAGACGCTAAGTATCTTATTTAGACTTGGTCTGATGTTTACCTGGTTACTTTGTAGCATTGAATAGTTTTCTTTGACCTCTATTTACTTGACCGTTTGTTGACTAAGGTTCATGTAATTTATTCTGGTCTTGCACTTTGTAAGGTTGTTCTGGATAAGACTGCCCGTGAAATGTCTAAATTGTTATCTTGGCTGATTATGATCTTAGCCCATTAAAATCACTAGTATACAGCCTGCTGTTGTTGTATGCACATTGACTGCCCGCATTAGCTGCTAGGGCTGGGCAATTTACCGAACATAATTATATCAAAACCGATATTTAGATTTGATACTTTTTTATTTTTCTTATTTTCTTGTATCAACGAATCAGCACAAATATATATTCTTATGATTTTATTTTATAATCGACTAAAATGATTAGTCTGATTAACCACTTAACCATGTATTATTACTTTGTTGTACAATGGTAGTGTACAAAAATTGCGAAAATAGCCAATCGACAAGCTCACAACGTGTCACATCGCGACGCATTGTGAGCTTGTAGATCTGCTATTTTCACTTAATAATAATTAAATTGTTAATTAGTCGTAATCGAGGCAATTTTTATTTTGAAATAATGGTGATATTGATTTGAAGTCATTAGCAGCTACAGGCCTGGTCAGTCAAAATGTCCACACATTTCACTGACATTTAACTTTTTTTAACATTAAAAAACATAGTGAAAATAGCAGATATACAAGCTTGGTGCGACGTGTCGCGAGCTTTGTACACAGGGCCATTTTCGATAATCGTCGTACGGCAGAATATAAGGCCTTAAGTGGTTAACATCCAGTGTTGATTTCGTCGACTTTTTTCACTGACGAAAACGAAATAAAAACGAAATAAAAACTAAGCTATGATGACTAAAACTAAGACTAAATATACTGAGAATTTCGTCAACAAATAAAAACTAGACTAAAATGTTAGTGAGGGAAGAGATCCAGTAGAACTAAAAGACAAGTCATTTTATGTTTGGTTGCGCTCGGGTGTTGCGCTCTGAAAATTGCGGATCTACAAGCTCACAACGCGACTAAAACTAAATAAAAATTTGCTGTAAAAAATCAGCACTTAATAACATCACATCATCACCTGTTGTCGATGCCCATGGGTGTGAAGTCCAGCTTGTGCTTGGTCTGGAAGATGAGCGTTTTGGTCCGGATCTCCAGGATGGAGGGAGGCTGGACGGGCATGGCCACGGTGAAGAAGGACAGCTGGGGCTGGATGCGCGTCCCGTCCTCACTCACCGTGCTCTGACCATGGAGGTACTTCAGCCGACCTTGAAACTTCAGGGCCTGGTTGTATAGGACAGGGAGTCAACACATTGATAAGTCAACAAAACAAAAAAACATGCATTTACACAACACTGCTGATAGACAAAAAAAAACTATGACGAAAAAAGTTTGTCGACTACCTTCTTTTCACTGACGAAAACTACATAAACACTAAATAAAAACTAAGCTATGGTAACTAAGACTAAGACAATTTCGTCAACAAATAAAAACTAGACTAGAATGTTAGTGAGGAATTAGTGGAGACGAGACCCAGTAGGACTAACGACAAGTCAATATATGTTTGGTTGCGCTCAGGTGTTGAGCTCTGAAAAAAGCAGATCTACAAGCTCACAACGCGTCGCGCTGAGCTTGTAGATCTGCTATTTTCAGCATGCAACCAAGTGTAAAATCGGCCAAGGCACCACCAAAATACATTTTAGTCAACTAAATCAACTGTAGATTTAGTCGACTGAAACTAGACAAAAACTAATACTTTTCAGATGACTAAAATATGACTAAACTAAATGGAATTTCATTCAAAAGACTATGACTAAAACTAAATCAAAATGTATTGTCAAAATCAACACTGGATAGTGCTGTCAAAAAAAGTCTATGACTATCTCTATAAGTCTATAAGTCTATGTCTATGACATATGAAATCTATGAAATATTTCATCTGCAACAACATTTTATACAGTATGTAGTGGGGGGGTCCCTGCTTCAACTCTCTCTCTCTCTCTCTCTCTCTCTCTCAGATAAGGGGTCCTTGGCCTGAAAAACATTGAAGACCCCTGGTGTAGTCTATTACTGTATGTGTATGCATGGATTAAAGCAAAAATAAAATCTCAAATTTTGTTAGGCCTAATATGCGATTTGTGAAACAGCGTGAAAGGAGGAGGATAAACAATCAACACAATATGTAGAATTATAATGTTTTGGTTGCCATACATCCAACCAGTTGCAGAAATTGCAGATTGATGCTAAAGTCGTCCATTCCAGCCCTGACAAAAAAGGGATGGTCATTTTCTAAACAAAACGCCAAAACCTTTGCTTTTATGAAATTATATCTGAGATCATTAGGATTTTCTGGAAGATTGAACATGGATTCTATTGCTAGTTTGACGACTTCAAATGCTCTTTAATCCTAAAATAACAAATAACCGAAAATAGGCTATCTACTACAGCTTGTAAGCGAGTTGCATGGCATGCAACTGAAATCAAATCAAATGACTGAAATCTTACCAGGAAGCCAGAGGAGTTGTCCAGGAGACAGCGGAAGCGACAGACAAAGCTTCTCTCCAGGAAAGAGGAGTTCTCCGGGGGCAGACGGTCGGGGTCATAGTTCACCGTGTCACTGCTACCTGGCAGAGCTGACGAAAAACGAAAATAAATTATCTTAAAAAAAAGACTGCATTAATACTTTTCGCCCCAAAAAAAAGAAGAAGGAACTGTCAATTGTTGTTGCTCAACATCGAGTGTGCACATAATGGAACCAAATGGACCCGGAAGGGGCCATTTGTACACTCTGCATCTTTGATTGATTGAATACTCTATTAACACGTTTGTTAACCACTTAAACCCTATATGGTTGACTGGGGTCCCTCAGGGCTTTATACTAGTATCTTTTCTGTTTTCTGTTATTGTGGGCAAAGTTGCATCGTGAGCTTGTCACAACGTCTGCGAAAGCTTTCCCCTCAATGTGGATTCTGGGGTTTAGGTGGTTAACAATCTCAGGTCCTTATATCTTCTCCGTCCTAGCTCCTCTATCCTCACTCATGCAAGGGTTATGTAAAGAAGGAAGGGACATCTATATGAAGGTAGATATCGTTGCTGTCCGGCAGAAACCAGCTAACTCCGCTTTTGCATTTTTTTCCATAAATCAGTGCTATTGAACACCCTTTACGTCTGAGTGTTGAACCAATGAAAAGTATTACAAAGTGCTTCTGATAAAACCAGCTAACTCCATTGGATCCTCAAACTTTCTGCTAAACCAGCTAAGTCCAGCAAAGGGGGGTGGAGTTAGCTGGTTTTGCTGACTCCGGGCTCCACCCCCTTTTGACCTCTAACCTCATTGTGAGCTTGGAGGTCCATTTAGCTGTACTTGTTTATCAATGATGAACAAAACCTCCTAACTCCACTTTTTGTTTTGTTTTTGTCATTTCCTAAAAAATGAACATTTTGGAGTTAGCTGGTTGCTGCCGGACAGCAGAGATATGCTGCAAAATTCAAGAGCTTGTAGATTTGAGATGAAGATTTGAGCACTCGTAAAATGTGATCTGTGTACGTTGAAATTGTGTGTGTGGTTGTAAACATCTTACCATCTCCACCTGGCTCCTGGGTGAAGGGTTTGGGGTTAGGGTTGGGGTTAGAGTGTGTAATTGTGGGTTAGAGTGTGTGGTTGTGTAAACATCTTACCATCTGAACCTGGCTCCTGGGTGAAGGGTTTGGGGTTGAGGGCGAAGTGGAGCTGTTGTCTGAACAGAACCCTGTCGTCTGTGTGGATCAGCTCATACACACTCTGGTGGATCACGTCTGACTGCAGGGGGGGAACACATACATACGTAGTGTAGTTAGACACCGTGGTCAGATAACGTATACATAGTGTGTAGTCAGTCAGTGGTGGAAAAAGTACTCAAGTGTTTTCAATACTGCAATGTAGAAGTACTCTGTTACAAGTAAAAATCTGGAATTACAAATTTACTTGAGTAAAAGTACAAAAGTATTGGTATCAATATGTACTTAAAGTACCAAAAGTAAAAGTACTAAAATGTTTGAAAATAGCAGATCTACAAGATCACTTGTAGATCAGCTATTTTCAAATGGCCTAGGTATAAAATAGGGCTAGTTCTGAATGTATGTTTTATAATATCATAATTTATATCTGAAAAGTAACTAGTAACTAAAGTTTTCAAATAATTGTAGTGGAGTAAAAGTACAATATTTGCCTCTGAGATGAAGTGGAGTAAAAGTATTGGAAATTGGACAGACTCAAGTAAAGTACTTGAGTCTGTCAAAAAAAAATACCTCAAAATTGTACTTAAGTACAGTACTTAAGTAAATGTACTTAGTTACTTTCCACCACTGTGTGTAGTTAGACACCTTGGCCAGTCACATTTCATGTATTTCTCATCCCACTTTTACACACACTACAGTGTCGTTTTAAAACATTTTCATGTCAAGGACCCCCAAATGGATATGCATTTGGCCTGCCGGACGCCCATCTGAAAAGCTTTTGTGCCAGGGAACTAGGAATGCACAGAGTATTTGACATTTCTGTCCGATACGATAACCAATATCAACATTGCTGTTAGGGTCAATAATCGATATTCCAATGTTTTATCTGTATAAAACGGGTTCAAATGTTGTCCTTTCTGAAAAAGGCATGAAAACACTGAGTTTGTAAAGCCAATGCCTCTTTATTCCAAAACTAGGGATCATGCACCACATTGCAATTTTGGCCCCATATCCCAACATAAACAAAAGCTTGAATGTAGTATTTTTATTTTAACATGTTTACAACTTGATGACCCTTTGAAAGCTTCCCCAGAACACACTGATTGAAACTGCAGCCTTCATTGTCAAAAAAGCCCTTTTGTTTTGGCTTCACATTCAAACATAAACATCGGCTAAAACCAATATATTATTTTGATGTCGGTTCGATACTGATATTGCATTTTAAGGTCAACATTGGCCGATACCGATATGATGACCCCCCACAGGAAACCCCATAAGAGAAGATCAACATTTGCGAATTTGAATATTTTGGAATATTTTTTTGAAACATTTTAAGTACACAAATCTGGCATGGGGGGTCCCTGGCACAAATACATAGCAATGTACTGCTCCTTGACATGAAAATGGTTTAAAACCACTGGTTTAAAAAACATTAAGAAGCAAGTCCAAATAAGCAACTACACTTTGGACACAAAGAAACCCCCCGCAACTACCAATATTTAAAAGCAACTTTCCAGGAGAAAAAAAGCCCAAAGTGGCTTATAATAAGAAGACCTAGCACCACTGTTATAGTGACCATTCAAGCTAGCAGTGGACCAACAACAAGGCTGTTTTTATATCCAGACAGACATCCATGAAACGGAATGGGAGCTCATATGGGTTGGAACATTCACTGTTGCTATTGTTGTCAGTTTGAAAGCAGTCTCCAGAAAGCAGACAGGGGACAGTGAAAGGGGAAGTACAGAGACACTGTTGCATTGGGCTGAGTGACGCATTCCCAGGGAGCCACACCAGTGTATTGGTCTGGCCGATATATGGGCCATTATTCGACTTTTATTGACCGGGGGAAAAAATTAACAAGTCCTGTTTATTATCCACTTTCCATTTGCCGTTACTATTTTGGACGTCATTATAGGTGAAAATGATCAAACACTTTTTTTCAGAAATGTTCACAAATAGCCATATCAACTTCCATATCTGCTATTTTTTTTCATTAATAGGGCTTCATAAGTGGTTAAAATGTAATTTGTGTTTTGTTTATTGTTACCTATTGTTTTACGTATGAGTCTAATGTTCTCAAAAGTAAACATTAATCAAATCTTATGTTTTTTCAATTTGCTTAGAAAATGTTGCCAAGTTGTTTTTGTCAAGATATGGGTCAAAAAACGTGCAGGCAATTGTTTGCTACCAAAATCAGGATCGGCGTCTGACCCAAGTAGCTTGCAAGTTGCAAGATGGGTTTGTCTCTAAAAAGGGGAAGTACAGAAACGTTTGCACAAGTTGTCTTTTGCTGACGCATTATGAGGGGTGCTTTAGTCATGGGTGCAGGCTGGGTGCTTTAGCCGCTTAGCCACACACACATTTAGCCACATGGGTGCAGGCTGGGTGCTTTAGCCTCTGGTATATCGTCGCTGTCGGGCAGAAACCTCTTATCTCCATATTTTAACTTTTTGTGTTTCTTTCGTAAATTAACACCCTACTTGATCATACAGCATCACACAAAAGCATCAAAAGTAGCAGATCTACAAGCTCGAAACGCGGCGCGAAGCGACACGTTTCGAGCTTGTAGATCTGCTACTTTAGCTGTTTTTGAATTTGAATCCTGAAAAGTAACTTTTTTGGACATATGAGTTTTTAGACGACATGCTCACCAAACCACTTGACCGTTGGCGCCCGGTCACATCTCGGTCATGTGTTTAACCTTCATCGTGAGGTCGTTCGCGAGGGGAACTGTGGCATCGAATGGAAAACTAATACAAACCACTAACATTTGGTATGGGGATGGGGAAAAAAAGAGGAAATTATTGTGTGTGGACCTCAGAATAATACGCATACGGTATATTTAAAAAAAGAAGTTCTGTTTATATGAAAGTCCTGGAAAAAGCATGTCTGTTATTAAGCCCAACGAACCCTTGGGGCGCAAGGGCTTGCATCTAGTGGAGGTCCCGTCCCGGCCTGGCCAATGTCTGTTTTGGTGCAGTGGTGGTGGAAGAAGTACAAAGATTCTTTGACTTTTAAGTAAAAGTAGAAATGCTACAATACTCAGTTGCCAAGTAAAAAGACAAGTATTCAAAACCTTCTTGAATAAAAGGTACAAAAGTATTGGCGTCAAAACATGCTGTACTTAAAGTTGTGCGCTTAAATGTTACTGAGAGTACAGCACTTTGGTTCAACACTGTTGTTTTAAATGTGCTCTATAAATAAAGTGGATTGGATTGGATAAAGTACCAAAAGTAAAAGCAGTAATTAAGCAGAATGTCCCATTTCACAAGTAAAACAAAAACAATTAAATCTTTCGAAAATAGTCAATCTACATGCTCACAACAACACGTCACATCGCGACACGTTATGAGCTTGTAGATCGGCTATTTTCAAATAGACAAAGACAAAGGACTTAAAGCTGACATTTTTTACCATTGAGCTAATAGAGCCTGCTTGTTTGCGCAGGGGATGAATCAGGTCAAGATTTGTGTCAGATCATAGGTGAGACATGACCTTTGATACGATCTAAATGACTCAATCGAAGAGCGGGGAGACAAAATACAACCACCCCCAATGTTTAAGTTATATTGTATTTAACTACCTTACATATTGGACAAAATTACATTCTATTCATTCAAAACAAGTTGCAGTGCTGCTTTAAGTACATTACTTGAGTAAATGTAGTTACTTTGGTACAGAGAAGCGAGCCCTACCACACAGCTCATTTAGAAAACAAGAGGTAGTGTGTGGTTTGTGGTGTGCACCTCAGCGCCTTGGCTGTTGGGAGCGCTGAATAAACACAGCTCTGCCACACACACACTTTTCACATCAAACGCTCTGCTGTCAAACTGCATTACCAGAGACTGCTTTTCATTGTATATTCATGTTTTATTGGAAGTTCACAATAGTCATTATATATATATATATATATATATATATATATATATATATATATATATTTATATATATGTTTTTTTGCATTGCCCAAATCATAGGCTTTTGAGTTGCAAAATTAAAGCTCTTACTGCTGAAGAGGGCCCGTTTAGATAATTTGTCCATCGGAAGATTTGGTTTAGATGCAAGACGACTTGTGCGTTGTTGTTCTCCCAATGTGGCATCATGGGACTAGACTAGAGCCACACATGTTGTCTTTTTGATGATCTATCTGACTATTTTTTTTTAAAGACATCTGTACCTGCGATCATGCAGCCGACGTGTCCTAATTTCATTTTACCGCTTTTAAACTGTTGACCCCCATCTTAAAAGTTGTTTAAAAAAATAATTAAATAGCAGATCTATAAGCTTGCAATCTGGGAACCCATTCGATAAAAAATAAATAAGGGAAAATAATGTTAATTTGTTTTTGACACTGGGGACACACACCACCTCCTTTTTCTGTGTAGAAACTCGGTTTGGCTCCTCCCCTTCCTTTGTCCACTTCCTCTTGGGTGCTTCTGTGTTTATTCCTATACTAACAACACTATACATGTTCAAGGCAGTGGTGCTGACAGATTCTGCTGACAGATTAACAAGCTTGTAGATTGGCTATTCTTGATCAATTTTGAACAAGGCTTAAGTGGTAAAAAATAAAGTTCTGTTTATACGTTTATTTCTATGTTTTCTTGTTTGCTTTGTTCACCAAAAAACATGGGTAATAATCGGTGGTCTAGTAGGACTGGGATCGGCATCTGCCCCCCCGCCCCCAGAAAAAAAGGAAAATGTGGCATGGGGTGGTGCCGTTCATGTGATGCCTGTTTGGAGTGGGTATGCAGCCCCAGAGGGGGAAAGCCTCTCTCGCTCTCGCTGGCTGGCTGGCAGGCTGGTTTGCGTGGGACGGCTATAGGAACATGGAGCTGCAGACACTGGGCTCCGGTGACGACAGAGAGAGAGGGGCCTCGCGGAGAGCTGTCAGCACCCAGCAATAGCTGGAAGGACCTTGACAACATGAGCAGCAGCAGCAGTGTGTCCACAGAGTAAAGTCTCCCGATTCGCGCTTTGTCATGAGAATAGCAGACCTGCAAGCTCACAGCGCGTCGCGGGCGCGACGCGCTGTGAGCTTGCAGGTCTGCTATTCTCATGACGTTTTACTCGGTTCCCGTGACACCATGCACATGCGACGATGGAGCATAAATTAGGCTCGACCAAAAACAACATTTCAGTACAGTATGGACACTGTTAGGCATGCTTACTGTGCATTCTCGTGTTTTTTTTCCCTTTGTCTTGCACTATGTATTGTAAGTACTGCTGAGGGTAAATGGTAAACGATGCATTTATATAGCTTCTTTATCCAAGGCGCTTTACAATGTGAATTACATTCACCCATACACACACACACACACACACACTTTAACACACCGACGGCAGGGGAAACTTCGACACTAACCTGCAAGCTCACAGCGCGTCGCGGGCGCGACGCGCTGTGAGCTTGCAGGTCTGCTATTCTCATGACGTTTTACTCGGTTCCCGTGACACCATGCACATGCGACGATGGAGCATAAATTAGGCTCGACCAAAAACAACATTTCAGTACAGTATGGACACTGTTAGGCATGCTTACTGTGCATTCTCGTGTTTTTTTTCCCTTTGTCTTGCACTATGTATTGTAAGTACTGCTGAGGGTAAATGGTAAACGATGCATTTATATAGCTTCTTTATCCAAGGCGCTTTACAATGTGAATTACATTCACCCATACACACACACACACACACACACTTTAACACACCGACGGCAGGGGAAACTTCGACACTAACCTGCAAGCTCACAGCGCGTCGCGGGCGCGACGCGCTGTGAGCTTGCAGGTCTGCTATTCTCATGACGTTTTACTCGGTTCCCGTGACACCATGCACATGCGACGATGGAGCATAAATTAGGCTCGACCAAAAACAACATTTCAGTACAGTATGGACACTGTTAGGCATGCTTACTGTGCATTCTCGTGTTTTTTTTCCCTTTGTCTTGCACTATGTATTGTAAGTACTGCTGAGGGTAAATGGTAAACGATGCATTTATATAGCTTCTTTATCCAAGGCGCTTTACAATGTGAATTACATTCACCCATACACACACACACACACACACACTTTAACACACCGACGGCAGGGGAAACTTCGACACTAACTCAGGGGGAACGCAGGATCGAACTTGGGAACCTTCTGGTTTCCCAAGTGGCCGCACCTGAGCCACTGCCGCCCCGGGTGTGTTGTGTTGTATTGTATGTTGTATGTCTTTTTTGGCCAATTAGCGATGGTGTTGCATTGAATGTGATGTATTTCTATCATGCTGTATCTACAGCTACGTTTTTCTTCTTGCCCTGTAATCTGTATCTTACTGCTGTGCTGGCGACTGAATATAGGTCTCATCTTAACTTATCTCATCTAATCTTATCTTATCTTAAGCGTAAGACGGGGACAGGACTCGCAACAATCGCTGTTGTCAGCCATTTTGTGTTGCTTCATACCACAGCACAGTATACTTATTACCTATATACAGTATACTTAGTTAACCGGGGTCCCCCAGAGTCCCCCAGAGCTCTATGCTCCTTCTTTCTCCCTCTGCACCAAATCTCTTTGCCGAAAGTAACCCATCTAAAAGCGAATAAAAAATAAGCTAAATGCCTTAGGTCATCGTTAACACATTGACTGCCAGAGTTTATTCATAATGTACTCACCCCTGTGCCAGCAATTTGCGTGTTTTTTAATTTTTTAATTTTGTAATTTTTCATTCAAATAAATTCTCTGATTATGGTGTTAAGCACATACGGCAGTTCCACCAGTAGAGAGCAGCAAATCCACACATTGATCACCTCGCTCGCCCCCTCCCAAACAGGCCCACGTCATATCCGGTCATTCACAGGATGTTATGTTTTCGACAGTCCCTGATCCGCTGATCGGCCTGAAAACGATGTGATACACTACGACGATGACTGTTAGTCACCCGGACCAAAGAAAATAGAAGTTGAGCTGTCCGTTCGTTTTTTATACCGTGTGAAAAACCGTGTTTTTCCTTATTCTGGCCAAAAATCACCGGAGAAAAACAATGTGACCCGGAAATTAAATATTTATTTTACATCCGGCTCCGGGTGAGTGTGACGTAAGTGGAAAACGAAAGTGTTGATGAGAAATAAACAGGACCGTGCGATCACAGATTAAGCAATGAAAATTCAAAAGAACGCATCAATGCGTTCTTTGGAATCCTGGCACTCAAGCGATGGATTTGAAAGAACGCATCGATGCGATCTTGGCAATCAATGTGTTAAAGAGTGTCGCACAAAAGTATAGCGATCTTGTGAGGCTAATTTTGCCTTTTCAACCGTCCTTTTCAACCTTTTTTTCCCACAGCTTTTCGTCCCAACATCGAGTCAAAATACATTAGTCAATTAATTATGCAATGTAACATAATTACATATCCCTTTTATAATGGGACATCAAACAATGGGACATCAAACATCGGTGAAGCAATTGTGAAACAATTTTTCACAAAACATTTTTGTGGAAAAAGTAGTTGGCACTTTCATTATCTGCTCATTTGTTTAGTTATGCTTTTTTTCCTTCTCTCTCTTCAAGACAAGTTCCTGTTGTGTTGTTGGTCAACTAGCTTGCATAGTATACATTACATTACAGCATCACAGTGACAGAAGATGAAAGCGCTGCTTTCAGACTCTTTTGTGGGCTCTGCTGCGGAGCAGTACAGATGCAATAGAGATAATGAAAGAAAGCATAGATAATGGGAACCACATGTGCTACGGTGCAGTAGATTACATATTCATGGCGGACCATCCCTGCAAATAAACAGCAATGGAATCTCCCCCTTTGTCTACCAGCCAAGAAAAAAAAAATAAAAAAAAGAAGAAGGAAAAAACATATATATATATAATTACCCAAGGAGAGGGCGAAACGCAACTGCAAATTTGCTACAAGACATTTCCTTCAAGACAACACCTAGCTATTTCGGTTAGGTAACAGGTGGTTGAGGCAGAGATTCGCTTCTTTGATGCTAAAACGAAAACGAAAAAAAGAATTGGACTCTTCCCAAGTTATGCACCAGGGCCGTTCGTTCGTTTCTCTTCTACGAGCGAGCGAAGGCTGGGGCCCTCTGTTCTGTTTGCGCTGATTAACTACAAATGTTGCCCTTGGCATTTCTGTTTTCCACCGAGAGGGGCTATTTCTCAAAGGAACCAAGCCATCCAGAACGTAGACTTCAACAAAAGCCTGTTTCATCCCAGCCTCTAATGCCTAAATTTACTGCCACTCTGCTCCATGCTAATCCATTTCCTGAATTCAAATGCACTCGTCAATCTACATGTCAAGAGAAGTGATTCACTTTTTATTGTGCTGGGGGGACGTGGCGGATCGTTGGAGACACGCAGATTAAACACAGCATATAGGCTGATGCACTCGTGTGTTGATGGAGAGGGGACGTACCCGCAAATTATGTGCTTCACACTGCTGGTGTTTAATTGAGACCTTTAATGTCTTCTGTTATCATTTTTATTGTGTGGGGGTTAAAATCTGTAAAAAAAAAAAACTCTAACAATACAAATTCTTTAACCACTTAAACCCTATAATCTTTGTTCAAGTCCGTGAAAAACGTATATAATCTCCGATCTGCAAGCTTAAAGATCGGCTATCGTTGGCTAATGTTCCCTCCCAGAATCAGCACCGTACTTGGTCCGCTCTACAACCAACCTCTTCACCGATAATTAGCCCGATCCATACGAGCCCACAAGACGCCACAGAGGCTTGTACTGTAGATGTACTATTTTGGGCGAATGTTTCCCTCCAGAATAGGGATGCTAGCTTTCAAAAGAAAAACAAAAAACAACACAAATGAGGACAACAACAAAAGCTGGATCCCCCAGGTGAGGTGGGGAGCCAGGTGCTATACAGTAGTACGTACCTGATGGAAGCCCAGGTAGTCCTGGATGGTGGAGGAGACGTAGAAGACCAGGCCATCGGCTGTCACCACCATCACGAAGCCATTGAGTGCCTGCACAGAGAGGACAACACATTCACTGAGTCAGGTGGACAGATAGAGGACGACTAAACACATGCACAGTACTGAGTCAAAAGTATTATAGGGATGGGACGATAATCGTTATTGTCGTTTATCGTCATAAAAAACGTTCACAATAATTTCAATTTATCGTGCAATTGTCCTCAATTGTCATACACTAGGATGAATTAGCTTTTGTTGAGCTGCAAATTCAGTACCACTTAAACCTATTATTTTTTAAACTTATTTCACTCTACACAAATCGATTCGCCCCAAAATAGCAGATCTACATGCTCACAACGCGTTGCAACGCAACACGTTGTGAGCTTGTAGATCGGCTATTTTTTGGCTAACGTTCCCCACAGAATAGGGATGCTGGGGATTCAAGTGGTTAAGAAAATTGGCATTTAAAGTTTTAAGCATATTTTGATTATCGCGATAATATCGTTAATTATTTTAATGTAATTTTCATCCCTAGTCAGGAGTGTGTGCACACATACACGTTACCAGTGGTTTTCTTACAATACTAGTACAATACTACCGTTGGTCTAGAATAGATACAGCTTTGAATGGTTTAGGCCAAAAATACATTTCTGATCTTGTACGATATCATGAACCATCCAAGATCTCTCACGTCATCTGGGAAGCTAGGTCTGCTTTCTGTGCCTATAACCAAAAATAACCATGGGGAAGCAGCATTTAGTTTTTATGCCCCACATATCTGGAGCAAACTCCCAGAAAAGTGCAGGTCTGCTGCCACTCTTACTTCTTATAAAACACTAACTAAAGCCCTTTATGTTTGCCACTGCCTTTGAGTGAGTTACTTTTATTTTGATTTATATTTTCTCTTCCGCACTGTAACTGTATCTGTTATTTTTTGCTTTATGCATCCTAATGTCATTGTATAATTGTGTTTCCTTTTCTTGTTCTGAGTACAGCACATTGAATTGCCTTGTTGTTGCCTTACAAAAAGCCTTACTTAATGCACGCAACATCCCATCATACCCGAATGTGAATTGCATGTTTGTCGAGGGGTCTCTATAGCGCACAGCCGCACACCTTCCAAAACGGCTTTAACTTTCACTTCTGCCCGGGGGGGCCATCACAATCGCGACACATTAGCACAGTCTGTCGTGCAAACTCTTATTTCCTCGTGTGACACAGCCCTGGATATAGCAACCAGGCCTGGTGGAGATCTTTTCTAGTTTTTCCTCTGCACCAATCGTTTAAATCGTTTAAAATAGCTGCTCTACATGCTCACAACACATCGCAACACAACAAAGTGTTGTGTTTGCCCCCAGAATAGGCACGCTAGTTCATGTGCGGTTAAAGCTCACATATTTGCCCAAGGATGGTATTAATAAATGACCAGATCGTAATTTTTTTGTTTTGCTCAGTCAAATTTAGTTAAAGTTATGGAGTATGTGCTTTAAAGAAAATACTTTAGCACTCAAAAGTACATGCTTATAAAAATGTATAGTTTTTTAATGAATTAAATGTAATTTTGTCCAATCTGTATGGTAGAGTATGTTAATACAATATAACTTATATATTTGGGGTGGTTGTATTTTGTCTCCCTGCTCTTCAATTGAGACATTTAGATCGTGTCAAAGGTCATGTCACCTAGACACAGGATCTGACACGTATTTTGACCTGAAAGTCAAGATTCAATTTATCCCCTGAGCAAGCAGGCAGGCTCTATTAGCTCACTGGTAAAAAAATGTTAGCACTCGTGCAGGAAACCGGGTTCAAATCTGGGAAGTGCATTGTGCAGGTTTAAGGATTCAAAAGTATAACTTAGGGCGCTCAGGTGGCTGCAGTGGTAAAGTATATCCGCCCACCACTGCAGAGGTTGTGGGTTCACGTCTAGCGTGATGCATCCGGCTTTGTCAAGCATCTATATGAACACAATTGACCCGTGTTCGGGGGAAGGGAAGCCGGGCGGCGATATCTCTCTGCATGAATTCCTACGGGCTGAGGCGGCAACTGTCCCCACAATACAGAAATGTGTGTGGGGAGGAAATAATTGGAATTGGAATTAAAACGGGGAAAAAAATAGTAAAAGAAAATGGAAAAAAAGTACAACTTAAAAAGCACACCACTGCTTATGCGTCACATAATGTGACAAAGGACAATTCAAGTCGCACATCAAACAGCTGCAGTAGGGAAAGAAATATGGACACTTTCAGCTTTTCCAGGCTTTTATCCACGTGTCATGAGATAAGACTGGGAATGCGGTTAGCGATTGACCCCTGCCTGTTAGATCAGGGGCCTTCAAACGTTTTTCAGGCTAAAGACCCCCTAGCTGAGAGAGAGAGATGAAGCAGGGACCCCCTCATTACATATTGTATAGAATTGTGTTGCAGATTAAACTTTTTCATACATTTCATAGATAGCTTCATAAACGTGTTTGACAGCACTGTCACTGAATTTTGGATGTGTATTTTCCAGACATTTAACCACTTATAAACCCTCAATACTTAGTAAACTTGACCTTTGGCTCTGTACTAGGTCTTTTTTTTTTTGCCTCTACACCAAAATTCTTCACTGAAAATAGCAGATCTACAAGCTAACAATGCATCGCACAACTTGTAGATCGGTTATTTTTGGTGAATGTTCCCCCCAGAATAGGGATGATGGGGTTCAAGTGGTAAGTGTAAAAAAAAAAAAGAGAAAATGTTCTACCATGTGGTAACTCTGAGGACCCCCCTGTTTAAATCGTTGCCGTTGTTGTTGTCGTCAATGTCAGATGCAAACCTCAAAAACCGTTTTGGACATATGAGGTTTCCACCCGACAGAGACGACGTGTGTTGACTTGTAACTGTATTGTGCTACTGTATGTATGTTTAGACAGATGCATGTGGTTTGCGTGTTCACAGACGTTACAGCAACTATGTCATTTAGATAGTTTTAATGTCTGCATGCTCTATGAACATATTTGTTTTTCTTAGCATTCAAATTACTCGACCCACTCATGCTGCTGTTGTTGAGTCCAGTCCAGTCCATCCTGCCTGTCTTAACTCCGGCCTTGCACTTCTGTAAACGTCTCCGGGATAATAAGAGCATCCGCTAAATGCCTAAAATTGTACCTCGGATGACAGAAATAACATGCACTTCTGTGTGTTGACATTATACTCCTGTGTCTATCAATTTCTACTGGAACCCTGCACCGCGTGTGTGTGTGTGTGTGTGTGTGTGTGTGTGTGTGTGTGTGTGTGTGTGTGTGTGTGTGTGTGTGTGTGTGTGTGTGTGTGTGTGGGGGTGTGTGTGTGTGTGTGTGTGTGTGTGTGTGTGTGTGTGTGTGTGTGTGTGTGTGTGTGTGTGTGTGTGTGTGTGTGTGTGTGTGTGTGCGTGCGCGTGCGTCTCTTTTTAAACATCTTTTTGCTATTTAGCTGATGTTCGTATCCAGGACAATTCCCAATGAGTGCTCATTATCTTCTCGCTGAAGGACAGAACACAGCTTGGCTGGAGTGTGTGGTGTTTGGATTTGTGAAAAAAAAAGTTGAGTGTTTTGACTTTGCAAGACAGTTTGTCCAGTACAGGCACTGAACCAGACAGAGCAGTGCGTGCGGTTGGTGTTTGTGCTTCGAGCATGTGAAAATGCCCGGGATTCGAACATTTGGATTCCCCGCATGGAAAGCCAACATCTTAACCACTGGCCTAAAGGGGGAATGGGGGAATTCCCCTTTAGGGCTAGCGGTTAACCACTTAAACCCCAGCATCGGTATTGTGGGGGAAGCTTTCGCTGAAAATAGCCGGTCGACAAGCTCACAACGCGACGCAACGCGTCGCGTTGTGAGCTTGTCGATCTGCTATTTTCAGCGAAAACAGAAAAGACACTAGTATTGAGCCCTGCGGGACTCCGGTTACCCATATGGGGTTTAAGTCGACAAGATGTCCCCCTTTATGCTAGTGATTAGTGGTCCACACGGGAAGCCAGGGTTCAATTCCCAGGGAGTTACGCAAATATGCATGTACAAGACTTTACGCCTGTGATAATGTCCGTAAGTGCGTTTTAGGTTCAATTAATTCCTGTGGGAACCTGTGCGAAGCTACTCGTTCTGCTTTTTATTATTATTACTGTTATTTAATTGTTTTCAAATAGCTGATGGTAGATGATGTTACATCCGATGTTAAAGTGGTTAAACTGATTTTGATGCTATATTAACTGATTTTGCCAAGGACCCACTGGCATCCCCCCAAGGAACCCTAGGCCTGGGGGTCCCCGGGCCAGACCCCACTTAGAGGACCAGTAAATTAGGCCAACCATTAGGCATCCTTATTCCCTATTCTGGGGCTATATATAAATATATATGGTGTCTGTCGGGTGGAAACCTCATATGTCCAAATTCACAAACGCACACACACACACACACACACACACACACACACACACACACACACTCACACTCACACTCACACTCACACTCACACTCACACTCACACACACATATATATACATTACATGCAGTAATCTCATCTTAACTTAGCCGTGACTTTCCTTTATACAGAACGTTGCTCAGCTGTACAATGACATTACAGCGTTGGTTGAGTTTAAATGGAAGTAGTACCTGGAGCAACAGATCCCCTTCAGACAAGCGTGTGGCGTCCATCCCATTTGTGTTGAGGCCGTTGTTCCCAGCGGGAAACATGACACTGCTTTTCTTCATGGTTGCTGCAGGCAACGAGAGAGAGAGAGAGAGTGAAGGAGAGAGAGATAGAGGAGGGAGAGAGGGGGGAAAAGGAGAGAGAGAGAGAGAGAGAGAGAGAGTGGGGGAAAGGGAGAGGGCAGCAGAGGTAAAAGGAGGTAGGAGAGAGAGGAAGAAGAAAAAAAGGAAAAAACAAGGACACATTAGCACGCAAAGCCGTAAAGCAATACAGCCAGTTTGGGAAGGGCTTTTCCATTCTTTTCTCCCCCCCCCCACCCCCCCCCCCCCCCTTTCTTTTGGACGCTATTCTACGTTCTGAAAACCCACCTCTCTGCCAAGTTGTTGGACTCGGTTCTGGGGTGGGTGAAAGGGGGGGTAACAACAGCCTTGATGCTTTCAGCACACATGCACACACAAACACGCACACACACACACACACACACACACACACACACACACACACACACACACACACACACACACACACACACACACACACACACACACACACACACACACACACGTTTGTATTACTATACTTAAAGTCCATTTTGATGCCAATACTTTTGTACTTTTACACTAGCACATTTTTAACACCGAACTTGTACTTCTAACAGACTATTTCTACAATAGGGTATTGATACTTTTACTTAAGTAAAACATGTGAGTACTTCTTCCATCACAAGTATAAATCATAACTCCCTAAAACCCTAACCCCCTAAAACCTCTTTAATGTGTAAACCATCCTCTTCACCAAATCTCTTCACCAAAAAATGAACGATCTACAAGCTCACACAATGTTACGTTTGTAGAGCCGCTGCTTTTGGTGAATGTTTCCCCCACTATAGGGATGCTCGTAGTGTTTAAGTTGTGATGCCTAAATGATATACTCAGTATATCGTAAATTAAAATAATTTTAACAACTCAAATCTTATATGGGAGGTCCCTGTCTGTCACAAAGGTTTTCGTGTCAAAAAGGACCCTCAAATTGATATGTATATTTGGCCGAGGTTTCCATTAAACAACGATTTGTCTTGTGAGGACCATCTCACAATGTCTGTTTCTCAATTCTATACGTGTGGGGCCATAATGGCTCTCACAAGTAATACAAGTAAATACACACACGCACACACGCACACACAAACACACACGCACACGCACACCCCTCGCTCGTCCCGTCAGAAGCCAAGAGGAGCCATAAGACCTAAAGTACTTTGTATGTGATTCCACAAGAAGAGTCTAATCCCCCTGCATCCCTCTCTCCATCCTTCTATCATCCATCCCCCTCCCACCCGCCTTTATGTCTTCATTCCTTCCCCTTGGAGCGAGCGGGCGGGCGGGCGAGCAGGGCCATACAGGGTGGGGTTAGCACGACTCGCCAGTTCAAAACAACTCGCATGACGTCATGAGAGACCGCTAGCTCTCTCGCTCTCTCGCTCGCTCTCTCTCGCTCTCCCCAGCCGTTTTGAAGCCCTGCCATCAGCTAAATGAAAATCATGGGCGCTGCGAGGAAATTCCACCCATCATGATCACAACATAAAAGCTCTCTCTCTCTCTCTTTCTCTAGGCCGATGTATAGTTTGTCGTGGGACGGTGTCACGTATCTAATATAGTCGATCTATAGGCTCACAACAAGTCGCTCTCTGGCCTATAGATTCGGGCTATTTTCAGGAAGCACCTCTCTCTCTCTCTCAGTCACACTCACTCTCTCTAACTCTCTTGAGCTTATAGATCGGCTTTTTTTGGTAGGCACCTCCCTCCCTCCCTCTCTCACTCACTCACTCACTCACTCACTCACTCACTCACTCACTCACTCACTCACTCACTCACTCACTCACTCACTCACTCACTTTCTTTCTATGCTAGCTTCTGCGTGACATAATGTTGGATATCGTTGGCTCACATCTGCAGGGGGATGCAGGCAGCGCTGGCTACACTTGTTTAGTCTGTTAGCTGTGCTAAGAAAAAAATAAGCGAGGGGGGGGTTTCTGTACCTTGTAGGTCTGCAATTATCCATTAAGATGACACCATTTCTGTCTACTCACTCTGCGTCTCAGTGGTGGCCTGTGGACAGTTCAGAAATTGATTCCAAAGCTAATAGAAACAACAGCCTTTCTCTTTCTGGAAAGTTAGCATGTTATATAGAAACCATTGTTCTTGCATGAAAAAATAAAATAAATCTGAACTGTCCACAGTAGACAGAAGTGGTGCATTAGTGAGGACCAATTACATGAAGACAGGTTGAAACCCCCCCCCCCCCCCAGGTTGAAAACCCCCCCCCCCCCTTTCTTTTGGACGCTATTCTACGTTCTGAAAACCCACCTCTCTGCCAAGTTGTTGGACTCGGTTCTGGGGTGGGTGAAAGGGGGGGTAACAACAGCCTTGATGCTTTCAGCACACATGCACACACAAACACGCACACACACACACACACACACACACACACACACACACACACACACACACACACACACACACACACACACACACACACACACACACACACACACACACACACACACACACACACACGTTTGTATTACTATACTTAAAGTCCATTTTGATGCCAATACTTTTGTACTTTTACACTAGCACATTTTTAACACCGAACTTGTACTTCTAACAGACTATTTCTACAATAGGGTATTGATACTTTTACTTAAGTAAAACATGTGAGTACTTCTTCCATCACAAGTATAAATCATAACTCCCTAAAACCCTAACCCCCTAAAACCTCTTTAATGTGTAAACCATCCTCTTCACCAAATCTCTTCACCAAAAAATGAACGATCTACAAGCTCACACAATGTTACGTTTGTAGAGCCGCTGCTTTTGGTGAATGTTTCCCCCACTATAGGGATGCTCGTAGTGTTTAAGTTGTGATGCCTAAATGATATACTCAGTATATCGTAAATTAAAATAATTTTAACAACTCAAATCTTATATGGGAGGTCCCTGTCTGTCACAAAGGTTTTCGTGTCAAAAAGGACCCTCAAATTGATATGTATATTTGGCCGAGGTTTCCATTAAACAACGATTTGTCTTGTGAGGACCATCTCACAATGTCTGTTTCTCAATTCTATACGTGTGGGGCCATAATGGCTCTCACAAGTAATACAAGTAAATACACACACGCACACACGCACACACAAACACACACGCACACGCACACCCCTCGCTCGTCCCGTCAGAAGCCAAGAGGAGCCATAAGACCTAAAGTACTTTGTATGTGATTCCACAAGAAGAGTCTAATCCCCCTGCATCCCTCTCTCCATCCTTCTATCATCCATCCCCCTCCCACCCGCCTTTATGTCTTCATTCCTTCCCCTTGGAGCGAGCGGGCGGGCGGGCGAGCAGGGCCATACAGGGTGGGGTTAGCACGACTCGCCAGTTCAAAACAACTCGCATGACGTCATGAGAGACCGCTAGCTCTCTCGCTCTCTCGCTCGCTCTCTCTCGCTCTCCCCAGCCGTTTTGAAGCCCTGCCATCAGCTAAATGAAAATCATGGGCGCTGCGAGGAAATTCCACCCATCATGATCACAACATAAAAGCTCTCTCTCTCTCTCTTTCTCTAGGCCGATGTATAGTTTGTCGTGGGACGGTGTCACGTATCTAATATAGTCGATCTATAGGCTCACAACAAGTCGCTCTCTGGCCTATAGATTCGGGCTATTTTCAGGAAGCACCTCTCTCTCTCTCTCAGTCACACTCACTCTCTCTAACTCTCTTGAGCTTATAGATCGGCTTTTTTTGGTAGGCACCTCCCTCCCTCCCTCTCTCACTCACTCACTCACTCACTCACTCACTCACTCACTCACTCACTCACTCACTCACTCACTCACTCACTCACTCACTTTCTTTCTATGCTAGCTTCTGCGTGACATAATGTTGGATATCGTTGGCTCACATCTGCAGGGGGATGCAGGCAGCGCTGGCTACACTTGTTTAGTCTGTTAGCTGTGCTAAGAAAAAAATAAGCGATTTTAAAATTAAAAGTGTGTCCCTGACTGTGTTTCTGTTTGATAGAAACATGCCAACATGGTCGCGTTCGGAGCACAGTGGAAACAGATGAGAGCCGCTGTGGCGCTGAAACCTTGTATCTCCATATTTCTTTTTATGTTTTGTTGCCCTACTTCATCATACAACAGCAACAGCTGTGACAATAGAAAAGCTTATCACGAGGCGTTGTGAGCATGCAGATCTGCTATTTTCACTATCTAAAAAGTGGTAAAGTGGCGCAGTGGTAACTTTACCTGTGGTGGTGGGCACTTGCCTGCCCACCACCACGGAGGTTGTGGGTTCGAAACCGCCGTGGTGCATCCGGCTTTGTCGAGCGTCTATCTACACATCGAACACAAATGGGTGATATTTATCACTGCACGCAATCCTACAGGCATGGGACGGCACCTGTCGGCAGGGAGTGTTGGGTCGGAGGAGTACTATAGGCTGTAAGGCTCTACGTCCTCCCGGTAGGGGCTCCTCACTGGCAGGTGAGTCAGTAGGATACAGCAGCAGTGACAAAACACACATTTGTGAGGGGAGGGGAGGGATCAATTGGCATGACGACAAAATTGGGGAGAAAAATAAACTAAACAACAAAACCGTAACGTTTTAGACATATGAGGTTTCCACCCGACAGCAACGATTTATGAAGCTGCCAGCTTCCAGGATGTTCTTTGGAATATTAACGAGGTAC
Source organism: Gymnoscopelus braueri (assembly GCF_963280865.1). Taxonomy (NCBI): domain Eukaryota; kingdom Metazoa; phylum Chordata; class Actinopteri; order Myctophiformes; family Myctophidae; genus Gymnoscopelus; species Gymnoscopelus braueri. The sequence continues at coordinate 44,016,584 of NC_137618.1, forward strand.
ATTTTGTAATGCGTTTTATAACGGCGTGCCATGCTAGCTGGACTGAGACAAAAAAGGATCCATGTTTTATTGCAGCTTGCCTGCAGAGCAACAAAAACAAGTTATGAACCAGAGTTTATGCTACATCAAAGAAATTACACAATGGTAACACAATAGCAGATTAAACAACATATTTAAAAAAAGAAAGGAGAAAGAAAATATCCCGTTTTTTGTTTCATGTTTAAGAATTTTGACTGCAACGTTTTGTTGGCTTTTGAGGTTGATGTTAGGCTGATGTTCGTCACATCTCTGACATGCTACTGGCACGGCCAGTAACACAAATGTTAGCATTCCTGCTAATCAATCTCAGACAGCAATGCAGCCAGTAACACAGAGTTATACCATCCTTAAACAAACCTCATAACTGCTTTTGTTCCACTGGAATGAAGAGCTAAGAACACCAGCAACTATTCAGCGCTCATCACTGTTTTAGTTGTTTAGGTGAAGAATATACTTTTGTGGCACCACTTCACCCATTTATTTTCAACCTGTCTTCATGTAATTGGTCCTCACTAATGCACCACTTCTGTCTACTGTGGACAGTTCAGATTTATTTTATTTTTTCATGCAAGAACAATGGTTTCTATATAACATGCTAACTTTCCAGAAAGAGAAAGGCTGTTGTTTCTATTAGCTTTGGAATCAATTTCTGAACTGTCCACAGGCCACCACTGAGACGCAGAGTGAGTAGACAGAAATGGTGTCATCTTAATGGATAATTGCAGACCTACAAGGTACAGAAACCATCATACATGTGACCTCTTGAAAGGCATGAAACTTTGACTTTCCAAACCGAAAAGCATGGGACAGTAGATTATTTGACACTTTTTGAGTCAATTTTTGGCAGCATTTACTGTCCATGCCAGGAATTCTTTGAGGTCCCTTGTTGTTATATCTCACTAGACAATGTGACTTCACTTCACGTGCACCTGCCCATGCATGGTGGTACTTCTGGCATCTATAGAGGCAACAAGACAAGTCTAATCTTTTCTTTCAGATAATTATGGCACTTATTGTGTTGCCTTCAGCAGCACACTGCAGTCATTCTAAATGACTGTTCCAGCGTCTGTCTGTTTAAGAGCACGTCATCATGCAAAGAGCTCGTTTTGAGGGGCTTATATGTTGCTATAGTTCAAAAATAGCAGATCTACAAGCTCACAGCGCATCACTTCATGCAGCGCTGCAAGCTTTTCTTTTTTTT
>NC_137618.1:44022823-44050323 GCF_963280865.1 Gymnoscopelus braueri
GGGAGGTCCGGTCGGTGGTCCGGAGCAGAGGAGAGTTCTGAGTCTGACCGCACGCTATAGTCTGACCCCCACCACCCCCCGCCAACACCACCACCCCAGCGGTGGACAGTAACTAGAGTACATTTACTGGAGTATTACTGTACTTCAGTGGTGTAAGGTAACTAAGTACATTTACTCAAGTACTGTACTTAAGTACACTTTTGAGGAATATTTACTTACTTAAGTATTTCCCATTTTCAGTACTTTGACTTCTACTCCACTACATCTCAGTGGCAAATATTGTACTTTTACTCCACTACATTTATTTGAAAACTTTAGTTACTAGTTACTTTGTAGATATACATTATTACATTATAAAACATACATTAACCACTTCAGCCCTATTTTAAACCTAGGCTATTTGAAAATAGCCGATATACAAGCTCACAACGCGACGCGTTGCAAGCTTGTAGATCTGCTATTTTCAAACATTTTAGCACTTTTACTTTTGGTACTTTAAGTACATTTTTATACCAATACTTTTGTACTTTTACTCAAGTAAATTTAGAATTCCAGACTTTTACTTGTAACAGAGTACTTCTACATTGCAGTATTGATACTTTTACTTATAAGTAAAACATTTGAGTACTTTTTCCACCACTGCTGTACTTAAGAACATTTCGTTGCTGCTGTCTGTCAGGCAGAAAAAGCTCAAAACGCATTGCTTCGCGACGCGTTTTGAGCTTGTAGATCTGCTACTTTTGATGCTTTTGTGTGACGCTGTAGTATGATCAAGTAGGCCGTTAATTTACACAAAAAAATACGAAAACACAAAAAGTTGAAAAATGGAGATAAGAGGTTCCGTTTTTCTGCCCCCGACAACAACAGCAACAATATACACCAATGCACTGCGCTTGACGCTTGTTGCCATGTACGGAGCAAAATAAGTGCTGCAATAAAAAACAACCCAAAAAAATAAGGTTTAAGCATGTTAACAACGGAAAGAGACTGAGGAGAGGGAGGAAGAAGGAAAAAAGAGAAGAACACAATGCACAATCCACCGCTGGGAACGAAAAGTAGAATGAAAACAAACAGAGGGCCGCCGAGGGGCCCGCTCACTCACGCAAACATGGAGGGAAGAGAAAAAAAGAGAAAAAAAAGGAGTCGGGGGTGGGGGGCGGATGTGTTGGATTGTACAGATTTGGAAGTCGACCGAAATTTGCATGTGGGAGTTTTGAGTGGGGGTGAGAGAGTATTTATGACGTGTGTGTGTGTGTGTGTGTGTGTGCGTGTGCGTGTGCGTGCGCGTGCGTGCGTGTGCGTGCTTGTATAACTATACTTATGAGGGGCCAAAATAGTCGATTTTTGGGGAAATAATACATTTTGAGGACAGCTTTCTGGGTCCTCACAACCAGTGGTGGAAAAAGTACTCACATTTTGTAATATTTGCATCTGAGATGTGGTGGGGTAGAAGTAAAAATACAGATAATTAGAAATACTAAAAATACCTCCAAATTGTACTTGAGTAAATGTACTTAGTTACTTTACGGTAAACTGACCGAAGGAGACTCGCTCACTGCATAGAGGTTGAGGAAAACTCCTTAGACAAGACTTAAAGAAAATAATATACTCCATTTTATTTTATTTAAGTCTTTGTCTAAGGAGTTTTCCTTAACCTCTATGCAGTGAGCGAGTCTCCTTCTGTCAGTTTACCTTTATGCTTTTTGAGACCACCGCACCTGCAGTTAACCTTCACCAAATGACAAAGAAAGGCGCAACAGTTCCTGGGCCAGTTGCACCACCTCACACTAAGTTCAAACTTAGCCTAGTTATAGCTTAAACACATTCAATCCGGGAAAGTATCTCTGTCATTTTAGATTTCTTTGGCTATTCAAAAATAGCAGATATACAAGCTCATAGCGCGGCACCGAGTGCCGCGCTCTGAGCTTGTAGATCTGCAATTTTTTGAAAAATCGTGAAAATGAGTGCAAATCTTTGAATATATATTCAAAAAATATATATATATATTTAAAGATTTGCACAAATTTTCACATAAAAAACAAAAAATAGCAGATCTACAAGCTCATAGCGCGGCAATGAGCTTGTATATCTGCTATTTTTGAATAGCCAAAGAAATCTAAAAATGACACAGATACTTTCCCGGCTAAATGAGTTAAATGGCTTTTTTAAAAGCCATTTAAGCTATAACTAGGCTAAGTTTGAACTTAGTGTGAGGTGGTGCAACTGGCCCCTGTTCCTTAGTTACTTTACACCATTGCTCACAACAAGAGAGATGCTTGTCTTATGATTGAACAATATTTGGAGAGTTATACAGTATGCTTACAATGAGGAACAGCAGATTCATGTCGGTGGTTAGGAATAGGATTAGACATTTTGAGGTTCGGTTTAGTGGTCAAGGCTTTGGAGAGTTGTACCTGCATCTATCATGCTGCAACTCGTTGTGTGTGGGCTTGTAGATTGGATATTTTCAGTGCAAAACACCGCAATTTAACTGAGGCTTTACGATTTTTTTTTTTAAAGCAAAAAAGGTCAAAATAAAAATAATAATAATGACATTTAGAAAATTGCCATCTTAAAGTTTCAATGTCCTCACAAGTATACTGTAGTAATACAAACGTGTGTGTGTGTGTGTGCGTGTGCGTGTGTCTGTACAGTATATGTGTTGGTTTCTAATATGGTTTGAGAGATTTTTGGCCTGTGACTATTTATTGTTTGATGTTTTGTGTTGTTTGAAGTCGGTCTCGTGTTTGTGTGCGCCCCGCTGCAGTATGAGTAAACTTGTGGGTGCATGTGAGTTCACCGACATTTTTACGATGTGCAGTGACTGTGTGTGTATGTGTGTGTGTGCAGTGGTGTAAAGTAACTAAGTACATTTACTTAAATACTGTACTTAAGTAACATTTTGAGGTATTTGTACTTTACTGGAGTATTTCCAATTTTCAATACTTTTACTTCTACTCCACTACTCAGAGGCATATATTGCACTTTTACTCCGTTATTTGAAAACTTTAGTTACTTTGCAGATATAAATGATTACATTATAAAACATTAACCACTTTAGCCCTATTTTATATCTACAAGCTCACAACGCGTCGCATCGCGACGTGTTGTGAGCTTGTAGATCTGCTATTTTCAAACATTTTTGTACTTTAACTTTTGGTACTTTAAGTACATTTTGATACCAATACTTTTGTACTTTTACTCAAGTAAATCTTGAATTACGGACTTTTACTTGTAACGGAGTACTTTTACATTGCAGTATGGATACCTTTACTTAAGTAAAGAATTTGAGTACTTTTTCCACCACTGCACCCGACAGAGACGAAAAGTAGCCGACTGCAGTTTTTTTTTTGCTATTTCTGGATAATTGCTATTTTTGGAACTTGTGGAACTCAAAACCACAGTGAAAGTGCTTTAAATGCGTCTGTGGGTTTTTATAAATATTCAACCAATGAAAAGTATTAACAAGAGCTTAGAAACTACAATGGATCCATCATGGTAACACGGCTTCTTTTTCTCCATTTCCTGAAAAGTAACAGTTTTGGACATATGAGGTTATTCCACCCGACAGTGTGATATGCATGAGTGTAAGTGTTACAAGAACACTACTCTGTGTGTGTGTGTGTGTGTGTGTGTGTGTGTGTGTGTGTGTGTGTGTGTGTGTGTGTGTGTGTGTGTGTGTGTGTGTGTGTGTGTGTGTGTGTGTGTGTGTGTGTGTGTGTGTGTGTGTGCGCGCGCACGCGCGTGCATCCATGCGCATGTGTGTGCATTTGTACAAGTGTACTTGGTCCAGCGTGTGTAGCCTACTTTTTGTCTGTGTGCTTACTGTACAGTAGGTGTGTGTGTGTGTGTGTGTGTGTGTGTGTGCATGCACGCGCATGTGTGTGTGTGTGTGTGTGTATGACTAAGTGTGTGGGTCTTGGGTCTGTTTATGTAAGCACTTGTGTGAGCTCCTGCCAAGAGAGAGAGGAGGGTGTGTGTGTGTGTGTGTGTGTGTGTGTGTGTGTGTGTGTGTGTGTGTGTGTGTGTGTGTGTGTGTGTGTGTGTGTGTGTGTGTGTGTGTGTGTGTGTGTGTGTGTGTGTGTGTGTGTGTGTGTGTGTGTGTGTGTGTGCTAGGGGGCCCCTTCCCCCTGAAGAGCTTGCGTGACTAGAGTGGACGGGACAGGAGAGGGGTGAGGCCACATCCTGGGATTTTCCTGTAGCGGCTGTTCAGATAAGGGAAACGCTCTTGTCGGTATTGCTTACAAAACCCCCTAGGGGCCCATGCGGGAGGAACCAGAGTGTGTGTGTGTGTGTGAGAGAGGGAGAGAGAGAGAGAGAGAGAGAGGTTACTTCGATAAGTAATATCGTTGCTGATGGGCAGAAATCTAAATTAACGCCCTACTTGATCATACTACAGCGTTACTCAAAAGTAGCAGATCTGCGAGCTCTAAACGCGGCGCGAAGCGACGCGTTTAGAGCTTGTGGATCTGCTACTTTTGCCGTTTTTGAATTTGAATCCTGAAAAGTAACAGGGATTGGGGGAGAGGAGGAGACAGGGAGAAAGAGAAACAGAGACGAGAAGTGTGTGTGTGTGTGTGTGTGTGTGTGTGTGTGTGTGTGTGTGTGTGTGTGTGTGTGTGTGTGTGTGTGTGTGCGTCCGCGTGCGCGCAGCCAATGAGAAAACCTGTCTTTTGGCACGGCGCCAAGATTTAACACAACCAACGCCTGACACCACCAGATACTTGACTGGACTGTTTTCACAACGACTGTTTTGTGTGGTCTCACACACACACACACACACACACACACACACACACACACACACACACACACACACACACACACACACACACACACACACACACACACACACACACACACACACACACACACACACACACACACACACACACACACACACACACACACACACACACACACACACACACACACACACACACACACACACACACACACACACACACTCACACACACACACACACACACACACACACGCCTGTGTGTGTGATATAAGTGATATACTGCAGTGCCTCAAACATTTTCATGTCAAGGACCTCCAAAGTTATTTATATGGACGCCCACCTGAGAATATTAGTTTTGCCAGGGACCCCCATAAGAGAGGATTTGTGTAATTATTTTCAAAATGAAAATTTCCCCAATTTTTCACGATTTGTAAAACTAAAAGACAAAAAAAAGAGCCTATTTTCGAATAGCCAAAGTTTAGGGTTAAAGTGGTTACACTGAATTTGAAGCTATATTAATACATATGGAACCCCTGGAACCTCCTCAAGAACGTAGTACGAAATACTTATTGGAATTATTTTAATTGATGAAAAGCATACATACATACATACATACATACATACTGCGACAAAAGATGGGGCCCGACCCCCTGTTTGGGAAACAGTGACATACAGTACGCTCTCCTCCTCAAACACACACACACACACACACACAAACAGCCACACACACACACACACACACACACACACACACACACACACACACACACACACACACACACACACACACACACACACACACACACACACACACACACAATCCTACCAGCATGTTATTGTGATATAGGACGCATGCTCTGTTGGCTCCGGTTCCCGGTCCTTCATGACCTCATGTCTAAACTTAAACGGATTGCTTCCCATAACACGTTTTATTTTTATGACACAATCCTAATTCATTTAGCGTTGCAATACAAGCCGCGAGTGTAAATATTACACTCTTCTGTAAATATTATTATGAATCGTTTTGAAAAAGAATGCAAAATGTTGTGGGTTTTTATTTGGATTCTCAACATGGAGAGAATTCTTTCATAACATATTGTTGCCGTCGGGCAGAAACCTCTTATCTCCATATTCTAACTTGTTGTGTTGTTTCGTAAATGAACGCCCTACTGGATCATACTGCAGCTTCACACAGCATCAAAAGTAGCAGATCTACAAGCTCGAGACGTGGCTCGAAGTGGTGGGTTTAGAGCATTTAGAGCACTTAAACCCCAGCATCCATATTCCGGGGGGGGGGGGGGGGGGGGGGGGGGGGGCATTCTAAAATAGGGCTTAAAAGGACAGTTCATCCCCAAAATGACATATTTTTTTATCGATTAGTCGCATTTATATATATTTTTCACCCGGTGCCATTTTTCTAAGTGATCCTGGGCGCTACACTCCCCCCACAGCCTAGGGAGCCCAGGGCCGAGCTCATGCCTCCTTCAATGCAAACTGACCTTCGTGTCACCTGATAGGGGGGAGTTTCCCCGGTAGGACGTAGCGCGTGGAAGGAACACGTCATTCCAACAACCAGTTCCTTTCCTCCCCATCAGGCGCCCCGACTGTCATGGGGGGCCATGATATAGCGACCAGGATTACTACATGTTTTTGTGAGGGTATTAACTACCCTAGGAGGAGACACGGGGAGAACAGTTTTTGTCACGTTCCTAAGCCAATAATTTGATGACTGGCGGCGTTAGGAGACACAAAGACTCTCCTTTGTGTCTCCTACAGGAACCGCTGCCTACCGGTCTGCTGGTCATCACATTATTGGCTTAGGAATGCAACAAAAAAAGTCATTTTGGGGGTGGTTAATCAGACAAATAAATTCAGTCGATTATATATATAAAAAAACAAGAAATACAATTTTCTTGGCTGTGTTTGAGTACTTTATCCACCACTATGTGTAACACACACTGATTGGTTGAAGCACAGATTTGTTTTCAAAAAGGCTGAATGCTCATTAGAGCAGACATTAATGCCTAACATAAAAAACATGAATTTGATTAGCCTTGAACTTGCTGGAGTCCTATAAATAACATCCACTTTGCTACTATGTTAACAACAGTATTGGGCAATAATATATTACTTTCCCCAGTAACAAATAGTGTAACTTATCACAGTAATATCTATCAATCAATCAATCAATCAATCAATCAATCAATCAACTTTAGGTTGATTGATTGATTGATTGATCGATATTACAGGTGAAACTCTTGTTTATGCAGGCTTTCATGTTTGCAGTTCAAGGAGTAAAAAGAGAAAATGAAGTTAAGAATGGAACATGGAGCATTATTGCATATTACTCATTGAAGTAACCCTGCATTACTGCGTTACAAATAACCGATTTGTTTATGACCGAGGTAAGAGCTCTCTCTTCTCATCCGTCCATCCAGCTAGAGGAGTAACTAAGTACATTTACTCAAGTACTGTGCTTGAGTTTCCAGTTTTGTGTACTTTTACTTCTACTCCACTAAATCTCAGAGGAAAATATTTTACTTTTACTCAATTATATGAATTATACGATTACAAAACACACTACTACCACTTCAGCCCTATATATATTTCGGCCATTTGAAAATAGCACATCTACAAGAGGTCGCGACGCATTGTGAGCTTGTAGATCGACTATTTTCAAAAGATTTTTTAATAAATTTTGAACTTGTGAAATGGGACATTCTGCACAACGAGTACATACATTTGTACTTTTACTCGAGTACATTTTGAATACTTCTACTACTTGTAACAGAGTATGTTACATTGCACTATTGATACTTTTACTTAAGTAAAACATAATGAGTACTTCTTCCATCACTGTTATCACTCTTGATACCGAAGTAATAAGTCATGTACGAGTAACATTTCACTCTAATTGAGCAATATGCCCCGACACTGTGTTAACACCACCAAAAATGGTACGAAAACCATGAGTGTGTAATTTCCGAACGGATATCTGACACCCTATCGTTTCCTGTCCTTTTAGGGGCCCTCCTGCAAAACATGGCCGACGACAAGGTCGCTGAAACTCTTTTTCTCTTTTTGCAAGTTGCAGACAGTGTGTGTGCTTATGAAACCCGACACCAACACAAGCCCCTTATCCACAGTCATCATCATGGCTGCGGCTTCCTCTTTCACAAGCAGGGCCATTATGGGCAGTGGTTGAAAAAAGTACTCAAATGTTTGACTTAAGTAAAAGTATCAATACTGCAATGTAGAAGTACTCTGTGACAAGTACAAGTCCGGAATTCAAAATGTACTTGAGTAAAGTACAAAGGTATTGGTATCAAAATGTACTCAAAGTACCAAAATTAAAAGTACTAAAATGTTTGAAAATAGCGACGCGTTGTGAGCTTGTAGATCGGCTATTTTCAAATAGCCTAGGTATAGAATAAGTGGTTAATGTGTGTTTATAATGTAACAATTTATATCTACAAAGTAACTAGTAACTAAAGTTTTCAAATAATTGTTGTGGAGTAAAAGTACAATATTGCCTCTGAGATGTATTGGAGACGGAGTAGAAGTAAAAGTATAGACAACTGGAAATACTCTAGTAAAGTAAAAGTACCTCAAAATTGTACTTAAGTACAGTACTTGAGTAAATGTACTTAGTTACTTTCCACCACTGATTATGGGATTGGCCCAACGCTAAGAGAGAGCTAGCGAGGCCCTTTTTGAAGCAAAAAGCTTTTTGATGTGATATTCACTCTCCGGGAGGGCAAACATCCTTGTCATTCAGGGGAATGAGGTATAGAGGAGCCTTCAGAGGATTTTCCTTTTTTTTGGTGTATTTTCAGCGTCGTGTAATTAAAGTGAAATCCTTAAAGAACCGACGACGCGGCCGGGGACAGAGTTCTGTCAGCTATTCTATTTGTGACAGTCAGTGGTGGAAAAAGTACTCCATTTTTTTACTTAAGTAAAAGTATCAAGACTGCAATGTAGAAGTACTCCCATGCAAGTAAAAGTTCTGAATTCTAAATTTACTTGAGTAAAAGTACAAAGGTATTGGTATCGAGATGTACTTAAAGTACCAAAAGTAGAAAGTGATGTAGGATGTCCCATTTCACTAGTTTTCAAAGATATAACATGTTGAAAATAGCCGATCTACAAGCTCACAATGCGACGCATTGTGAGCTTGTAGATCGGCTATTTTCAAATGGCCGAAATAGGGCTGAAGTGGTTAATGTATGTTTTATTATAATAACCAAAATATGCAAGTAACTAGTAACTCAAGTAATTGTAGTGGAGTAAAACTAGAATATTTGCCCCTGAGATGTAGTGGAGTAAGTTGAAGTATTGGAAATTGGAAATACTCAAGTAAAGTACAAATACCAAAAACAAATCCAAGTAGTATATGTACGAGTATATGTACTTAGTTACTTTACACCACTGGTGACAGTCCAGGGAAAGCATTGGGAACACAGCTCATTCAACACCGGCTAATATCTGCCATCCATCCACCGTCGAAACCATCCACCGTCGAAAGTATTGCAAAGCGTTGAAAAGTGTGTAGGCCTCCAGTATATGAAATGCATCAGACACTTCCAGTTGGTGTAAAAAGCACCGGTTCTAAACCTGTGGGCCGGGGCCCACTGTTGGGCCGTGAGAATATTGCAAGGGAGCTGGCCCCCAGATGACTGGCAAAATGATCATATACTGTAACTAAATAATATAATAATATTATACGTTTTCTTTGTGATGCCGATAAAAAGGTATACTATGTTATTTCCATTGATCCAAGCCAGAACACAATTGATTGATCGATCATTGAAATAAACATGCTCTGAAAATGCATGCACCAAAACGTTTACATTTCGGGGTAAAAAGAAGGAGAAAGAAAGAAGAAAAAGAAAAAAACTGGACATTCTGCATACTGTGTAGTTTTGGTACTGCAGGTATATTTTAGATACGAATTCTTTTGCACTTTTACTCAAGTCAAACGGCAGGACATTTACTTTAGACATTGTGGAATTGCTTTGAAATTGAATTTGACTTTTAAGTAAATCATTCCAACCCAAGTGAGCCATAGTCGGCTATTAGACCTCCGTCTAAAACCGGGTTGTAACTGGTCTAAAAGTGAATGTTTTTACTGTTCTGTTGACGTCTATATTATAGACGTCATTTCAACGGCTATAATATAGACGTCTATATAAAGGCACTTAAAAAACATCTAATCAACATCTAGGCTAAGAATAGACATTGAAAAAACGTTCGCTTTTAGACCAGTTAGAACCCGGTTTTAGCCTAGCCGTTAGACGTATTTTTAGACCTCTAATAGCCCGAAAAATGTTCAGTGGGAAGGACTTCTTCCAAAACAGATGAGATGCATCAGTCGGTGTGTTTTGGGTTCATAGTTTAATGGTTGAACAGCTAAAGCACCAGACCAGTCATGTTTTGCAATAGTTTTGTTGTTTGTGTTGCCTGCACTGCTTCTGTTTACGTTCGTGTTTGACCCCAGGTCCAGTGTTTATCACTTCACTGTGTTGCACTGTTATGTAAGGTGGACTGGAAAGAGTTGAAACTGGAAAAAAGGTCTAACCAGTAGTGGACAAAGTACTCAACCCCCAGTACTTGAGTCAAGATAAAGAGATACTCATGGCAGTGGTGTAAAGTAACTAAGGGCATTTACTCAAGTACTGTACTTAAGTACAATTTTGAGGTATTTGTACTTTATTTCAGTATTTCTAATTTCCAATACTTTTACTTCTACTCCACTAACATCTCAGAGGCAAATATTGTACTTTTACTCCACTACAATTATTTGAGAACTTTAGTTGCTAATTACTTTGGAGATTTTGATTATTATTAAAAAACATACATTAACCACTTCAGTCCTATATACATTTCGACCATTTGAAAATAGCAGATCTACAAGCTCACAATGCGTTGCGATGCGACGCATTGTGAGCTTGTAGATCGGCTATTTTCAAAAGATTGTTATACATTTGAAAACTTGTGAAATGGGACATTCTGCATAGTGAGTACTTTCTACTTTTGGTACTTTATGAAGTAACTAATTAAGACCTATTTCAAATATAGTGAAAAGAGCCTTCCAGTGCCCCTTAAGCATCCGTCTGGGGGGAACATTAGTAAAAAATAGCCGATCTACAAACTCACAGCGCATCGCCTCATCAGCAATTTTGGCAAAGAGATTTGGTGTGTAGACAGAAAAAAGCGGTCCAAGTACAGACACAACTCAGGTCCAGTTTACTTAGTCTAGAGTAGACTATAGGGTTTAAGTGGTTAAATCAAGAGAAGAGAAGAGAAGAGAAGAGAAGAGAAGAGAAGAGAAGAGAAGAGAAGAGCACATACCAAAGGAGAGATAAGTTTCAAACAGGAAGAGTTGGAAATAAAGCTATTAATAGATAGGACTGTAAAATGAAGAAAACTTAAAACATACAGAACAACAGTGAAATGAAAAGAGGGGAAAAAAGGAGAACAGAAGTTGAAGTAAGGAGAGAGAAAAGGATTTGCTCATGAAGTTGGGAGACTGCCGAGGGGTGGGGGGGGGAGGGAGGGAGGGAGAGAGAGAGAGAGAGAGAGAGAGAGAGAGAGAGAGAGAGAGAGAGAGAGAGAGAGAGAGAGAGAGAGAGAGAGAGAGAGAGAGAGAGAGAGAGAGAGAGAGAGAGAGAGAGAGAGAGAGAGAGAGAGAGAGAGAGAGAGAGAGAGAGAGAGAGAGAGAGAGACGGACGGGTAGAAGAGTTGTGGTGGAAGAAGTTCTTAAGTAAAAGTATTGGCATATCGTTGCTGACGGGCAGAAACTTGTGTTCTTTTGTAAATGAACGCCCTACTTGATCATGCTACAGAGTCACACAAAAGTATCAAAAGTAACAGATATCGTACTCTTGTAGAGCTACTACTTTAGCTGCTTTTAAATTTGAATCCTGAAAAGTAACAGAGAGAGAGAGAGAGAGAGAGAGAGCCGAGAGAGAGCGAGCCGAGAGAGAGTACTAGAGAATATAAAAGCATGCCAGCAATGCATAGGGGAATACTATCTTGATGTGAAAACATTTAGTTCCAGCAGATCCTGTACACAGATCGCTGTTCTCACGCAGATGTGCAGGAAAGGGCCAGAGCGGAGAGACAAGTAACACCCAGCGCACAGCGCAGCCATGGGGACACCACGGGCCATAGGTCCATCCTCCTGTCACTCACTTGATTAATGACCTCCATTTATACTTCCATGACCCTGAGGGGAGGGAAAGTACGGATCCTCCGTTCTACATTTTTTCTTTTCTTTTTTGTGTGTGTGTGTGTGTGTGTGTGTGTGGGGGGGGGGGGGGGGGTGTATGTCGGTATGTGTATGAGTGTGAAGCCCTCACACAGACAGACAGACAGACAGACAGACAGACAGACAGACAGACGCTGTCACACACACACACACACACACACACACACACACACACACACACACACACACACACACACACAGTGATGTAAAGTAACTAAGTACACTTACTCAAGTAGGCCTTCTTCCATCACTACACGCAGTGTGTGTGCGTGTGTGTAATCAAGGTATTCGTGGGTGTAGGAATAAAGGAAATAGCTTTGGATTCAGGGTGACCATTATAAAATAAAATAAACCTGGACCCTTAATTAAGTCTGATTTAAAAAATAAGACGGATATTTTTTGCTACTTTTGTCAATTTCTTTTGACATTTTCTTCTGTTTTTAGTTTTTTTTGTCACCTGGTGTTTTCATCAGGATGGGGGACAGTTATTATTTAAGCACTTTAGCACAAACTTTAGTGACTGCACAATTCAAACAGAACAAAAACAAGAACATGATAAACATCTATGTAAGCATTCAAAACAAGTGTTATTATTTTTAAGTGTGCTGATAAAACCACGACAATTTACAGTAGCAGTGGTGAATGTCGAAAAGCAGGGATATTAGTCGCGACACCCAGCTTGGGGGGGGGGGGGGGGTCATTGACATGAAAATGTTGAGAACCACTGGTTTAAACAACATTAGGAAGCAAGCCCAAATAAGCAACTACACTTTAGATACAAGCACCGAAGAAAAAACGCAACCACCAATATTTGCAAGCGACTTCACACTCACGGAAGAAAACAAGTCCAAAGTCGCTTATAATAAGCAGACTTGGCAACACTGGTTGTGGTCCTGAGAAATTCATGGTGTCAAAAGCTCCGCTATAAGAGAGAATTACTCTGATTTCTTTACTCACTGTATGTCAAAGTAGCAATACCACAATGTAGTTGCTGTCGAGCAGAAACCTCTTATCTCCATATTCTAACTTTTTGTGTTTTGTTTCGTAAATTAACCTGATCATACTACAGCGTCACTCAAACACGTCTTGAGCTTGTAGATCTGCTACTTTTGCTGGTTTTGAATTTGAATCCTGAAAAGTAACAGTCTTGGACATATGAGGTTTCCACCCGACAGAGTCGATATACACGTCACCTCTTCAGACTCCACTTTAGACCCGTAGCACTTGACCTAGCCTTGACGACCATGCAGTCTCACGCAAAGGTTAAAATGTTACTTAAAGTAGATAGCATGGTTATGTAGACACTAGACAGATGCCAGGTCCATGTGTTGACCTGGCATCCTATAGTTTCTATTGTTTGAATATGCACAGTATACATCTGCTGTTATGCTGTGTGTAAATATGTCGATAATTTGTTTGTTTTCTTTGATTGAGCTCCTTTCTCCCCCTTGCCCCTGCCCCCCCTTTCTTCTTCTCCCCTTTCTTTTTTTCTGTGGAAATAACAATACGAAGGGAACCATGCATGAAAACTAATTTCACACACTTTTTACTTCTGTAAACCTGTGATCTTTGCTTCTGGGGGTCACTGTCACAAAATATGATATGGGGGGTCCGCAGCCAAATATGTATCATTTTGGGGGTCCTTCACATAAAAGTTTGAGAACCACTGGTTAAGACTGATTCTTAGTTTACCTATGATCCTAGTTTACTGAGGCACTGCACTGTCTCTATGCATTTGATGTATGTGTTTACCTTGCTTATTGTAAGTCGCTCTGGATAAAGAGCGTCTGCTAAATGCCTACATTGTAATTGTAAATACTCGGTTACAAGTAAAAGTCCTGTATTCATACTGATGATAACTGAGTAAGAGTAAAAGTAAGTAAACGTACTGGCATCAGAATATTTTAAAAATACCAAAAGTAAAAGTACTCAATATTCAGAAAGCCCCATTTCACAAGTTTTCAAAAATGTATTAAAATCTTAACAGATGGCTTGAGTTGTTAATGTACGTTTTGTATTAATATCTAATGCTGTGAAAAAAAAATTGTAGTGGAGTTAAAAAATTACAATATTTGCCTCTGAGATGTAAGTGGAGTAGGAGTATAAAGTACTGAAAAATACTCAAGTAAAGTGAGAGTACCATTGTACACATTGCATTCGAGTACAGTACTTGAGTAAATATACTTAGTTACTTCCCACCACTGGCAAGAGCCAACCTGGAGTGAGCATTCCTAAGAAAAATAAACAGTGATCACACACTATTCAGGACACCACGCCTGTGTGTGTGTGTGTGTGTGTGTGTGTGTGTGTGTGTGTGTGTGTGTGTGTGTGTGTGTGTGTGTGTGTGTGTGTGTGTGTGTGTGTGTGTGTGTGTGTGTGTGTGTGTGTGTGTGTGTGTGTGTGTGTGTGTGTGTGTGTGTGTGTGTGTGTGTGTGTGTGTGTGTGTGTGTGTGTGTGTGTGTGTGTGTGTGTGTGTGTGCGTGCGTGCGTGCGTGCGTGCGTGCGTGCGCGCGCGCGCGCGCGCGCGCGCGCGTGTGCTTGCTTGCGTGTGTGTGCATGAATTTGCTCCCTATGACTATGTTGTGTTGAGAAATGGTTTAGAAATAACTGATCTACAAGCTCTCAGCTGCGACGCATTGTGAGCTTGTAGATCGGCTATTTGAAATGTGAAAAATGCCCCCCAAAAAAATATGAATTCATTAATGCCCTTCATACAATCACCAAACTAAAATGTTGATGTCCTCACAAATATAGTAATACATACCTCTGTGTGTGTGTGGGGGGGGGGGGGGAGGAGCAGGGTGGGTAGTATCACATTTGCATTCAACACAGTGGGCTATTCTTGTCTGGGCTGTTTTCGTTTTTCTTAAGTTAATGCTGTGGCATCAAACTGGGCGGGCGCACACATACACACACTCACACACGTGCACACACACACACACACACACACACACACACACACACGCACACAGACAGAGTGCGAGATGCGAGTTAGCCTGGTGTTGCGCTGTCTTGCAGCAGGCGTGGCCCTCATGTCATCACTACAACGATCCTTATCACCTTCCAGGCAGTTAATCAAAGCCGCTCTGTGTAAAAGGCCAGTATTGTGCTGGTGCGGGAAGAGTTTGATGGCGAAAAACATTGACATTGGCTCCCTATTGGCTGTCTAAATTTAGACCCTACCGAAATGGGGACAGACTTTTTTTTTGGGATGGCGTGGCTTGGTTTAGTTGGCAGAAGGGGGGGGACATGTGGTCCTCAGTTTGTGAGGAGAACATTGTTTACAACTTGGAGATACTACTCCGTGCGTCCTCGAGAGATGAGCATGCGGTCAACACAACACAGAGTGACCATGACACCCAGCCCTCCTGATCAAAACAAGGCACGCTGTTAATAAAACACGGGAAACTTTTGTGAGGTCTGAATCACTCTGGTTCGCATCGCAAACCGACTTTTTTGGTTCGTCACTGATAAATAAATGCCACATTTCCTGGCTTACACTGTCACTGTTTGATGTTTTGGAAATTCCTCCATCACCCTGAGAGATGTGAATCATAACCTTCAAATAGAAGACACTAATACGTCTTCTGTGTTTGTGATTAAGCCCCGTCCCCCCCGTCCCCCCGTCCTCCAGAACCTTTTGGTGGTGGAGACCGGAGAGCGAGTTGATGTTGGTCGGTCATGTAAACAGACAAATCCTTTCTGGAAGCTTCTAAATGTCACCACCAAAACCTTTTTGTGGTGCTTGTTCGCCCTCCGGCCAGACAAGAACAACAAAAACCTGGACGAGCAGCGATGGTGGGCGGCCTCGCTCCGGACGGATCGACCCTCCCAAAAAAAATACTTGAATCATCCGAACAAAAATGCAAAAAGTTTGGGAAGAAAAATGAAAACAATAATTCAATCTCTTTTCCCCCGGCGGGTTTTTCGCTCGTTGCGTTCTCACGATATTCTTGAAAAGTGAGTCACGCAGGATCTAGGAGCCAAAAGCGGGCCACGATTCAAGGAAAAAAGAAAAAAAAGCCTGTCACCTCCCTGAATTGTCCGTTTTTCCCTGAGATGTTGATATTGGGCTGACAGGTGAATTATGCTGAGGTTTAAGGGGGAACGTTTAAGTAAAACACATGTCCTTCAAGAGAAATGTCCTGACGATCGGTTCATCAGGATTCAATAACAAACAAGACAAGACTTCCCCCCTCACTGAAACGATCATCCTTTCCCCCCCCTTTCGACATGTGGCAGACGTTTGCCAGGACTTAAGTGTTTCTCCTCCAAGCCAGATTTTCTGCTCTGCGGGCCACCGAAAATAGCTGATCTACAATCTCACAAGGCGTCGCGGGCTCACCGGCAACGACGCCTTATGAGCTTGTAGATCACAATGCCTGGAACCCCAAATGACGCCCCTGGGTTAACCCATTATTTTATACCTTGGCTATTAGAAAATAGCAGACATACATCTGCTATTTTAGAAAAATCGATAACATTTTTGCAAATCTTTGAATATACATATTTTTTAAAGCGAACATTTTTAACTCAAGTCTTTGCTTCTGGGGGGTCCTTGGAACAACATATTTTGAGATGGCGGTCCATGGCCAAATTTATTTTTTCTTTGAGCTTGTAGATCAGCTATTTTCGGGGCGCCACACTGCACGGCAAAAAAAAGGACAGCATATCAAGCCCCTTAACTCTTTCCTCCTGTCTCTATCCCAGTGTCATCTTCTTTGACAATCGTGTCATGTGCACAAAGGGTGTTGTTTCTTTGTATCGCCCCGTTTAAGTTTCCACTGTGTATGTTTCCGATATTCCTAAAAGACGGCCGAATTATAAGCGAGTATAGAGATATGGCGTCACCGCACCGGCTGTAATGGGTAGCAGACTGCAGGATGTTTTCAATGAACTTGAAAAGCCAGTCAACATTTTTCTCAAATTTCCAACAGTGTCACACAAATATGTCGCCAGCAGTGCGGAGCCACGAGTGTTCCAAAATATCCCCCGATACTGCCTCGTAAAGTCACGCTATTGGGGCCAATAGACAAATTTGTTCTGAAACCGATCAGCAATTTCAAAAGATTACAAAAAAGAAAAGCTCTGTTTGAAACAGCTCTCTAAGTGTTGCTAGAATAACTTGCCCCCCCCACCTCAGAGAATAGCCTTTGTTTGTTCAGTTTTTTTCCTTTTTTCCCCCCTAAAGTCTTTTCTTTTTCAACCCGTTTACGGGATCTTTATCATAAATTCTAGGCATGTCCCCACTTGAACACTCATCCCCCGGCCGTTGTTTTGACTGGGGGGAACCCTTAAAAGTAAATCTAGGCTGATGCTATCTTAATTTCTTTTTTTTTTGCAGACTCTCTCCATGTACTTTGGAGAGCAGAGCTGTCGGTGGATGCACTGCCTTCTTGTGCCATCATCTGCTTCACGTTTTATCTGAAATGACTCAGGCATAGAAGAAGAAGACCCACATTATTGACTTGGCCCTGAGCTAGAAGATTAAAACAGACCCTTAAATAAAGTAGATAGATAGCAAATGGGTTTATGGCTGCACTTTGTGCTGTTTTAAGTGGTACATAATGTATAGATCACTTTGTGCGTTGTTCCGTTTGCAGCTGTCTTCACTAGAACAGTGTTTCCCAAACAGTGGGTCCGGACCCATTTCTATGGGTTGGGGAGTAAATGTCCCTTTTTTTGTTTTTGTTTTGTTTGTTTCCTACATTAAATCCTCTCAAACTCTTTCGTGTCAAGGACCCCCAAATTGATATATATTTGGCCGCGGACCCCTTGTGAAAAGGTTTCGTGCAGGGACCCCAAGAAGAGAAGATTTATGTGGGA
Organism: Gymnoscopelus braueri; assembly: GCF_963280865.1. Lineage (NCBI taxonomy): Eukaryota > Metazoa > Chordata > Actinopteri > Myctophiformes > Myctophidae > Gymnoscopelus > Gymnoscopelus braueri. The sequence continues at coordinate 44,040,665 of NC_137618.1, forward strand.
GAAAATAATTCAAAACATTTACAATTACTATTTTTCGAAAAAGTTCATAAATAGCAGATGTGCAATTTATCTGCTAATAGATCTGCTATTTTTTAATAGCCAACATATAAGTGGATAAAGTGGTTAAAATGATTGTGATGCTACTACTATTAACTACTCTTGCTGAGGAGTCGGGATCCCCTGGAACCCCCCCAAGGACCCCACTTTGAGAAGCACTGACCTAGACTTCTAGAGTCGACGGCTTAAGACACTCAGATGAAACGAGAGCCGGTAATCGAGCTGCCGTAAGGGTCAAATACAAGTTACTTGATAACTTTACAGAGAGAAAAAGAACACGGGAAAAAACAATGCCGTGACACGTGACGCCGCCATTCAATACCCATCCAATTTAGAACTACTGGCACACTCTGTTTTTGGCTCCCATTGTTTTGCTGGTATCAGGTTGGAGGCTGAGCATGCCAACCATCCAACTCCAGCTCGGGTTCCAAAGAGCTGCACTCGCTCCACTCACAGACATGCAAAGACCAGATAGAAGAAGCCAAGGTTATTGCAGTTAACTGAAACTATAAAATGAAAAACAAGGCTTCGCAAGAGCCTTAATTGCAACTTTGTTTACAAAACTAAAACAAACAGCAATCATCAAGAAAATGTCCTTAGTATCCATTTTTTTTAAATAGTCAAAATATCAGGATCTCTACAAGGTCACAACGTGTCGTTGGAATTGAAAACATGAAGTCAAAACAAAATCAAAAATCTAAACTTTTCTTTTCTTCAAAACTATAATAAGCTTTGATAGAAGCTAGCATGGCTGCCACCACCATGGCACACGAACTCCCTGACCCTGACACTCTGTGGCGAGACAGGTGTGTAGTGTTTCAGGTGTGTAGACAGCATGGCCAGTCAGTCAGTCAGTCAGTCAGTCAGTCAGTCAGCCAGCCAGCCAGTCAGGTCTGCGGCCAAATACATCTAAAAATGTTTTCTAAATCCTAACAGTATGTTGCTATGTCAGTGGTGCTCCAACTTTTCCATGTCAAGGACCCCCAAAATGATACTTCTTTTCTCTACTGTTTGATTTTTCTTTTCTCCTTGACCCCCCCCCCCCCCCCCCTCTTTTCTTTTTCTCTTTCTGAAAATAACAAAAACAACGGAGCTTGCGCAAACAAACTTCTGTAAACCTGTGATGTGACAGTAAAGTTTATTCCTATAATACAGGGACCACCAAAGGGGTCCATATGGAATGAACCCAAACAGGCATGTTAAGTTTGAGAGTGTACATCCATTTGTACACTCCCATTTTAACTTTATCCATATAAAGGATTACATAGCGTAGATCGGGGTCCCAGAGATTTAAACAAAAAAAAAAGATGTCAAATGGGGGTCCGTGACATAATGAATATCAAACTGTGGGTCCTTTAAACTCAAAAGGTTGGGAATCATGGCTATATGGACGCCTCGACAATCGTTTAGTAGGTTTTCCTTTTTCCTCTCTTTTTTTGGGCTGTTTATTTTTTAGACAGCGAGCAGTTCTTAGCTGGACCGTTGGAACTTTTACAAAGAGACATTGTTTGTCAGCTGATAGGATGCACATGGCCGCTGTCATGTGATTCAGTTCCCACTCCTCCATCCTCCCACAGACTGGACAGACCCACTGTCTGTCTGTCTGTCTCTGAGCTGAGGTCAAATGCCATGAGAATGTGAAAAGAGAGAGAGAGAGAGAGAGAGAGAGAGAGGGAAAGGGAGAGAGAAAGACAGAGAAACAGAGAAAGGGAGGCAGAGAGAGAGAGAGAGACAGTCGAGGGACAGAGAAAGATAGAGAAGATTTGTAGCTGGAGATAAACATGGCCCATTGAAGATTTCCGAACGATTAGCATCATGATTTATACCACTCTAATTTATTATAGGAAAAGTTTTCCAAGACAACTAAGTTTAAAGCGTAACAATTATAAGAGCTTAATGTGAGCGCCCACAGTGGGTGAAGCACTGAGTAGTACTGTACCCAATCAATGGCTTTAAGGATTATAACTGTCAAAGGATTATAACACCAAGCATTAGAACTAAAACTATATTGTTTTAACTTAAGTGGATGGCAGGCTCCGCGCCACAGCTATAATTACCACCGTTATGACTATATTGCTTGGCGTGGAACATGTCCACACACACATAGTAACTAAGTACTATTGACTACTTGAGTACTGTACAGTTTTGGAGTTTTTTTTTGTTTTTTTTTTGCAAGCTCATGATGACTTTCACTCCGCTGCCCTTTAAAAAAAAATCTAAAAAATGATAACGATTCTAAACCATAATAACGTCTCTGTCGGGTGGAAACCTATATCCAAAACTGTTCATTTTCAGGATTCAAATTCCAAAAGCATCAAAAGTAGCAGATCTACAAGCTCGACTGCTACTTTTGATGCTTTTGTGTGACACTGTAGTATGATCAAGTAAGGCGTTAATTAACAAAAAAACACAAAAAGTACAAAATATGGAGATGCCCTCAGAGCAAAGCAGAGGAGAAAAGATCTAAATCCCATCCCAACAGATTTCTTTTTCCATTTCTGTAGATGTTTTTATGTGTCTCCTCAGTCTAGCTGTCGGGGGTGGGGTTTCAGCAAAGGTTGAACTTGACCCTTTGACCCTTGTCCACCGAGCCCGGGGTGAAAGGAAGGGCAGGGAGAGGGGGGGGGGGGGGGAGGGGGAGGGAGGGGGGGACTGGGGGCACGTCAACCCTGGGAAAGCAGAGAGGTAGTGAGCGTCTCCCTGAACTCTGCTCAAGCTTTGAGCTTTGACCTTTTTGAGAGCGTAACGAGGAGGACGTATGGGGGGGGGGGGGGAGTGAGCTGTCAGGACCACCTCTCACATGTAATAGACACAGCAGAAACGCTGTTTGAAAAAGGGAGTGAGTTGGGGGCCGGGGGTCCGAGGCCCACATAGCGTTTACATTCCACCTGTAACCGCCTCATCACGTCCATTCGTTATGATGATAGCGGACCACGCTGCTGCAAGCTAGCTAGCGGCGACTGCATGTCGTCGTTGACGGGGTGTCAAAACCTTGTATGTCCAAAACTGTTAACTTTTTTCAGGAGATGGAAAGTGTGTTCCTGTGTGGACCCAATGTAGTTATTATTTTAGTCACAGGCTACATCAGCGGAAAAATCCTTAGAATTGCCTAATCGGAGGGCCGGCCGGGCTGGGCCGAGATATAAAGTCACAATTTATAGCGAGAGAAAAAAAACACTGATATATGAAATCATTAAGAAAATATTTTACTCTGTGTCATAAATAGGCTTCCATATCCATAGCACTATGTGGCAATGGCAACCGAAGCCTTTTATTTGAACCTATAGTGGGAAAAGCCAGGTTGTATTACATACAGTGCAAAGGCCATGGAAACTTTGCTCCTGACATGTCGGCATGTCCACCACCAAGCCCTGAGTGCATGTTCTACTCAGTGTAGTTGAATGCACACTCTATCGGTAGGGCAGCTTATCTCTCCTGTGTCAGTCAATCAGGCAATCAATTTAGCATTTATAGGCTATATAGTGCCAAATCACAACAGAAGTGATCTAATGCCACTTAGCACATAGAGAAGGTCAACACCATAGGCTTTAAGTTACAGAGATCCAACAATTCTCCAATAAGCAAGCTTGGCAACAGTGGCAAGGGAAAAACCCCTCTTTAAAGGGCAAGACCACTTTGGTAGAGGTTTGGGCCGTGTAGTTACCTTGCATGATGTAACTCAAAGTCACTCTTTTAGCACGTAAACGAACACAAACAAAGTGGATTCAGACAATATAGAACATCACCAAACCCAGTACTGTTTGTTTTTTGAATACAAATGTTAACATCCTGTTGATTTTACTATTTGAGTTTTACCATACAATGTAAGTCAATGAGGAGCATATTTTGAATGATAAATTTCTAATCAATGGAGCAATTATTTTTTATTTTTTGCCCTCCTTTGGAGTTACATCATGGCAAGGTAACTACACAATCCAAACCTCTACCAAAGTGGTCTTGCCCTTTAACACCAAGAAAACCTCCACACGAACCTGGAGCAGTTATCTGCCTTGACCGCCGGGTGGGTTGAGACTGAGAGAGAGAGAGAGGGGGAGATGTACAGCAAACAATAGTGACAACTACTAAAAATAACTGTGGTGATAAACTCATTAAAACAAAGTGTGCAATAGGCTGTGACAAAAGGCCAAGGCAGGAGGAAGGACTCTCGAGGAATGTCACGACAGTCTCCTCCTCCGATTGCAGACAGACTGCACTTCCTCGCTCCAAAGGTGCTGACACCTGTCCGTCTCTAAAGTCAGCACATACTCCAACCCGCACAAATGTGGCATCGTCTCACCGCAGCCAACCAGCATGTATGTATGAGAGGTTTTAAATAACCAGCTCCAAAAGCTCATAAATTGATGTGTCATTGTGGTGTGCACCGCACCGCGCCCTACTACCCTTCTCTCTCTTTAGTGAGCCCAGCAAAATGCGTTAATATAGCGTCAAAATCAGTTTTTTACCACTTTAAACTCTATTTTATACTTGCAGCTATTCAAAATTCTGGGGGAAAAAATAATAAATGGAATCATCTTCATCATTTTTGAACAACAAAAATCTTTTGCGGTCCCTGGAAGAAGACCTGTTCAAATGGGGGTCTACGGCCAAAGATTCCTTGAAGTGAAAACATTTGCAGAACCACTGTCCTAGACCACAGATTACCAATGTTTTTGACATTTTGTCAGAAAATGCTACATTTTCTAATACATTTGAAAAGCTTAGATTGATTCAAGTTTCTATTTGAGAACATTTAACGATAATATGCAAAAACACAAATAACTTTTTTTATTTTAACCACACCACTTTAAGCCCTATTGAAGTATTTCCTCCAAATAGCCGATCTACACATGTTGTGAGGTTGTAGATCGTCAATTTTTTTAATTGTTTGATAACTTTTGAAACTTTTCCCCTCTAAAGACATGCCCAAAAATACCGACACCGGATTGAAAAGTGAAAAGTGAAAAAGTCAGGACACGTCCGCTGCATAATTGCGGACACAAAATTGCGGGTCAATAAAGTAAAAATAATGGCCCTTATGTCGGTCTGCTTCTACGACCGGTCCGTCTGTGGCAAATGTGGGCGCCACTGGCAGCCGAAATGAGGGAAGGAAGACTCATTTGGCGTGTTCCTTTTTGTTTTTGTCTCGTGAACAATGAGGAACTTGTAGTTTGTGTGACATGTCCTTGGATGAACTTGCCAACAGTAAGGTATCCACATATCCACATATCGTCTCTGTCGGCTGGAATCCTCATATGCCCAAAATGAGGGCATATGAGGATTCAAATTCAAAAGCATCAAAAGCAGCAGATCCACAAGCTCCTTTTGACGCTTTTGTGTGGCGCTGTAGTATGATGAAGTAGGGAGTTAATTTACGAAAAAAACACAAAAAGTTAGAATATGGAGATAAGAGGTTTCTGCCCCCGACAGCAACGATATGCAATGAGGTAGGGTTAGCTAGAACAATCACCTTGGAACAATAGAGTGCTAAGTTATCTGTATATACAAAAACATGATCCTATCAGTCACATCAGATGAGCCAACAGATGTTTAGTTTATTCTGTCCGACTCTGCTTTACTTGAGTAAAAGTATCAATACCACCATGTAGACCTACTCTGCAACAGGTAAAAGGCCAGTATTCAAAATGTACTTGAGTAAAAGTATAAAAGTATCAGCATCAAAATATACTTAAAGTACCAAAAGTAAAAGTACTCATCGTGCAGAATGTCCCATTTCACACGTTCAACATGTATTCGATAGCCGATCTACAAGTTCACAGTGTAAATACTTACACACACGACACAAGAGGAAGAGGTCACATAAGTTCAAACAGAGGCGCCGGGGCAGCTATAACCAACTCACCAGCTTGTCTGCCACAGTGGTGGGAAGAAACTACAGTACATGTTCTCAAGTATATAAATATTATCTCAAAATATACTTCAAAAAATATGTTTTGAGCTATACCGATACTTTCACTTTACTTAATAGTAATTCCAACACTGATACTTTATACACTTCTAATCCACTACATCTCAGAGGCTAATATTGTACTTTTCTTTCTTCATGATTTAGGTTATTTTTATTAGAAAACATACATTAACCACTTAAGTGCTCCTTTATACTGTACCATAAAAACATAATTATAATAATAATAAATGGGACATTCTGAGTACTTTTACACTTGATACTTTAAGTATATTTTGATGCCAATACTTAAGTACTTTTACGCAAGTCTTGAGTCTTCGACTCATCCGATTGGACAGAGAGGGAAAAGCAGCAATGGTCTCGAGCATTTATACTTTATAAAAAGTACAGAGGTACAGTTGTACAATAATGCTAAAAGGATAACGCTAAAAGCCATGAGGGCTCGTTTCCATTGTGGGTCTGTATCTGTCCAATATATCTGCTTCAAATAGTTTTTCCTCTACTTGAGGCGCCCCGGCGCATAGAATGCATAGACGAAAGGTGTGAGCAACACGTGGAAAGCTACACAAAATGAAAACCATTGCAAAAAGACGGCCACAAGTTTAAAAAAAAAAACATCAAGGTACTTTGTTCCACCTGTGGTGTGCCAGTATCTAGCAGGACGTGTGTGGCTCACTGATAGCTAACACGTTGTGGGGAATGACTCACTATATATGACTCACAATGACTCCCAAAGTTTATTCTTTTCCTCCCCCAATGGAGATATCGGGCCATGTGGAGAAAGTGACAAATTGAATATCTTGTCAAATTGATAGATGGATGTGCAAATACGAAATCCAATTGTAGCCAGAAGACAGTAAAGAAGAGAACACTGTCACAGACCTCTTGTTTTAGAGAGAGAGAGAGATTGTATGACAGAGTTGTGGTTGGAATTTTGTTTGGGAGATTTTTTGGGTGTTTTAGGAATGAACTTAATCATCGTACAATCAATGAAGCCATTGTGCTGATCCTAGCTTTGGGAGGTATGCAATTTCTTGCATTTCAGGCTCTTAATACTGCTCACCATTTCAATGTGATTTCATCACGCTCACATGCACCCTTGAATACCCCTAGGTATATACTTAGTTCAATGGTTCCCAAACTGGGGTTCGGGACCCAAATGATTTTGGGCGGGGTCCTCAGATGATTAGCTTAATGTGCAACATTGTTTTCTCACTCAACAACAAACCAACATACAGTATCAGTGTATACAGGGTATCTGCCCATTTCTAAAGTGTCAATTTAAGAATTTTTAAGTCAATTTTTATACCTCTAAAATGAAAAAGATTAAATAATAATAAGACCATTACTTCATCAAAAGTAGCAAAGAGGCAAAAAAAAATAGCCAATCTGCAAGCTCACAACGCCTCACATAGCGAGGCGTTGTGGGCTTGTAGTTCGGTTATTTGTACAATATTTATCTGTGGAACCGAGTCAAACAAAATGTAATGCCTCAACTCCTACAATTCCAAGTGCTTGTCAGGGTGGGGGGGGTCCACAGTTCAAATATGATTATTTTGGGGGGTCACGGCCTGAAAAGTTTGAGAACCCTTGACTTAGTTGACCAGGGTCCCCACAGGGGTATAATTATATTCTTGGTCCCCCTCACCTATTATGAAAAATCAAGAATCAAGAGGGTGTATTTGTCCCTACATACACAGGTAGAAGCAGTGGCCGGTTAGTGCGGCACAAACGCCCGGGATTCGAACCCGATTCTCTCTCTTAACCACTAGCCTAAAGGGGAATCCGAAAGTCAATTTGATACTTTTGCCGTTTTTGAATTTGAATCCTCATATGCCCTCATTTTGGGCATGTGAGGTTTCCCGCCCGACAGAGACGATATGTGTATATGTGGATACCTTACTGTCAGCAAGTTCATCCAAGGGCATGTCACACAAACTACAAGTTCCTCATTGTTCACGAGACAAACAACAAAAAGGAACACGGGCCGGGGGAGATATTAGACATTTTGGTCATCAGGCAACGTATCCAACGTACGTATCCAATACAGTTATTTAGTCACAAGCTCTTAATACTTTTCATTGGTTAAATATGTATAAAACCCACAGACACAATTAACCACTTTCACTTTCACTGCTATACTTTTGTGTGACACGTAGTAGGATGAAGGAGGGCAAAAAAAACAAAACACAAAAAGTTGTAATACAATACAAGGTTTCTGCCCGACAGCAACAACATACACAGTGTATATCATTGCTATCGGGCAGAAACCTCTTATCTCCATATTTAATTAACGCCCTACTTGATCACACTACTACAGCGTCACACAAAAGCATCACAAGTATCAGATCCACTAGCTCGAAACGCAGCGCGAAGCTACTTTTGATGCTTTTGAATTTGAATCCTGAAAAGTAACAGTTTTGGACGTATGAGGTTTCCACCCGACTAGAGACGAGATATGCATGTATACAATTTGTGACAGTTGTGTGTCAGTGAGTCCATAGGGGGCGGAGCCAACAGACAGCGAGAGTTTGTCGGATGTAACTCTTTCCTAAAACCAGATTCCACGCGCAGCATGCCTGGCATTCCTGATCAGCCTGTCTCTGCGATGCACTGGGAGACGCATTGTTATGCACACAGATCTGTTCCAACCGTTGCTTATAACACTTATCAGTCTTTGGCTTTGAACTGGCACATATTTGACTGGTTTCCCAGAGACAGCGAGAGCCTCTCTGGTGTCTGTCTGCCTGAGCCTGGCCCTGTTCGCTTGCCCTCTATGCCTAACTTTAACTATAACTCATCATGGCTTGTCTAACCACATTAACTAGAGCAGGGGGTCTTCAACAGGGGGTCCGGGACCCCTAGGGGGTCCTCAGAGTTACTACAGGGGGGGGCGCCAAATCTACCACTTGAACCCTAGCGTCCCTTTTCTGGGGGGAGCATTTCATATTTTCAAAGAGTTTCAAAAGTTTTCAAACAGTTTTAGGAAATACGAAACGTTTCATGAAAAATAGCAGATCTACGAGCTCACACAACACGATGCATCATGAGCTTGTAGATTGGCTACTTGGAATATAGGGTATTAACCCATTGAATGTCAGCAGCATCCATATTCTGGAGGGAGCATTTGCCAAAAAATAGCTCACAGGTGAGCTTGTAGATCTGCTATTTTTGCCGAATTGATTTGGTGTGTAGACGGGTGGAAAAAAAGCAGTCCAAGTTCAGAGCGAAGTCAGGTCCAGATTACTAAGTTCAGAGGGTTTTAAATCCTTCGAAGTCGGCCATACCACCCACCATGACCTTTCAACATTTTTAGTTTGGAAACAAAATGCCAGACGCGATTGTTGGTTAAAATGGTTAAATAAAAATAAAGTTAAGTTCATTGTGTTTATTTTATATTTTACTTGTTTATGCTTGTTCATCAAATATAGATTCAGGGACTTAATGCACGAGTCTCAACCGGCGGTTCACAAACCCAAAAAGTGGGTCACCGCACATTTTCACGTGGTCAGGGCCCGAAGAACAATTAAGAAGGAGGAAGAACTGTTATCTGTTCCACTGGCTCATGTCTTCACCGGTGTTGCCATGTCTGCTTATCATACGCGACCGTGGGCTTGTTTTTATGTCAAGTCACTTGCGGTTGCGGGTTTCTTGGGCTTGTTTCTAAAGTGCAGTTGCT